>NC_053155.1:300119124-300493499 GCF_016835505.1 Polypterus senegalus
GAGACGTGAAACAAGCCAAAAGATGACCAGCAAAACCGGAACGTTAAACTCCAGCCAAATTCACTCCATCCAGTTTCTTAATGAGAAGCCAATTCTTGCTAATAATTAAAGCCATTATTGAATGTCAGGACTTGTTGCTGCTCTCATTCTGCCACAGCAGACTGTTGATTTTCTGGTTTTCAAAGACCACCGTCAGGATGTTTTGGTGACCTGATGAGACCAACATGACCGAGACCTTCACCTTTCTTTATTTTCAGGTTAGCTGGTCATGTGGCGGCTTGTTTTGTGTCTCGTTGTTGTTTGGCTGCTCATTAAGGACAAAGCAACAACTAAGGCAGGGGTCCTCAACTCCAGTCCTGGAGGACCACCATGGCTTCAGGTTTTCTTTAACTTAATCTGGATATTCTGCATGTTCAATTCATCATAATTACTATTCATAGTGGCTCTAAAATCCGTACTGACCCCTACCTCTCTCTTCTGTTTCTTTTTCTGGTTTCTTTGTGGTGGTGGTCTGCGCCACCACCACCTACTCAAAGCATCATGATGCTCCAACAATGATGGACTGAAAGTCTAGAAGTCTACGTGACCATCATCATCAAGTCCTTCCGTGAGAACCCTAAATCCAAAGAGGACTGTTTCATTTATGTGAGGTAGAATGCCCAGAGGGGACTGGGAGGTCTCATGATCTGGAATCCCTACAGATTTTATTTTTTTTCTCCAGCCGTCTGGAGTTTTTTTTTGTTTTTTCTGTCCACCCTGGCCATCAGACCTTACTTATTCTATGTTAATTAATGTTGACTTATTTTATTTTCTTACTGTGTCTTTTATTTTTCTATTCTTCATTTTGTAAAGCACTTTGCGCTACATTTTTTGTATGAAAATGTGCTATATAAATAAATGTTGTTGTTGTTTCATTCTAACCCTTTTCTTAATTAGTGACCAGTTTTCACTGCTAATGAACTTCTTTTGAATTAATTTTAATTGACTTGCTCTTGAAGACTAAGTCAGGGCCTCAAACTCCAACCAATTTCACTCCAACCAGTTGCTTAATTAGGCTCTGATTCCTGTTGTTAAATAAACCCGTTCTTTAATTCCATGGCTTGTTGCTGCTCTTATTGTGCAATAGCAGACATTTCCAAATGGTTGAATTTCTCTTTCCTAAGAAAACTGTTAAAATGTTTTGTGGACCTGAGCAAATCAACATTCCTGAGACCTTTGTCTTTCTTTATTTTAAGATTCTGTGTGATGGACACAGTTTACTGGTCATGTTTTGGCTCATTTTGTATCTCATTATTGTTTGACTGCTAATTAATAAAAAAACAAACATTTAAGGGGTCTGAGTTTTCAAGAGCAAGTCAATTAAAATTAATTCAAAAGAAGTTAATTAGCAGCAAAAACAGCTCACTAATTAAGAAAAGGGTTAGAATAAAAACCTGCAGCCACTGTGGCCCACCAGGACCAGAGCTGAACTTCCCTGCTGTAAAGCTGTAAAGCATCCACAGCATCCTGGGCATTTCTGGAGCTGAGATGCAGAAGGTCACTAAAAGTTTCAAGGAGTCTGAAGCTCAAAACAAGTGATCCACAGGTAAGGTGAAGCAGCTGGACACAAGAAAGAACAAATGAAATCTGTATTATCGCACCTAGGAAAGGGCATCCCATTTAAAAATATATGAACCACTAAGTAACCTTAAGTTCCATCTAATAGTGTCTATGGACATGTTATGAGGTATTTTGCAAAAACTCAAAATAAATATTAAAAAAAATATTTCATAAATACCGTACATCAGCGGCGTGAAACAAGGGCATTTTATAGCTGTGATAGTGCTAGGAACCTTTACAGTCCTGCTTAAGTAAACCTTTAGAGAGGCCATGGAGGACATCTGTCTCGATACACGATCAGACAGGAATCTCTTTACACTGTCAAGTCTTAGAGCAAAGACCAAGGTGCAGATGCAACATGTCAGAAACTTCCTGTTTGCTGACAACAAAGCTGTCAACACTCACACTCGGCAGGAACTACAGGCACTCATGACTCGTTGTGCAGAAGCCTGCAGGGAGTTTGGCCTCACTATCAACCTGAACTGAAGAAGATGCAGGTCATGGGCCAAGATGTTGACGCCGTCCTTTCCATCAGTATCGCTGACAACGAGCGGGAAGTCATCCCTGAGTTCACATACCTGGGCTCAACGATCTCAGGCAACCTGTCTCTCGAGAGCAAGATCAACAAGTGCATCTGGAAAGCAGCTACATTTTCAAGACTGACAAAGAGAGTATTGGCCAACATCAAAGTCCAGGTGAATATCATCTGTGCACAAAACAAGAGCTGTGGTTCAACTCCGGCCACATGCACTGGATCAGGCGTATATTCTACATTACTTAAAGAAGCAAGGTCACCAACAACGCACAGTGCACGCACCACCTCCATCTTCACCTTTCTCAAGCACAGACATGCAGTATGTGCTGGATGGGTCACACTACATATGTGACCAATGGTTTGATAGTCAAGGACCTCCCTTTCTGGAGAACTGGCATCTGGTTGGAGGCCAAAGTAAAGACCCCAGAAGCGTTACAAAGATGTCTGAAGGCATGATCTGAATGTTCTCGGCATGAACACTATCATTTGGCAGATGGTCATGTTAAATAAGAGTGGCTGGAAGCAGAAGGTGAATAATGGTGGAATAGGGTCGCTCGAGGTATGAAACTGAAAGGATGCAGAAAGCCTCAAGAAATCCCGTGCCCAAGAAGTTAGAGCTCCTTCATTGTTCTACTTCACACAATGCAGGATGGACTGCCAGTCCTGAATTGGACTCCACAGCCACATCAGACATGGCTACACCAGTCCATCGAGGCACAATTCATGATCCCTCAGGTTCGACGGTTGTCTACGGCTACAGTTCAAAACTTCACACCTGCCTATTTGTCCCATTTGTTTAAGGTATTAAAGGCTATCAAAACTGAAGTGTTTTGCAATCTTGTATTTACCGTATATACTCGCGTATAAGTCGGGTCATGAAGCCCGAAAAATCGATCATAAAATTAGACCCCGACTTATACGCCCATTCAAAAATGCAACACTTAATTAATTTTTTTTTTACATCTTCTTGCCTCCTCCAATCTCGCATCAGTTCCTCAGACACATTGAATTTTGTTGCAGCAGGACAGTTATCAATTTCTTTCACCACTTCAATGACTTTTAATTTAAAACCAGCTTCACATTTTCTTCTGATCGAACGCTCCATCTTAGACAAGGGATGCTCTTATGATAAAGGTGTATAGAGGTGTGAGATACAAAAAACACAAAACAGTGCAAACGTCGTTTTGGAATAGTTCAGGTATTACTGTGTGGTCATGTAGGCACAATACATAGAAAACAATGGCTGTGTGCTCTGGGGTTACTCTCTCAGGTGGGCGTTAGCATATCATAATCTCTTAGGCCAATAGCGTGAGTTTTCCGCATTCAACTTGTACGATCGACATTATAAAATACCGGAAATTATACTGTAAAATCGGACCCTGACTAATCCGCAAGTATATACGGTATTTGTTTTTGTACTGTTCAATGTTTGGTTCATCAATCAATGTGTCATAATGAATCATATTGGTATTTAAAAAATTATTTCAAAAAGCAGCCTTGGAGCAGAAGATACTTTTTTCACTTATTTAGGCCAGTATCTATATATATATAATTCACTAAGGGCACGCAAGACACTGAGCACAAGCAAGACAGTGAGCGCATGCAAGACAGAGCCCCACCCGCCAACTCTAAGACCATGGGATACGCTCGACAGAGCCACGCCCACCAACTCTAACCCTCCTACCGCATCATGGGATACGCACGACAGAGCCACGCACGCCAACTGTAAACGTCCTCCCGAGTCCAGCGTCGCTCTCGAGGCACGCAACAACTCACCAAACACAGCCTCAGTCGCTTTTGTCTTTACAAAAGTCCACATGCACCTCTGAGCCACGTTGACTTTACACTGCACGCAAGACAGAGAGCCACCCAACTAACTCTAACTAAGGGCAAGCAAGACAGAGAGCGCACGCAAGACAGAGAGCCCTGCCTACCAACTCTAAGACCATGGGTTACGCACGCATTTAGTGTATAAATGGATATAAACAATTGCATGTAAACGATTCGCCAAAATCTGTTGTATGTAAACGATACTGTTTAAAACGTTATTGTTTTTTCATCAGAAAACCCGGTTTCCACGTCTACCTGTATTAGTTTAAATGGCACTTTTACAACTCGCAATAGGGCGGACGCGCTGACTTATCGTGTCGACTGGGCAACACAGTGAATGCGGCGTCTATCTATATATGTCTATGTTTTCCGTAGCCTGCTACAAGAAGGTACTCTCTCGACCATTGGCATTGGTTTCGCTCCTTGCTATTTTTGTTATACTGCGACGGTGGTTTCCTAAGCCTTTGTTATACTGAATTCCTTTCTCACCGTTTTCCTTTCCTATTCTTACACCATTGTATGCTACGGCAGGCTTCGGCTAGTTCTACTAATTTCTGCAAGTATTCCATAATTGAACAGTGAAATATCAAAATAAACTTACTCACATATTTCATTTTTTAACTCAGAAATACCATGCGTGGCACAGGGAGACACGTCATATTGGAAAAAGTATGGTAGAGCAACACTGCACCTTAGTAGTTTAGGAATCTTGCTTGCAAAATTATTTTATTATACGTTTATTTAACAAATAAATGTTTCTGGTCATGCTGGTCATCAGAATCTGCTTTGCACATTACTTTAACAAGACTTTCTCATAGCTTCATCTAAGTTTAATCCTGATGCTCTGTATATTCAATTAATTATCATTATTATTCATAGTGGCTCCAAAATCCGTACTAACCTCTACTCTCTCTTCTATTCTTTTTCCAGTTTTCTGTGGTGGCGATCTGCGCCACCACCACCTCATGAAAGCACCGTGATGTCCTCATATTGATGAATTAAAGGCCAAAAGTCCACATGACCGTCATCATCAAGTTCTTCCATGAGAACCCTGAATACAATGAGGACTGATTGAGGTCATTTGTGTTAGGTAGAATGCCTAGATGGGGCTGGGTGGTCTCATGGCCTGGAACACCTGTAGATTTTATTTTTTTTTTCTCCAGCCATCTGGAGTGTTTTTTTGTTTTTTCTGTCCTCCCTAACCATCGGACCTTACTTTTGTTCTATGTTAATTAGTGTTCCCTAATTTTAATTCTTATTTATTTTGTCTTTTTTGTCTTTCTTCATCATGTAAAGCTTTTTGAGCTACATTGGTTACATGAAAATGTGCTATAGAAATAAATGTTGTTGTTGTTGCAGCCACCCTATTTAAAAACTGAGTTACATTTAGCACTATGTAAAAGACTAAATGATTGAAAAATTAAAATGACACTGAAGTACCATAAATGCCTTGAGTCAATGCAAACGTTAATTTCCACTACAGTAGATGCCTAATACTTTACTTTGATGATTAGAATCTTGGAAGATCCTAGTATATACCTCTTTTGTCGCCACCACTACTTGGCATCTCATGTGTCTCCCCTCTACCACTTTGCCACGTGACAAGTTAAGCTGATGGGAACTAAAGTCCCCTTGTTCTGTAAGAAAAAAAACTCTTGTTAGTCTGAAGCTTGCCAGCATTACAGAAGAAAAAGTGTGAGAATGTGCTCTTTACTCGCATGTGCTGGCGTGTTGCAATGCACTAGCCATTTTCTTGGCTGAAGGTCAAGTGTACACCCTCAGGAATGCTTTAGAGCATGGTAACGCTTTTCTTTGGACTTAGGTCAAACAGAAGTGCCAACACCTCATTGGGAATGCAAGTCAATCATCTTTATAAGCTTCTTTAAAACTGAATGACAACAATAGTACTAGTTCTGGGTATTTTTGATATTATAACAGCCTTATGTGCCCCACCCAAGAAACAGGAAAGAGAACGTCAGTTAAGCTGCACAACTCAGTGTTTCAAACCTGTACTACTGAGATTTATGAGATAACATCAGCCTTAAGGCTTCTACTTTAGCGCAGCAAGGTCATTCTGAGGATAAGAACAACTAGTGTTGGGCAAAACGTTTGGGGTAAATTACCATTTTAAATAATCTCCGTGTATTATGGTATGAACGTACCATTTTAGTTTGGGAGTTACATCTTGCATGCCACCATATTCATAGTTTTCATGAAGATTTCATACAAAGGAGGTGATTATCTGTCTTGAGAGAAGTGGGACGAACTAAAACTGCCCAGTCTAGAAAACGAGGGGCAAACCTCAGGTGCACAACCGCAAAAGAGGAGAGAGACATCAGAATCTGTCATTTGAGAAACAATAGTTGACTGCTTCTATAAATACACACCAAGTACCAGTGTCACCTGCAACAGAGAAAATACCATTCGGAGATTCTGGCCTTACAGGCAGAATAACCCATATATAAAACTGTCAAATAAAAAGAAAAGGTTAAAATGGGAAAAATAACACAGACATTGGAGAAAATATGACTGGAAAAGTGTATCATGCTCAGCATCCTGCAGTCACCCTTTCTCTGTTGCAGATGACACCAGTATACTGTATGTTGTGTATTTAGTGAAGAAGACAACTGAGGACCTGTAAGACATGTGTGCCTCAGTCTACACACTTTGATGTCCTAATCTTCTTATGCAGTTAACCATATACTGTATATATTATATATATATATATATATATATATATATATATATATATATATATATATATACACACACACATATACACACGTGTACTGTATATATAGTCACACATGCGCGCCTGGGGACCTTTCTGGCTCTGGAGACGTAAGCAGTTCCACTCTGGAACAAGAGGCAGTGCTGATACTAACTGTATCTTCTCTTCCTCGATTAGCATTGGAAGCCTACCAAAGGATGATACACAGCTCTGCTCACAATGCTTTACAAAGACCCCATCCTTTCTGCCACCAATGCTATAAGAAGGGTCTGCTCGGGGAAGGTGGTGACAGTATTTGAGAACAAAGCTCCGATTTCATTGTCACCACCAGCAATTGCAAGGCTGACAGTAGCCATATCTTCTTCTGATTTTTGCCACTACGCAGTTGTGCTGCTCTTATATTTAAATGGGGTGACCTGGCTGGTACCCGAACTTTTGACTGCTTAGTATAGTCTGATTTTCCGTCCATGTTACGTATATATACTTTATATTTATCTATATATCTACATATATAAAGAAAATCTTTCCTCATCATGCTAGATCTATCCTCTGCGTTCAACATGGTCAACCACTAGATCCTCTTAGCCACCATCTTTGACCAGGATATGACCAGGACTACCCTCAGGTAGTCATAGTACTACATCTTGGGTATATCCTTGTGTGTGACCTGGCGAGGGGAGATGTTAAAGATGCACCACCAAAGGATTAATGCTTGTCCATTTCTCTTATCTCTAAAGAACCCCTCACTAGTGGTCCTTCTTGACCAATCAGTTGTGCTGCTTGACTGCACCTAGTGATGCCAACTCTGTGTGGCATCAAATCTCAGCTGAGACTTTTTTCATGTGTAGCTCCTAGCTGGCTGAAAGCTGCCCACCTCCATTTGAAATTCCAACTCCCTCAATGTGTTTAAAAACCATTTGAAGACTCTCTTGTTTTTTTGATTTTCTGTCTAACACATGTTAGCTGTTAGGGTTTTTTTTTGTAAACTAGAAATTGTAACTCTGTGCTCTTCACTTGTGGTGATTATCTTGTAACACCTGTTCCCAAACTGTCCCCCAGATCAATGTTTACTCGATTACACTGGCCTTTAAATTTCCTTTGGATAAAAACATCTGCTAAGCAAATAAATGTAAACAAATGTATGTATATTTAAATAAAAAAAGAAAACTATTGTCATAAAAAATCAGAGTCCTGAGCACATACCAAAATCCAACATGCCATTTACAAACTGAGAAACGATGATTATGTCTGCATGTTTGTCAGACTTTTAAGTTCCAAACATACAGTTAAACAGGTGTCAGTACATGCATCTACTTCATTTGAAAATGTAATGTCATCACTCGCTATGAAGTAAGAAATCAAGGAGGGAACATTTGGACACTTTTCATTAGAAATTTTAATCTGTCAGGGACCAGGTAGACATTTTAATCAAACGAGGGGAAGCAAATTTTAACACTACAAAAGGATAGTGTGCAGATCAAGCCATGGATTTAGAATGGTTCAGAGTATGCACTGTGGGGCAAAGTGGAGCAGTCTGGGTGGGAGCGAGGTCACACACACAAAGAAGGAAAAGAAATAGATTATCAGAAGCAGATCTGAATAAAACTGCAGATTCCTGCAGTTACATTACTGTTCATTTCAAGACAAAACTCTTTGTCTCTTCCATCCCAGAAGCTTTTAAATGTCATGATCATCAGATATTTTTTTTCGTAACATTTTATATGTATGCCTAGCCTGCAGTAATTTGCTTTTTAGATAAATGGATGCCCATTTAAGAGACTAGAAGACTCTTTGCATCTATTTTGACAAACAGTAAAGGGTTTCTTTCTTCAGTGCAGGCTTGTAAAATGATCGCTGAGAAGAGGAGTAACAACAGCCTGTTACTCTGTGCAGCTAACATGGCTTGGGTTGTGCTGGCAGGTTTAAAGCTCCCCAGTCTGGACAGATAGCGCTAGCAGCATCTACCAGAGTAACATCAATAGAGCCAGACAGATTTCTTGGATGATGTTGTTTTGCAAAACTAAAATTAGAAATCAAGGTTTCTTGTTTTCTTTTTTGACATTTTCATAGCTTGACAGACGCGAAAAAAACAGACAACAATGAATGCCACAAGTGACTGTGTGCTTTTTTCTTCAGATCAAAAACAGTGATTGACTCAGGCGTTCACATGCACTTTACCTGGAAATGACAAACCAAACAGATTTAGTGTAACAGAAATGGAAATGTCACCTACAGCAAAAATCGCTGACAAAAACAGAGAGCTTGTTTTAATTTCATTCATTCAACCATCTGCCAAACGTGCTTATCCAGAGTAGGGTTGTGGGGCAGATAGAGCCAATCCCAGTAACAATCATCCCAGGGAAGGATTGCAGGTAGAACTCACACCAGTTCACCTAACCTGCACAATCTGTGGGAATAAACCACAGCACCCATGGAAACAGTTTGTCAGCTAGATTTTTTAAAATTTAAATAAAAAGTTAATAAAGAGTTAATAAAAAATCTGCGGTGGGCTGGCACCCTGCCCAGGGTTTGTTTCCTGGATTGGCTCCAGCAGACTCCTGTAACCATATAGTTAGGATATAGCGGGTTGGAAACTGGATGGATGGATATACAACCTCTTTATCTGTGATGCCTACAGAAAGTGGGAACGTGTTGTAAGTCGGTTGGAGTTTAACTGTACTCTGGACACATAACAACATTACTACACCAGTAACGGCATACTGTACGATAACATGCAGTGAATATACTTGACTTATAGTTTTTCTACTCTTTCTCTGTATGTTTAGCATTCGTATTTTTACACAATTTTACACAACTGTGATATGCATTAATTAATAATTAATATATATCTTCATCTTCAACCATAATGTATATATATATATTATATATATATAATACTGTATATGTGTGTGTATATATATATATATATATCTACTCTATATATACAGTATATAAAATCCTAAGCCATAAAGTGCAACAATTTTGTGCAATGATTTTTATTTCACGTTTTTTGTCACACTTTAAATTGGGCTTATTTTAAAGCCTATATATATATGCTTGGCATGATTCTTTTCAGAATTTACCAAACTTTGTCGTTAGACCTTCAGATTCTTTTTCGGTTTTTAAATTCTAAACTAAAAAATATCAAGAACTCACGTCCCGCGAGACAAGACTTTGTGCCAAGAGATTTAACCACGCCCGGGGCCAGAAATAAAAGACAAAGAATAGGACAGCTGCTGTACAGGCTTTTAAATGTTCAAAGCGCCTGCAAGATGCAGATCACACGGCACGGCAGCAGCAGCAATCCAGCAGCTGACCAAGCAAAGAGGAGGTAAAAAAAAAAAAAAACTGTATTTGTTTTCCATTGTATCACTACAACTAAAGAAACCCTTTAGCAAAATAAAATTAAACATTACTTTTCAGCATTATTTTCATCCATTTAACTGAGTGTGAAATGCAGTATGGGAGAAGTCCAGTATCCACTATTCCAAGACTGATGTTTCCAATGTTCTAAGTGATTCAGCTTTCCTCCAGTATTCTTAATAATTATTGATACAGTGATAAATGATTTTGGCTTATTGTGCATAAGCATCAGTGTGTATGTACTGTACCCCGTGATAAGCTTATGTCACTTCAAGAGTTGGATCCTCCCTTCACAAATATAAGCTCAGAGTACCCTGTCTCCGTATAGTTGAAAAAAACAGGCTTAGAAATGATAGGAGGAAGGGTTGGCTGAACAATCCATTAATTTTTTTTTTCCATTCATGCCCTTGTCCAATTCAGGCTCATAAAAAATGTATGTATCCCACAAGCTGACCTCAACGGACCCATGGAGGGCACACAAACAGATGTTCTGGTACTGAGAAAATATAGCCACTAATCAACAGAATACCTGACCTCAATGGACCCATGTAGGACACACAAACAGATGTTTTCGTGCTGGGGAAATCTGGTCACTAATCAACATAATATCATGCCTTTGGACTGTACAAAGAAGCCAAAGCACTTGCAGGAAATTAGTCAAACACGTGGAGTACAAAATGAAATCGGCCTGTTGAGAGATCACAATGCAACTTACTGAGCTACAGCGAGCTACAGCCATTGAATGGATATTCCCAGCCCACTAAAGGCATGATTTTCTTCTATGGAGCTATGTTTGAGAACTGATTGTAACTAAGCCCAGTGTCAAGGTTTAAATTTTAACTAATAACCATTAAATTATGCCTTTGGTAAATTTGGTACATACAAGAAACCAGTCAAACTGAAACTAGGCCACTGAGAGATGAGCCATAGAACAGAAATGTCAAGATTTTCATGAAGTAGACACATTTGTTGGTACCCCTCCATTAAAAAAGATGAACCCACAATTGTCATCTGAAATAACTTGAAACTGACAAAAGTAACCGGCACCCATCATTGTTTATTCCGCATTTTACAAAAATTAGACTTTGCTTTAAAGTTTTGATTTAACAGAATATTTCAATTATTAACAAAAATGATAATATTATGGACACAAATGATGGGACCCTTAACCTAAATATTTAGTTATGCAACCTTTACATGCAATCACTGCAAACAACCGATTCCTGGAGCTCTCAATAAAACTTCTGCACCTGTCCAGAGATACTCTGGCCCAGATGTCCTGTGCAGTCTGCTCCAGTTGTGTCAAGTTTTCTCCAGACTTAATGTTTCAGTTCTTTCCATAGATGTTCCATGGAATTCAAATCAAGGCTCATAGAACGTGACTTCAGAACAGCCATTTTTGGGTGCTTTTAGTTGTGTGTTTTTGGGGTTATTATCCTGTTGGAGGATCCATGACCTGCAATTGAGACACAGTTGTCTGACACTGGGCAGTGAGTTTCACTCCAGAATGTCTGGATAGTCTTGAGATTTCATTGTTAACTTCACAGATTCAAGGCAGTAAAGCAGCCCCAAAACATACTGTAACTGAGCTTCCTCCATGTTTCACAGTAGGTATGCTGTTCTTCCTTTTTAAGTTTCATATGTTTTTTTTTTTGTCTGTGACATAAAGCTGACATGATTTGACAAAAAAGCTCCAGTTTGGTCTCATCTGTTCTCCCAAAAGCATTGTGGCTTGTCAATGTGCATTTTAGCAAATTTCAGTCTGGCTTTTGTATGTTTTTTCTTTCAACAGTGGAGTCCTCCAGGGTCTTCTTCCATTGAACCCACTGTAACTCAAAAAGTGACAGATGGTGCTATCACACAACTGATGGGTCTTGACCTTCGGATTCACCTTGTATCTCTTTAGATGTTGTCCTTGGCTTTTCATCTGCCATTGTCACTATCCTGGGATCGATTTTCCTATTGCGTCCAGGGAGGTTGGCTACAGTCCTATGGACGTTAAACGTCTTAATAATACTTGTTGTCACAGGAACATCAAGTTGCTTGGAGATGGTCTTACAGCCTTTGCCTTTAACATGCTTGTTTATAAATTTCTTTCTGTTCTACTCGGACAACTCTCTCCTTTACGTTCTCTGGTTCATGTATAGTGTGGGACACACAATAATACCAAAAAGCACAGGGTCTGCTTTTCTCCATTTAAATCAGATAATTGACTGATTACACGTTTGAAGACGTGTGACATGATTTCAATAAAGCATCTAGTTTAAAAAATCACTCATATCCAATTATTTATGATCTTTTCTACGGGTACCAACAAATGTGTCCAGGCCACTTTAGGATACTTTTGTAGATAAGCACAACTTGATCTCTTGCCACACTTGCTTTGCTTTACTCGATGACATTTCAAAGGCATACAGGGGACAACTGCTTTTTATTTAGTCACTTTTCACAAGGCTACCAGCACTTTTGAGCTACAAGGGGATAAAACAAATTTGTCCGCACAGCACCTACCTGTAGGCTTAGGAAATGATTGTAAATGAACCCAGTGTCAAGGTCTAAATTCGCTGAAAAGAGAATGTGTTCTTTTGAAGTCTGCAGTGCAAACAATTCTGGGATAAAACAGAAATGTAGATACTGTACACAAGTGTTTCTATGAGTACTCTAGATTTTTTCCCAAAAAGGTCCATCTTAGGTTAATTGGTGATTATTCTTAACTAGCTGTGTAAGCCCGTGCTGTAAAAAGCCCGGGGTCCTAGAAACTATTGAAATAGTCAGAAAAAAATTGAAATGTAGAGATGTCAGGTAATTGAAAGAAACTACTCTGGGCATCTCTCTCCTAGGAGGTTTCGTTTTGCCAATGGTTTTCGCATCGTTTGTGCATTAGTGGCTAAGCGACTGTCATTCTTCAGAGGTTTCGTTTTGCCCACATGCTCACCTTGCTTGTAGCGTTGGGAGGAAAGGTAAAAGGGATACCATTTTACGGATGTACTCATCTCACTTGCGTAAGAGATTCTCTCTTTTCTCTGCAGTTTTACTTTGGCAACAGAGTCGCTTTCTTCTGTCGACTCGTTAACTTGGGGCCACCTTGCCAGCTCTCTGAGCTTCATGCTGTAGTAGCCTTGCACTTCCGGGCCAGACAAACAGACACACACACTTCCACGTGTTAAACGTGTAGACGTTTAATTTTCTGTTTCCTCGGAGGCGGAGCCCTTACTTACCCCGACTCCACCTCTCACTTCCGGGCCAGACAGAGACGCACATTTCCACACGTAGCTGTTTATATATAAGACAAGATCGTTTATGCATATTACCAAAGATAAAAAGGGTCTGGATTTTTTCTCCGCAAGGTGTCAGTCAGTGGGAGCACAGATAAAGGAGTTAGGAGTACATCAGGTAAGCTGATTTATATTATCCACCGATTATAAGGAGATTCCGTATTTAATAAAACAGACCTCTAATTGTTTACTTGATTATACTGACCACATCTGTAAGTTGCTGTGAAAAAAAGTGTTTTCTAAACAAATAAATTTACATGTAAATATACAAATATCAGCGGTGGGTTGGCACCCTGCCCAGAATTGGTTCCTGCCTTGTGCCCTGTGTTGGCTGGGATTGGCTCTAGCAGACCCCCGTGACCCTGTGTTTGGATTCAGCGGGTTGGAAACTGGATGGATGGATATACAACCTCTTTATCTGTGATGCCTACAGAAAGTGGGAATGTGTTGTAAGTCGGTTGGAGTTTAACTGTACTCTGGACACATAACAACATTACTACACCAGTAACGGCATACTGTACGATAACATGCAGTGAATATACTTGACTTATAGTTTTTCTACTCTTTCTCTGTATGTTTAGCATTCGTATGTTCAGAGGTGGTAAGGAATGAGAACGGCGCCTGTACACATGTGCCGCACGGCCGCCCTGCTGCCCACTGCCGAGAGTTGATTCTACAATAAAATAAATTAAAAATTAAAAGAGGAATTAAAATCATCACTCCGAAAGCGGGCAGTAGAAGTCATGCAGTATATGTGTACCAAATCTCAGGTCAACAGTTTGTGAGCTACAGGTGATTTAAAATCCTGGACAGACAAATGGACAGCCACTGTAGCGTATCATATAACAAGATTACTATATTTCTGCCTACAGAAAATGGTTCTGATAAAGTTTAAACCATCTACACATTTTCAGCTATTATCTAACTTCAAAATCTGCATGCTCTCTCTCAGATATAAAATAACTACTGCATAGTTGGTAGCATACAAATATTCCCACCATTATTTATAATTATGCAATAAATGAAGACATTATAAGGAAAAATAAGAAAACCAATGAAAGCAAAAATCGGACAGAAAGAAAGAACAAGATTTGCACTGTTCATCTAATTAAAATCTTTCCAGGCGTAAACCAAGTCACAGTCTGAGAATCAAGGCTTGTGTGGTCCCTTAAATCTAAGGGACTTCCTGATAGACTCTTTGAAGCTCTGTCACTTTCAACTGCAGCTACATAATTGATGCTCGGTATTTTTGCTTCAACACAGGCCTATTAGCAATTCATCTTTTGAGAAAATGTGGTAATGACAACCATTGTGGAAACAAGGGTATATTTAATTTATGGCATCCACTTAATAGCAATTATATATTTATTTCCACCTTAAATTACAATGAAAGTCCAAATCTAATTACCGGCAGGCATTTACACACTGACAGCACAATGTCAATGTCTCTTTTTTCAGATGTGTTAAAAAGAGCTACCTGTGAATCTGACAAAGCGCTCATGAGCCATTAGTAGCCTCCTAGCAAATTATCAGCCAATTCAACATTCACACCAACGTGCTTCTGAAGGTTTCTTTAAAGGCAATAAAGAAAGGTGCTGAACTAATTAACAAATGTGTGCCTGTGTTAAAGCGTGAAAAACTCATGCAAAAAAAAAACCCAACAACTTCAGAAAGTAGGCTAGTATTAACAAATGTTTCTTTTCTTTCCTTTTTTTTTTTTTTAAAGAGCGGTAAAGCTGTAACAGTAGGTTCAGGAAATGAAAGCAGGAAATGAAGTCAGCACCAAATTTAGATGCCATGCATAGGTTTGTGCTGTCTTCCCATAGGTCACACACACTTTGCATTTAACAGTTGGCACTGTAATTCAACAAGGTCACTAAAAGGTTATGTCTAGCATAAGGACAGTGTAGAGACCAGGAATACAGACTAAAAAAAAAGGGTTTAAATTCTTTTGTCAGTAATTATTTTTTTTTTCTTACTGTATACAGAGTGGCCGAGTGACTAAGTCACAGGGCCTTAAATTACAAAGCTGTGTGTCTGATCTTTGTTGCTGATTTACTGTGTGATCCTCAGAAAGTCACTCAACATTCATGTCCTCCAGTTCTAAAAAAATACAGGGTGGCGCAGGGAAACGGAAAATTTTGTAACTAGGTGTTGGCGACCCTGGAGCGTCGGCAGTTGTTTGTTTAGAACCCCTTGCCATTAGTTATAATGGAGCAGTGGAGTGGAGCGCAACAATCATTTGCTGTGAAAGCCTTTTATAAGAATGGTGATAGTGTAACTGCAACACAAGTGGAATTTCGGCGTCCTTACCAGTTAAGACGTCATGATTGGGCCCTGTCTGCTCATCTGATTACAACATGGGTGCATAATTTCAAAGAAACGGGTTCATCCTTAAAAAAGAAGTTCTCAGGTGGCACCACTTCGCATACTGCCTGACAATCGATAGCAGCTACTTGACAATTGTTTGGAAGGCACGTCATTTCATGTAACGGTGACATTCCATTGTCGATGAGATCTCCAGATTGTTTGTGATTTTTTTTCTGTGGGGACATCTTAAAAGTCAAGTGTACCGCACACGTCCTGCCACCATTGCTGAACTAAAAAGGAGGACTAAAGAGGAAATCGCTGGCATTCCTCTTGATATGTTACGTCAGGCAATGCAGAATTTCCACAACAGGCTGTCAGAATGTGTACGGAGAAATGGACACCTTCACGATATTTTCTTCAAAACATAAAATGAATACTGAATGAATATTGATTACCATCATTAATTGCATATCCTACTGTCGCACACAGCTAAAGGGCCTGAATGACAGTAATTCCACACCAGACCAGGGGGGCGGCGAGGTACACTGACTGTCTCTCTCAATCCCTTGCAGACCATCCGCGGGAAATCCGGTAGGGTTCCGGCGCCACTGATGATGTCATGTTCGGTTCTGTTGGGGGTCGGATTGCTTTGGGTTGGGGCCACTGATTCTGTTTGGGTTTTGTTGTGTGTTCTTTGGGGTGGTGGTATGGGGGCTACTGATGTAGTCACTTCTAGGCCCCGGCACCACTGATGACGTCAATTCCGGTTCCTGGTATATAAAGCTGCCATCTTTAGCTACCAAAATCAGTTCTATTTTGGACTCGTATCGATGAACATCTCTTATTCATTTAACCATTTTCCAGCCAAGGCACAACATACGGGTGGCTGCCCCAAAACCTTCTTAATGACTTTGTGTCATTTTTGTGACACTGTACAATAGATTTCATCATTTAATGTATTTTCTAATGTGTTTATTCGTGTATTGAACGTCAATTGAAAATTTCCCGTTTCCCTGCATCACCCTGTATTGATTAATATGTACACTATAGTCCTGGATACACGTAACGTCTTTTGTATGTGGTTCCACAGAAAGGCATTTGGCCAGTAAATAGAATGGCCTCCATATAGTGACGTTGCGGTTGCAAGCCATCATGGCAGATGCATGTTACATCTAGTGACTCAACAATCTTCTCTCTACAGTACAAAGTGTTTGGTCACTCGCCTGCCTTCAGCACTTGTTTATTGGGGCTGTGAATAACGAGTCAGCTAAGCAAAAAAGATCTGAACAGCTTTTCCATAGTTAGTACCAAAGGCCTTGATCATTTGATGCATAGAGATGGATGTAAATCACAAGGCATCAGTTCAGTCCACCAGTAATTCTCGATTTAAAGCTGGACAAAGTCACATCTTCAGCCCTCGTGAACAAAGCAAATGAATTCCTGTAACTCCTTCTTATAAAGCAAAACAAGATAACAGCGTTCTGTCCTCCTACTGTATTTATTTTAACAAGTTTGAAAATATGACATATTTATAAATTTGTATGTGTTTTAGTGAGTATGCCTTTTGTAATTGTGACTAAACTTGAAATTTCTACGTGTGCCTTTTTGTGGGTATTCATTAATTGTAATTGAATTTGAAATTTGCATGTGCTCCTTTGTTGCTGCATTATTTATTGTCACAATTATCTAATTCTGGGTATGATCTCTCTAACAGGGGACCAGTCAGAAACCACTTCACCCCCAAATTAAGATTTTCTACTATTACCTACGCTTTCTCAGCTGAACTTTATTCCACAAGATTTTGAACTGTACTGTGACTTTTTGTTCATCCTTCATCTCTGACTATCTTTCACGAATCTTTTCTATTGAATTTCCTGTTTCTGCCCATACCATTCTCATCCACGATCACCAGGCTCTTCCTCTCACTTTTAGACGGCGGAGGCTTTTCTTTGTGGGTATTATCTTGGAGTAGATGACTCTGGGCTCTTGACGGAAATCCTCTGACTCTCAGTCTCTCTCTATCTCTCTTCTAATTTCCTAAAGTTTTCTTTTCTTATAACCCAAATCGTAGCTTATGGGTCATCCAGTTCAAACACCAAGAGCTTCAACTCATCAGGGGACTGGATGGCAGGATATCAGTGACATGGGGACCTTTTAATCCTTGAAATCTTTCCTTCTGGCCTTTGAATTTCAGGTCCAGTGGCTGGGCTATCATTGTTTCTCATGGCTTTTCTGAGACCTCCCTTACTGTAGTTCTCTTTAGGGAGGGAATAGGGGTAGGAAGGAGAATAACGGAGGAGCTTTCTTCTACATCCATTTGTTTAGAAATTAGTCATAATTAGTTATTCTGTGTGCAGTATTTAGGTGGATGCAAAATTTAATCACTAAAAAGAATGCAGTTGACATATAAACTGTGTGACGGACGGCTAAGATCTTTGCCCGGCCGAGACGCCTTTATGGAAGGACCGGGAGAGACAAGATACCTCCCCCTGGGACACGAGAGGGTAGACCCCTGGTTTGCATCAGACCCACAGTATTGGAGCGTAGAAGCTCAACCCTGTTGGGGCCCACGGCCACCGCCACGGGGCGCCTGGATGATTCCGGAGCTCTAGACTGTAGCACTTCCGCTACACCAGGAAGTGCTGCCAGAAGAGAATCCGGGCGCCCCTAGAGTGTTTCTGTGTGCCTATGCAGCACTTCCACCACACCAGGAAGTGCTGTAGGAAGATCGTCAGGGTGTACATCCGGGTGCAATATAAAAAAGGCCGTCTCACTCCATTCAGGAGTCAGGAGGTGGATGACAGAGCTTACGGGAGAAGAGTAGAGGCGGCAGAAGAAAAGAGAAAGAGAAAGAAAAGAAAAGAGAAGCCGGGACTGAGCTATTTGTGGTGATTTGTGCACTGTGTGCCAGAAAAGGAAAAGACATAACTGTGGTCTGTCTGTCTGTGTTGGGGCTCATTTTGCCACAAGTAACATTAAAATGCATCGACGAACAGAGCTTTTCTTGCTCACTTTATGGAACTTTTTATGAACAGTATGTGCTGATATACTAAAAATGCATTTTTTATATTAGGAATTTGTTATTTTTTGCAAACACCTTGGGGTCACAGCACAAGGTCAGCCACTGTACAGCAAGAGCAATTCTCAGCGACCCAACAGAGTAGGATCCATTTTGCCATTAACAGGATTTAAACAAGCACCTTTCTAGATACCAGCGCAGACCCTTAGCCTCAGAGCCACCACTCCGCAGTGGTGATGTCGCTGTTTGAGTATCATCTTTTGTAGCTGTACAAAGACGATAAATCTTGAGAAAATATAACCATTAAGTTACTGACAAGACACTTGTACTGGATAAAAAATACGTTCAATTTCACAAGTTTCATTTCTGAATACGAATCACACCTGGGTGTAGTTGGAACTGGCCTAAAACTGCAATTTGCTGTTTCTTGGTGTGCACTTAGCTTTGATTGGTTCATTCAAGTCCAAGTAAATTAAACAAATTTGAGGGTTTGATGGACCAGAGGTCTGAAATATGTGCTCTAAAGAAGAAGGTGTGAAAGTCCCTAGGACTTTATTCAGGCAGCAAATAATGTTTTCCACTATATCCTGAAAACTGACAGAGCACCCCATAAGATTTTATATACGTAGATGTTTTGATATATTAATTATGTTCAATGCCAGAGGTGTCAAAACTACATGAAAATGACTAAACTGAATTAAGGTGGAAAAGCAAGGCATAGAGATTTCTTTTTCTGTTACTGCTTAATTGTTACCTTGTTGTACGTAAGACAGCTTGGGAGAATGTCTCTATAAAGGGGAACGAACAGATCAATAGGACTGACTGTGGTCACAGAGGCCTATACAATGCTACTTTTGACTGACAATGTATACTTTTTTAAAAAATATATATTCTTGAAACCATAAGACTGATGCCCAGTTCAGGATCTATGTTTGTTTTGCACCCAATGATACCAGAACAGGCTTTTTTTTGTTCTTTATTTCACCTTATACAATTACCTATATTAGGAATTTACTAGTTTTTGCATACCCCTTGGGGTCAGAGTGCAGGGACAGCCATTGTACTGCTAACCTGGAGCAATTGTAGGTTAAGGGCCTTGCTCAAGGGCCCAGCAGAGTAGGTAACATGGATTCAAACTGGCAACCTTCTGGATGCCAGTGCAGATCCTTACCCTCAAAGCCAGCACTCCGCTTTGAACTCTCTGACCCAAAACTGGATTAATAGATAATTAATAAGCACATTTGAGAGTGTTAAGCTAATAACTGCTTTATATTTCTTAATTATGACTCATTTTCACATACTATATCTACTGTGATATATGGCCGGCAGTTTATCCCGGCCAATACCCCCACACCGCTAGATGGAGTATTCCCTGAAACCTGGAGAGGCCCCATATTCCACCAGGGCATTATGGACATTTTACTTCACAGCACTGCTGGATATGGTGGGTGCCGCCAGGGGACGCTGCAGGAAGGCACAGGGATTTGTATTTTCCATATAGCCCGGAAGTACTCCCTAGTCATGAGGACAGAAGAGATGAAGTACTTCCGGGCTGAAGAAAAGGAGTTTACATCTGACCTGGAAGTGTTAGGGAATTACATGGACTGAAGGACAGAAGCACTTCCGGGTCAAGGACTATTTAAAGGTCTGTGGGAAACCCAGCAGACTGAGCCGAGTTGGGTGGGTGTGTGACAGAGCTGCTGGGTGGAGAGGAGGATTGTTTATTGTATTGGTTAGTATTTATTATTGATTTATTATTGTGTGGAGGTGTAGGTGCCTTTGCACATTATTGTATAAATAAATTCATTATTTGGACTTTTTACCTGGTGTTTTGGCGTGTAGTCTGCAGGATCAGGGGTCAACACTACAGTTCTGTACATGGAATGTTTTTCCTAACTTCAAGTCCAAATCAAACAGAGTTCAGGGTCTCCTGACAGCTATGCAAGCGCAACTAATTCTAACACACATTGAGTGTTGAGCATAAGAAAGCAGAAGCAGTGATGCATGCTGGTAACACAATTATCAGTGTGAAATACTTTGGAAACTGAAACCTGCCACATTATGGTGTTCTCACAAAAGCTTTGTTGAATAAGCAAATCCAAGGCTTAATCTCAGATCTGACCAGACTGTACATTTTGGACATGACTATCAAGCAACAAGTGACAAACTTATATGTTGATAGTAAAATAAACAATCACGGAAATAATGGGTTTTATTGGAAGCTGCACACTGTTGAAGTGTGTATTTAGAAAGTCAATTTAAGCAGTTTACTTCCTGGAACAAAAAAAGGAAATCATTAGTAATAGATGGTAGTGAGTATTTATATAAAAACAATAACATTAGTTATGAAAATACTAACAAAAAATCTTAAGGAGTCAAACAGGGAGGAGGCATTTTAATAATTGGCAGAGAAAGGAAGGAGAGGAGAGGTTAGAAGCAGGTGCTGATACAGCACATTGCTGCACCCACCGAATGACAAACCATGCAACAGGTGACACCTCAGCACCACACTAGTTCAGATGGAGTGGAAGAGTGTGAGGTTTTTTATGGTGCCAATTCTGCCAGCAACCTCCAGGATTTTCCATAAAGGTTGAAGGGCCTACATTCAGGGCTGGATGCAGGTTAACATCATACCCAGGACAGAACAATTGCAGGTTAAGTGCCTTGCTCAAGGACTCAACGGAGTAGAGTCACTTCTGGCATTTACGGGATTTGAACTGGCAACTTTCTGATTGCCAGTGCAGATCCCTAGCCTCAGAAAAAGGAAAGACAAGATAAATAATGCATCCATCATCTTTAGTTGCTTTATGTTTCAATCAAAATGAAAAGGTACAGTATGATCATTGGAAAGGACAGCAAATAAAGAAGAGGTGGCATGAATAAATGCACATGCAAGTTCAAAAACTACAAGGGCAAATCAAGAAGTCAAGATAGCAAGTCAAGATTCTGGTACTCTTTAGGAGGAGGAGGAGGCTAGGACACATGACAAACCACCTCAAGATCCCAGATTAAAACCCGAGTACAGCCATGCAATGGGTAACACCTCAGCACCACACAAATTCAAATGGAACTGAGCCGGTGTGAAGTTTTTTTATGGTGGCTGGAGTGCCAATTCTGCCACCAACCCCCAGGATTTTCCCTGCAGATTGGAGGGTCTACATGCAGGACTGGATGCAGATTAACGTCATACCCAGGATTGAACAATTGCAGGTTAAGGGCCTTGCGGAGTTGAGTCACTTTTGGCATTTTACGGGATTTGAACCGGCAATCTTCCGATTACCAGTGCAGATCCCTAGCCTAAGAGAAAAGAAAGACAAGATAAATAATGCATCCATCATCTTTAGTTGCTTTATGTTTCAATCTAATGCAAAGGTACAGTAGGTTCATTGTAGAATACAGCAAGTAAAGAAGAGGTGGCACAAATAAATGCACATGCAAGTTAAAAGCTACAAGGGCAAATCAAGAAGTCAAGATAGCAATTCAAGATTCTGGTGTACTCTTTAGGCTTGATAGAATAAGCAAGGCTTTAAAGAGCAAAAACCTCAAATTCTAAGTGATGTTTCAGGTACAGGTACTCCCTCAAAAATGGCTCAATAAGAAAGTAGAAGTCACTGGGGAAAAAAAAAACTGTTGCTAAGAAACCGAGTGTCAGGAAATGACAGAAAGCATGCAAAAAAAAAAAAAGCTACTGCTAAGAAAAAAAGTAAGACAGAGAGCTCAGTCCTTCACTGGGTGGACTTGCGTACTCGCAGACCTAGCAGAATGTCTCTGGTTCAAGAGTGGCCAAAACAGAAAAAAAATGAGTAATTGTAAGAGACCAACACTCAAGGTGCGTAACCAAGTAATTCTATTAATCAATAAATTCATATAAAGATTATTAAAATATAAAAATAATAAGTGTGTTTGTACCAGAAGCCCCATCACAGGCTAAAGAAATCTTCTGAAAAATCTGTTTGAACATATTTCATTTAAATTGCTTGCAGCATTTAGGAATACATTTTACTCTATTTCAGACATTTTCATTATTTTCACAATTTAACTGCAATAATCTGTATATTGATTACTTTGGAATAATTGGTTACGGAGTGAACTGTGATTGTGGCTGCCGAATGAAACAATCACCCAGAAGCAAAAGGGGTGCACTGAGAGTGTCAGGAGTGCAAAGATCAACACACAAGTGTGGACTGGGAAATTATCTAAAATCAAAAAAAACCCAAGCGTCAAAACTAAAACACAAAACCAAAGCTGTTGTCTGACGCTACATTGAAAAGTGATCATTTGAACGTAACTATCTGCATCTAACTCACACTATTATGTGCTGCCTGTTCTTTTCTCTTCTATGAGATACACAGATGGCTGAAGCTGTGCGGTGGGATGGATGGTTTGGGAGGATGTTGTAATTGTTTACTTTATTTAATGTTGCTGTTGACGCTTGTGTCGGTGCAAGGCACGCATGTGAAAGCGAGTGCTGGCTGGTTCACCTTTTCAGTGGTGCGGTAATCAGCAGGTACCATCTGTTACGAGACCCGGCGGACATAAAGAGTGAGAGCTAGTGAGTAGTATTAGTATTGGGATTGTTAAAGAGAAAGAAACTGAGGAGACAACAATCGCTGATCACAGTTGGAGTGAAACGAAGGAAAGGGTAGCATCAGTCCAGCTGATGACTGACCAGTGAGCAAGACAGAATGCTGAGTGGAGGTTCCACAGTGTAGTCATCTACTTATCAGCTGAGCAGTGGTGCATGCAAGTTTGGGAGAGACCACCGGAGCAGGGAGAAGGTGTGAGATCTAAGCACAGCAGCATCCTGGAATGGCGAAAGGTAGCCTGGGAACTGCAGCAACCCTAAGAGTTGCAGTTTGGATCTACTTGATAGATTGGGGGAGTGGCAATCTGGGGGAGGAGCCCAAAGGAACAACACCCACAAAAGGACAAGGTGTCTTGGGAGTGGCAGCAACAGAGTGTGGTGCTGTTTGGATCCACCGGACAGGCTGATACATAAGTCTCCTGGTGTCTTGAGGAGGGGTACAGAAGCAACAGAAGCAGGCAAAAGGGTTTTACCTCACCAAAGTTTGCAATTTTAACTTTTTTTTTTTAAAACACCGTGAGACACACTGACTTTGTTTGATGAGCACGGATTTTAGTTCATTATTTGAACTATTTAATGTCTTATTCATTGAACTGTTTTTATACTTTTTATTCCCTCTATGAATGTGATTTTAAAGTCTTGCTAGTCTGACTCACTCACCCTAGTCCATCCTCGGTTATGACTACAGATGTGCCTGGTTAAAGAAACAAATCATGGCTGCAGGTTTGGGTCATCACAACCTGTCTAATTTCTTATTTTATAGGAAGAAGAAGATGCAGCACATGATTGGCAGAAGCCACAGCAACCTGAATGTGGCCATGTCATAATATGGCGGCAGCCATACAGAAAACAAAATACAAAAGGGTGTTGCTAGAAAAACGTTCATTATTATTAGTTTATTATTATTAATAAACATATTACATAGGTCTGGGATGTAAAAACCTGTCTGCCTTTTTATTTTATAGGAAGAAGAAGAAGATGTGTCATAAGCATGGCAGCAGCAATAACAGCGTGTATATAATGTGAATGTGGCCATGTCACAAAATGGCGGCAACCATACAGAAAACAAAATGCAAAAGGGTTTTGCTGGAAAACGTTCATTTTTATTAGTTTATTTTATTAATAAATATATAACATAGGTCTGGTGCATCACAAGCTGTCTCTTTTATTTTATTGAGAGAAGAAGAAGAAGTAGATGCATCATAAGCATGGCAGCAGCCATGTCGCAAAATGGCAGCAACCATACAGGAAACAAAATACCAAAGGGTGTTACTAGAAAAACACTCATTACTATTAGTTTATTATTACTGATAAACATATAAAAATTCCAGAAATGAAAAAAAAATGGATCAGGAATGTCAAAAGACATGGATCCATCACACTACATTGCACTTTACCTTACAGATGGAACAGAGCATGAAGCAAAGCCCATTTTCATGAGAATGTGGCATAAGGAGGCTTACAAGTTTCAGTTTGCATGCTTGTCCTGTTTGTTCTGAAAACACTTAAGATTGAAGGCAAGCAACTAAACACAATACAACAACATAGTCAAAATGCCATGGTCCATTAGAAAACAATGACACATACACAGGGCCTTCAGAAAGTATTTAGACCCCGTCAATTTGTTTTAAATGTTGCTCTGTTGGAGAGGTGAAATTGTGTTGGTTTGGACATGCTGGGTATACTGGGAGAAGGATGCTAAGGATGGAGCTGCCAGGCAAGAGGAAGGTCTAAGAGGAGGGTTAAGGATATGGTGAGAGAGGACATGCAGGTGATGGGTGTAACAGACAAGATGTAGAGGACAGGAAGATATGGAAGAAGATAATCCGCTGTGGCAACCCCTAACGGGAGTGGCCAAAAGATGTAGAAGATATAGCTGTGTGCTAAAATTATTCAAAAATTTTCCCCACACAGTCCTGTCTCTATGCTCTACAGGTAATTCCTTTGACCATATGTCTTGCTTTTAGCTCTGACATGCATCGTCAACTGTGGGACCCTCTATAAACAGGCAGGTGCCTTTCCTAATCATGTGCATTTGTCAATTGTCTTGAGCACAGGTGGACCCCAAACAAGGTGTAGAGTCATTTCAAGTATGATCAGTGGGATGCAAATTCACGTGTCATAACAAAGGGTACTCGAATACTTGTGCCAATGTGATATTTCAGTTTTTTGTTTTTAACACATTTGGAAAATTTCCAAAAAGTTTTCACTTTTGTCCTTCTGGAATAGTGAGAGTTACTTGATGAGAGAAGATACTGTAACAGCATGTATAAAGTGAAGGAATCTGAGTACTATCTGAAGGCCCTGTATGCAAAATAAGTAAAAAAAAAAAACACCAGAACAGTCATTTTTATCATTAATTAGCAAAATGAGAAATCTGTCCCCACATAATCAAAATGCTATCATTAAATATTTGACAAAGGAAAGGGCAGACACCAGAACCTTAACATGCCATTACCGTTAATCAGTAAAATGAGAAATCGTACCACATTTTCAAAAGAGCACAATTAAAAACTCCAGAAAAAACAACATCACTTAAGTGACAATCATAAATATGACTTTTGCCAAAAAGTTTATAAAATTTATGAATTTTGATATTAATCAGCCGATGAAGATATTTGTTTAAAGGTATGTGTACACGGAAGATGTGATACTAAAACAGCAATACTAACCAACTCTCCATGACTATTAAATTGATAGGCAGATTAGAAAATGGATGGATAGATAACTGTGCAGGGACTGTATATGTGAAATCAGTCATCATTGTAAAATAATTGATTTCCCAAATGCTATATACAGTGGCAATCTACCGCCCTAAAGTGAACTATCTTCTATAATCCCCAGCACCAACTTATTCTCTAAAGCATTACAAACGGAATCAATGGCTATCTAGATATGATGATGCTGCCTTTGGGTTTGAAAAAAAATGGCCTCTTACTGTGAGATCTGGCAAAAAATTAGAAGTCAGACCTCTGCAGGAGAGTAGCATGTTGGTCCCTGGAAAGCTCATCAGCACTACAAAGCGTGAAGGCCTCCATGGACTGAGGCAGTGTTCTGTGACAGTCTGGTCCCTTACAGGTGTCGTGTAGACTAGCCTTTGTTGGCTGTGTCGCCAAGGCAACTCAGTCCAACTCCCCAATAAGGATTTGCTGCCTAAATCCAGAAAGGCCAAAGCATGAGACACAGAGAGCTGCAAATTTAAAGGTCCCGAGTGAATCAGCAAACCTAAGACATTCATGCAAAAACCCCTGCTGAATGACAAGTGGAGTACATGGAAGCATCATTATCAACTCTGTGCCATCTCTGCTTTGAAGTCTTAAAAAAGCTAGTCAATTAACTGGAAGTGCTGTCTGAAAGCACATGAGCAATGAACTGCTTGCAGCTTTTGCTTCGATTTTTTTTTTTTGCTTTTTGCTTTTTGTAAGCATCCCTGCACCGTAAAATAAAGCCACAGATCTGACACATACCATGAGACTGATGCCACAATGGTGCTTTTGAGAGTTAAAATTCGTAAAACCTAGATTTCAATTAAAAGCATCACAAGGAATGCAAACTCGCGCTAAGAGAGCTGAAGACAGCTACCATTTACAGTTACATTTAAACTCCAGAAGCACAGAACATTCACAGCTTACTCTAAAGGTTGACTATGAGTCTTCAGTGAAACGAAAAGGCTACAGGTCAGAAAGGGTCAAATGTGGTGTCAAACATACAGTGCTTATCTGCAAACTGTAGCTTGACCAAAATGGCAACTTGTGGGCAAAATTTAAAAAGAAAGGCAAACTTCATAGGTCACTGAATACAAAAGCACACATTTTTCCGCACTTGCCAGTTAGCTCACACTGTACGGCACAGCAGAGGCTGCCATACATCAAAATCTATCTGTTTTCACAGCCTCATTTTTACAGCAAGACTAAGCCAGCAGCCACCCCAAATGCACTTTATAAGAGGTCATCCACCTGAAGTTAAGCACATTCAGGCCCAGCCAGTACTTGGATGGTAGACTAACCAAGAAAAGCTTGGGATGCTGCAGGATGAATGTTATTGAGACCAGCACGGGGCACTTACCCTGTGGTCTGATTATGGATCCCAGTGCAGTGACATGGACACTGTGCTCTAAAAATGGCACTTCAGATGAGACGTAAAACCAAGGGTCTTGACTCTCTGTTGTCAATAAAGATCCCTGGGCATCCTCTGTTAAAGAGTAGGAAGCATCCTGATGTCCTGGCTAAACTGCCCTCCATGGCCTAGTCCAGGGGTGTCTAACTCCGGTCCCGGTGAGCCACAGTAGTTGCAGGGTTTCATTCTAATCATCTACTTAATTAGTGAGCCATTTTTGCTGCTGATTAACTTGTTTTGCCATAGTTGTAATTGACGTGACACAGACTCCTTAGTTGTGTCTTTTTCCTTAATGAGCAGCCAAACAAAAATGAGACCCAAAACAAGCCACCGCATGACCAGCTAACCTGAAAATAAATAAAGGTGACGGTCTCGGTCATGTTGGTCTGGTCAGGTCACCGAAACATCTTGAAGGTGGTCTTAGAAAAAAAAGAAAATCTACTGTGGCAGAAAGAGAGCAGCAACAAGTCCTGATATTCAAAAATGGCTTTAATTAACAGCAAGAACTGGCTTCTCATTAAGACACTGGTTAGAGTAAAATCGGTTGCAGTTTGACGTTCCAATATAGCCGGTCATCTGTTAGCTTCTTTCACATCTCATTTCTGTTTGGCTGCCATTTAATGAAGAAACAAATCAATTCAGAGGGCTGATTTCTTAAAAACAGGGCTATTAAAATGAAGGAAAAAGGAGTTAATTAGCAGCGAAAACTGCTCACTAATTAGGAAAAGGCTTAGAATGAAAACCTGCAGTCACTGCGCCACACCAGGACCGGAGTTGGACACCCCTGGCCTAGTCATTCTGGCCCGTAATCATCATCTGTTTCTAATTGGCTATCTATCTCTCCTCTTCACTATGTAGTCGCGCAAGTATGGTGAGCGTACAGGAGCAAAAATGGCAGCCATCGCATCATCCAGGTAGATGCTACACATTAGTGGTGGTTGAAGTTGCTCCCCACTCACCATGTAAAGTGCTATGAGCAGTGAGAAAAGTGCTGTACAAATGTAAATAATAATAATAATAAATTATTATTAATAGTAGTAGTAGTAGTATCATTATTTTTAAAGTCTGTCCTGGCAGCAAAGCAGAAATCAGCTTTGGAATGGGCACCAATTAGTCAGACAGCATACTCTTTCAAACCAGGACAATCAGAAATCTCCAGCCAAACAGATGTTTTGCAGAAATTTTCAGATGATTATACACTTATGGGGTGTACTGAAAAAGGGGATGAGATGGAGCATAGGAATCAGATGGAGAACTCTGTCTGCAAAGAGAATTGTCTTTAAATTAACATTAGCAAAACCAAGGAACTGCTCATTCACTTCCACTGTACCAAAAAACTTCAATGTCCGCTGACTATTCAGGGAGTGTATGTAGAGTTGGTCCACTCCTACAAGTACTTGGGGATCCAAATCAATGATAATTTGGACTGTCTCAGAACTCAGAGAAACTATACAAGAAAGGGCAGAGCAGGTTTACTGGCACCCTGCTATTTTCCAAAGACATGCATGTTAGTTTAATTGGGCCGAGCGTCACATTACTTGTCTTCTAGTCAGAGCTGATGCCCAGGGATGTCATATTACACGAACAGAATTGAGATGTTAGAATACTCTGTAACGACTTTTCGGCACAGTTTCACATCTCCAGGGCGTCACAGGCTCGGCCCTTTCTCTGACAGCCAAAAACATGCTGCCTGCTCATGGCGGTGCTGAAGGATGACCTTCCAGGTATGGCAAGTTGAGCTATAATCTCAGCCCTCTTTTTTTTTTTTCTTTCTCCACTCTGTCATGGAATATAACACACGAGACATCTGACAGACGACCATCTCTTCTACTTGCGAGGCCCAAAACACCCACATTCTTTATTTATATGCTTTGTTCTCCTGAATGAGTGTTTATTGGTTGTCAACTGAAATATGCAAACAAGCCCACCCTCACACTTTAAGACAAAATCTGTTTGACTTGGTCAGGGCGAGATGCAGACTGGTTGGACTGAGTCGCTGGGGGCATCAGACTATACAACTGGAACAACTTTCTAAGATTAGGTAAATTAAGTCACTGGGAAAATGGTGTAAAGAGACAGGGCCTTAGATTGACTTTGTATTGTTTCCTTAAGAGTTCTTTTGAAATTGCAGTGTACCATACTTGGTGTGCCTGTATCAATAAATGCATACCAGTGTGCACAGAGACAGTGACATTAAACTTAATCTGATAACATGTATGAACGAGTGTTGGTGGATATGGCCATGCCTGGCATTCAGTGAAGGGCCACTTCCTGCTTTGTAGGCAATGTTACTAGGATGGACTCCAGCTCCTTGTGACACTACAATTGATTCATGTCACTTTCGAAAACAGATGGATTCATTTATTTGCTCTGCTAAACACCTCCATGTATTTTGTGTTAGTTTTCATTACATCAAAGCTTCTTAAGTCAATTCTGAGTTGGACCAGTGCCCCATCGGTATCTGGTTTCTGCTTCCAAGCCCAGGGGAGCGTTAACACCCTGTGATAATGAATTAACTTCTGCGTCTAACCCTATAGCAGAAGTAGCACCTTATGACAATGTATTAAACAAACTTAGGAATTGGATGGATATCACGTAGTTTCATGATACAATATGTGTGCACATATTTAAGATGACACTGGCAGATATGTTTAGTTTGAGAATGTAAACAGAAAATGTAAATATTAAAGGTGATAGTAAAAGAAAACTTTTTGTGCACTGCCTGCCAGCATGACAGACACTGTGTGAAGCCCTGCCATGTAAAAAGTATTAATTTACCTGGTTTTGCAAGGTAAAAAGTACCAAGCTTGTGTATCACAAGGGACTTGGGACTTGAGACAGGACACCCTGATGCAAATTATCACAAGTTATCTGCTTCTTGTATTAGAAAACGTACAGTACATACTGATAGCAAATCTACTTAACCAATAAAAAAATAACAATAAGGAAAAAAAAATCACCTCTGAGATTATTTCTCTGGCAGCCATTATAATTTATAGCTTAAAGATGTGAATCAGAGATGAGTCAGAGAGTGAAGTCTTAAGGGTTATAACCTGGATGTGTGAAAATGCTTAGTAAAGCCAAGTTACATGGAATATTATTTCTTCAAAACATTTGTGTACAGCAATTTCATTAGATACAGACAGGCCGCACGCAATTGTGCCTAACGTTTGGCCAAGAGACACACTTATCTGACCTCCCTACATCGAAAACAGCCTACCCCACCCGCCTGGACCTCCATACCACCACCACTACAAATGAAGTGGGGCAGCTGCTAACGAGTTAGGACAGCTCAGAAACTTCTCCCAAATCCTGGTGAAGTTACATGTCGCTTCCAAAACTAGGAAGATGGATAAAATGTTATTACTCCTGCTCCTAAGAGTAGGACCACATCTGTGTCACAATTTGCCAGCTAGGGCTGTTTTCCTATTCTGAGATGCTTGATAACTACAGACACTGGTTTATGATTGGCTATTCTGCAACATCTACTTACCTGAATTTTGGACATTTTTATAATCAACTGTTTTTTGATTTATTACAAACAAAAGCAATCCACAATAATTAGTATATGTTTTTTGGGTAGCATAAGGTAGCAATGCAACCTACTCTATTGGGCTCTTGAGAAAGACCCTTAACCAGAAAATTACTTCAGGGTGCTGTACAACAGCTGACCCTGCACTCTGAACCCCCAAAGGTCATGCGAAAAGACAATTTCCCTCTGGGATTAACAAAGCGTATCAAATTAAAAATACCATAACATTCTCAAACCTGCTTGATCAAATTTGTGGTTGTGAAAGCCATTCCTTACAGCAATTTTAACTTCTTAAAACCAGACTGAAATTAACCAATACATCGCTTAATATGTTATTTTACATGCAATAAGGTTTGCTTTTCCAAAAACCTGTATCTGCTTAATATTAAGGCCCATAAGTCAATTCAAATCAATCTTTAATTATAAAGCACATTTATAACAGCCTAAACTGAACCAAAGTGCTATACAAAAATGGGGAAAAGGGGCAGCTAAAATGTATATATTTATTTATAAACACTAGCTGTCCCCCGCCGCTACGCCCACATAGTAGTCAAACAGGACAAACTTTAAAAATCAATGAAGAAATAAAAAGAAATGTAATTCTGGCAGTAGGTAGATATGTTCCAATGTCAAATGTTGGCACTGTATCTGATCATGTTCAGCTTTGACGGGAGAATGTCCCGTGCGTGGGGAGAAAAGCACATGGCCATGATAACCCTGGCAATCAGCAGCTACCCTCTAAAACACACATAGCTCCGATCTCTCTCTGAAAAATGTCAAACGTTACTCCTTAACAATCTGTAGATGATAATGTCTGTTGAACAAACAGGTATCGCTAGCTAAGCGGAGGCAAGGTGCACTCCAACACGTGGCAAGAGGTAGAGCAACTCGAACGCAGGCTGGCGCATGAGTGAGAAGGGCTAAACCACCCTCTCCTCAGCCTGCAGCTGCTCTCTCGGATTTGCACAAATAAATTGGAACCGCAAGCGAACTATGATACTTAGCACGATGAGAGAAGTCGGAACATCAACCGGAATGTTCAAGCAAATTATATAAAAAAAAAAAAATCATCTAAATCCGTTAAGTAGTTTTCTCGTGAAAAGTGGACAGACAGACAGTCAGAGAGAGAGATGTTGGATTTTATATATATATATATTGCGGAATATGGCTGGCAGTTTATCCCGGCCAAAACCCCCAAGCCGCCAGATGAAGCCATCCCTGCAACATGGAGGGGCCCCGAATTCCAGCAGGGAATCATGGACCTGGAGTCTTTCATCACAGCCCTGCTGGAAATCGTGGGGGCCGCAAGGGGATGCTGCAGGGAGGCTCAAGGACTTGTATTTTCCATATAACCCGGAAGTACGTTCTAGTCACGGGGACAGAGGAAATGACATACTTCCGGGCTGAAGAAAAAGAGTTTTCACCTGACCCGGAAGTGTTATAAAGTCACATGGACTGAGGGACAGAAACACTTCCGGGTCAAGGACTATAAGGGATTCTGGGAAACCCCAGCGAGTTGAGCTAGAGTCAGGAGCGGGAACAGGACAAAGCTCCCATAAGGAGAGGAAAGCCCGGAATAGGAGTGATTGGTGCTGGGAGCACTGTGTTGTGTTTGGGGCTACAGTATGTATATATCTTATACTGTACATATAAATATATAAATAATAAATATAAATAAATACTGAATATCTTATATATAAGTGTCTACGCATGGAAGTGTGTGTCTGTCTGTCTGGCCCGGAAGTGAGAGGTAGAGTCAGGGTAAGGGCTTCACTTAGCCACTAATAACACAAGTGAGGCAAGCACATCAGCAAAACAAAACCTCCTTGGAGAGAGATGCCCTGAGTAGCTCCTTTCGGTTACCTGACATCTCTACATTCAATTTTTTTCTGACGATATCAGCACGGGCTTACACAACAATATATATATATATATATATATATATATATATATATATATATATATATATATATATATATATATATATATATATATATATATATACACAGGGTGAATCAAAATTATGTTGACACTAATGGTACTGCTATGTATATACTTATATACAATTTTGTGGACAGCTTATGTGCCACATATGGTACAAGTATTGAACATGATGGCGAACAGGTTGAGACATCCAAGCAAATCATCTTGCACATGTGAAGTATGTTTTGTGAATAAATTGTTTCCGCCATTCATATGCTAACATAAATTTGACTCACCCTGTATATTGCGGAGCATGGCCCAGCACAGACAGGCGGACACCGATAGTTCACCCAACACACGTTTATTGTACATTCTATTTACAAATAAGTGACACACACACCCCCAGTACTCCCCCAAAGTCCAGGCCTATCAAAAATGCCTCTCTCTCTTCAGACCACCATCTTTCCTCTCCTCCCGAGCTCCGTCCTTCTCCGCTCCCGACTCAAGCCAACGAATGGAGGGAGCCAGCCCCTTTTATAATCACCCAGAAGTGCTCCAGGTGCCTCCTGATTAACCTCCGCCGGCACTCCCCAGTGTGGCAGAAGTACCGGCCGCACAAGCGGAAACACTCCGGGTGTCCCTGGTCGTCTTCCCCCCAGCACTTCCGTGTGTGGCCGAAGTGCTGAGGACCAGGGTTTTCCAGGCATCAGGGCGCCCCTTGGCAGTGACCATGGGCCCCTATAGGGTTGAGCTTCCAAGCTCAGTTCCCGTGGTCCCCAAAGCCACTAGGGCGGTCGTCCCCTCGTGGTCTGGAGGAAGCGTAATCCCTCCTCCAGTCCTTCCGGGCATCCCGGCTGGGTTCCACCCCCAGCCGCTTGCCATAATATATAGATATTTGCATAGATTGTGGTTGTGTTACCTGGTAGGTGACCACCCAAATATCAGATTGTGATCAGACCTATGCATGTAATACTCTGATCTACACCCTGTCAAGTAAGCAAACTAGGCTATGTTCGATACCCGCAAGGGGAAGCAAAAGTGTGTACACCTCACGAGCCCCAAGTAAGATGAAACATGTCTGGTGTATTCTTTGTATTACTTGACAGGTACTCTGTATAATATATATATATATATATTGTCACGCACGCGCGAGTAGGAGACTGCGGATGGATTCGAACGCACCTGGGAACACATTCGCCGGCAGGGAATGGCGGGGTACTAACTTTCTCCCTCTGCTTCCTCATAGGAAAAAGGACCTTCCTCCTCCATAAGCCGGGTTTTGACCGCAGTACGGTACTTCCGCCCTTCCTCCGCCATCTTGTCCTGACGTCATCAATCCCATCCTCCCTCACAGTCCTTCCCAGCATTTCTCCACTTCCGGTTCCTCCCTAATAAAATGGCTGCCGACATTTTTGTTTGTAATTTTGACCCTGTTTTGTTTACAGTTTATTGTGGATCCTGCACAATATACGGGGCCGGAAAACCCCAAACCTTTTGCTGTCTCCTCCTCAGTTTGTTACAATATATATATATATATATATATATATATATATATATATATATATATATATATATATATATATATATATATATATATATATATATATATATATATATATATACATACATATTATATACATATATATACATGTATACATATATATACAGGACTGCAAACCAAACATAACCAAGCATTACATAAAAGATAAACTCAAAACTCTTATCCCAGCCATTGACAGGGAGAAAAGAAAAAAGCCAAGTTAATTCAGGTTCAAGTGACTTAAATGGCTTTGCACTCATTGGCCCATTTTCAAGCCATCTTAATCCTGTTCAGTGTCACAGGATCTAACCTTGTGAAGTGGGCTCAGGGCCACAATTCATTCTATCACTTACAGGACACTCTAAAACACCTTCTTGGCCAATTTAGAGTAATCTATTAACCCAAAAGCATGCAAAATTGACAAAACAGAAAATATACTTTGAGATTAAAATTGGCTATATGATAAGAAATACATACATACTGTAGGCATGTGCCATTCCAAACTGTTCAAGAATAAACACACAGTTTTAATGTGTTTAGATTCAGGGTTCAGCCAAAACATTTCAGAAAATGATTCAAACATAACAAACAGCTCAGTTTCTAAGCTGCCATCCAAGTTTTTTCATCAACCTGCTCATTTATCTGAGCATCTGATGAGGCCTTTGCCCTGTGTGTCAGCAGGTTCACTATTGAGTAAAGACTGCAAAAAATAAAGGGCTTATTTTCCAACCTCACAGAGGAAATGCATCACAGCTCATTGTGGCTGGTTGGCTGCTGTTTTTACAGGAAAATGTAAAAATAACCAAGCTGTTCCAAGCTGTGACTTTGATTAACAAAAGCTTGCTCCACACTTCACAGTAATATGGACGAGAAGGTATGTTTTCTTCAAGACAGAAAAACAAAGCTAAACAGGGTACGCGTGACTGCAAAAAGGAAAAAATACACGCGGCCGGGAGAACAACGGCGTATTTTCCGGTATAACACAAAACTTGGGCATTCTTGCTCCCAAAAGCCAACGTACAGCAGAATCCACATTGTGATATTGCAGGTGGGGGCTTTGGTTGTCAGAATCGGATCAATTCTACTAAAAATAAATGAAATGGATAAAAGTAAACTCATTCTATTTCACCCTAGAAATCTCATTTTGATAAAGCCTTCTTGAAGAAAACAAAAGCATCTGATTATCGCTGATAAGCATGCTCTTGGTTTAATGCTCACTATTATTACCTCTAATTAGGCTACACCTCAGTTTCCTAAACCAACTCACTGGAGATAAAGTACCTCTTAAGTATGAGCACAGATACCACACGTTGGGAAATGGAAAGCAAGCATCAGGGATTCCTACACCTCGAACAGAGTCGCAGCTTCTATTGCAGGACCCCATGTCTCAGGGAAGCAGGTTTTCATTCAACTTATTCATTTCAAAATTAGGTAATTTATTTATCTTAATAAAAAAAAACATGTAATTTGAATTTTTCTACACTAGAAATTGGATTCAAAATGAACTTGCAGAGCACGGTCTGTATTTCAGTTTATTTTGTTTCAAATTCTGCAACCATCACTTCTTACTACGCTTAATTCAACCTGGGGTAGCAAGAACAATTAAAACAGCTATTTTTCTGTTTTAAAAAAAATGGTGTAATCCCTAAAGGAATACTCATCTCAAAAGTTATATTCTTTCTAATATGTTACTTACCCCATGTAGTTTCAAGTGAAGGCTGAGAACAATTTTTAAAATCATGGAGAACAGAGAGGCAAAGTTTAAGATATAATAGAACAAAATGTTGACCAGTGCTGCAAATGATGTGTAAATGTTCATGGGAAAAAAAAAAAAAAATCTTACATTACTTGTGGGGTGGCACGCTGGCATAGTTGCCTAGCAGTAAGGAGACCAGGGTTCACGTCCCAGGTCCTCTCTGTGTGGGTGTCCATTGGATGCTCCAGTTTTTCTCCCACTGTCCAAAGACAGACAGGTCAGGTGAACTGGGGACACTAAATTGGCCAGCTCTCAATTTACCAGTCGATCTACGCTCCTACCCTCACCTATGGTCATGAGCTATGGGTAGTGACCGAAAGAACGAGATCGCGAATACAAGCGGCTGAAATGAATTTCCTCCGCAGGGTGTCTGGGCTTTCCCTTAAAGATAGGGTGAGAAACTCAGTCAGCTGAGGGGCTCAGAGTAGAGCTGCTGCTCCTCCGCATCGAGAGGAGTCAGATGAGGTGGCTCGGGCATCTGATCAGGATGCCTCCTGGACGCCTCCCTGGTGAGGTGTTCCGGGCACGTCCAACCGGGAGGAGGCCCGGGAAGACCCAGGACACGCTGGAGGGACTATGTCTCCGGCTGGCCTGGGAACACCTTGGGATTCTCCCGGAAGAGCTGGAAGAAGTGGCCGGGGAGAGGGAAGTCTGGGCCTCTCTGCTTAAGCTGCTGCCCCCGCGACCCGACCTCGGATAAGCGGAAGAGGATGGATGGATGGATGGAAATTGGCCAGTGTGTGTGTGTGTGTGTGTGTTAATCCTGCGATGGACTGGCACCATGATGAAGGTTTATTCTGGCTTTGCACCCTGTGCTAGCTGGGATAGACTCAAGGCATGCTCCACGACCCTGGGCTGGATTAAGCCAGTTTGAAAAAGACGTGACATTACTTGAATCGCATAATCCCCAATTTAGTTATTCAGCTGCTGGCTCAAAACATGTAAAATGCATTAATTTTCTAACATAAATATTGCTATATATACACACTTAATAATAAATAATAATACATTATTTATATACAACGAAATTGTGGCTCTGAGGCTAGCGATCTGCACTGGTAATCAGAAGGTTGCCGGTTCTAATCCCATAAACGCCAGAAGTGACTCTACTCCATTGGGACTTGTTGGGCCTGCAATTGCTCCGTCCTGGCTATGACGTTAATCTACATCAAGCCCTGCATGTAGACCCTCCAACCTGCAGGGAAAAACCTGGGGTTTGGTGGCAGGATTGGCACTCCAGCCACCATAAAAAAACCACACACTGTTCCATTCTGTCTGAACTAGTGTGGTACTGAGGTGTCACCCGTTACATGGCTGCACTCAGGTCCTAATCTGGGATCCTGAGCTGGTTTATCATTTGGTGGGTGCAGCAATGTGCTTGATCAGTGCGTCCTCCTAACCTCTCCTCCTGTCTTTATTTATATAGTGCCTTTCCCATACTCAAGGCATTCTGGAATGATCAGTGCATGTCATAAACAGAAAATTCATCCCAATAATACTGTTTTTAAACTGAAGACAGGACTCTGAACCAGTAAATGAAAGGGAGCAGCAGATTTTTAATTGAAAAAGGGCAGCATTACTATAATATCTTTCCTGTTTATGATGTGTGATTATTCAGAAAGTGTCAATTTAACAATATTTTAGCAAAAAAACGCATGTATTAAGTACGGTTTCATCGTACGACTGGATAACTGACACGTGGGTTATGTGACATAAGTAATATGAACATTTTTTTTGGATGTTTTTGGTATCATTTGCAGTTGGGCCACATTGGTCACTATCGGGTTCTGTTATATCCTAGACTTTTTTTCTCTCCGAGAACAAGAGATTAAAATTTTTTTTCAGACTTTGTTACAAACTACATAGGGTAAGTAGCGCATAAAAAAGAAATCATTTTTGGTTGGAGAATTCCTTGAAATAAATGCAAGACATAAATCAACTGACTCTGACATAAATTATAAATCACATATTAATCAGATTACTAGGAGTACATCTTTTCACAGAAGGAATATAGCTAAAGTTAGACCTCTTATAACTTTACAAGACGCTGAAAAATTAGTTCACACTTTTGCTTTCAGTCAACTAGATTACTGTAACACAGTTAGTGGAGACTGCAGCAGCAAGAATCTTAACTAGACAAAGAAAATCTGAGCACATCACACCAGTCTTAGCGCCGTTACATTGGTTACCCGTGTCATTTAGAGGAGGACGAGGAGGAGGTGGGTTGCTCCCACCACATGCCGAACCACCCAGATTCAGACCCGAGTTCAGTCATGCAACAGGTGACACCTCAGCACCACAATGCAACAGTGTGAGTTTTTTAAACAGTGGCTGGAGTGCCAATCCTACCACCAACCCCCAATTTTTCCCTCACAAGTTTGAGGATCTGCTTGCAGGGCTGGATGCAAGGGGACAAAGCAACTGCAGGTTAAGAACTGGCTTTAAAATACTATTAATGTTTTACAAAGCCTTAAATAATCTCGCCCCTTCCTATATTATGGAATGTTTGTCCCTTTTCACTCCAAGTCATAACCTCAGATCTTCAAATGAAGGTCTGCTTACAATTTCATGAGCCAACCAAAAAAGACGTGGTGAGGCAGCCTTTTGCTGTTATGCACCTAAAATTTGGAATACTTTATGAATAGAAATTTACCAGGCTAACAATTTAAAAAACTGCTAAAAATCGGAGCTACATTTTTGTGGTATCCCAATTAGTCCATATGGGCATTGAATTGTCATTTTCCTCTAGGTTCTGCAATTCCGTACTAATCTGTAATATCTTCTGCTGTCTATTCCAGTTTTTCTGTAGTGGTGATCTGCTCCATGAGTTTTTTTGCTCTTCATACTTCCTAAAACGATAGGATCGAATCTATGTTACATTCGAGAAAACAAAGTGGAATAAAGCTGCAGTTAATGTAGTCAAAGTTTCTGCTGGCGTATTCTATTAACAATCCATGCAACAGAAACTAATGTTCCTGACTACACATTCAACATTGCCTGGTGAAAAGAAGTCATACTGATGTGGACAAAGAATAAAAACCTGCATATGCAATTCTATCACTTAGCACTAGACAGTAGTGAGAAGTCAAGCAAAATGACACCTTTTATTGGATAACTAAAAAGATGACAATATGCAAGCTTTTGAGGCAACTCAGGCCCCTTCTTCAGGCAACATATAATCATAAAATAACCATAAAACTAAGGAAACAGCATGAGAAATGTCATCATGGATCAGCACCAAGTTGTCAAATTTAGAACGGCTATTTTTCATTCAGACTGTTAATTCCTTCTGTTTGGAGTGCTATGCAAATGCTTACATTGTAAAACAAAGTACAATTATGATAAAACAGACACAGTTGCAAACATGATGTCCAGCATACGGGAGTCCCCTTCATTGTTGCTCAAACTACTGCCAGATCACACAACATCAAACTGCTCACACTTGAACAAGTTAGCTGAAAAACTCATAGCACAAGATAACTGGAGGGCAGATGCTGCCAATATTTATTTAATTTGTACCCAATTAGCAATTTCCTTCACAACAACAAATTGCACTTCCAAACAAAGACAATGGTATGTAAACCTAATGTGGCACTTTTTTCAGAAGAATAATATGTGACTTAACAATGCCTGCAAGGACTTATTTCCATTCAGTACAAATAGGTCCCGGGAGGTATAAGGTGTGACACTGAACAGCAACTGCTGGCAAGTGAGTTACCACTAATTCACACTGCATTCAGAGTATGAAATAGCCATTGAGTAAAATCTAAGGGAAGAGCAATACATACTTTCTCTTTCTGTTGCTTCAACTCTTTGTATGGTCAGCCATGAGTGGCTTTCAGTTATCAGGCTGAATATTTTTTACCTGACATATCCAAGACCATCCATTAAACTACTAATTCTCTTTTCCAGTTTGGGGTTGCTGGGAAGTAATAAAAGATCAGATATAAAAGCAACTTCTGTAAATATATCATATACTGTAATATAATAATTCAAGGTGTTAATAAATCAAGGTTAGCACACACAACACAAGAAGTTAAAGACAGGTCTTTAACCTGGAAAGCATTATGTTTCTGATATACGCCTGCAGGTGCCCTGATCTGTGACATAACAGGACCCATGAGGGTAAGTCTACAATCCCCAGCAGGACCAACAGAGTTACAAAGCAGATAGATCTCTACCAACTGACCTGGGAACATATATTCTGTAGAACTATGGCGTGTCTCAGGCCAAGAAACATCGGGCTTCAGTATTTGTCCTGAGAATTGCTTTAGTCTAACATTGATGACCTAGTTGGTTAAGAGTGTCCATCTGACACACAATATCTCCAGGAGTCACCATGTTTCAGTGTAAAGGTACGCTTCAACAACTCTTCAATGAAGAGAGAGACCACCAGAAAGGTAAATGAGTACTTGGAGCTAAGGATGCAGGGATGCTAAGATGATCCCCCACAGGAAAAGGCAAGCATTAAATAAACAAGTATGACTTTTAACCTCGAGTACCTTCATTTGCACCATTTATATATCTGTGGTCAGCTGGTTCTAAACTTCAGGACTCTGGGCAGTTTAAACATGTAGTCTGTAGCATAATGTATTTTTCTACAGTCAGGCATTATCCTGGGCATGTCCATTAATCCGTGGACAGAGACGTTTTGGATAGAAAGTGAAACTGGAGATGTAGATGCTACAAGAGGAAGATAGATGACAAGCAACCGCAGTATGTGACAGTATGAAAAGATCTACAGTAATACAGATGTCTGTCTCTTTTCATAGAACTTGGATGGGCATTCTGTTGCACGTTTAAGTTGATAAGTAATCTTCCCTTCAGTGATCAGTAGGCTCTCCATAATGTGTGGCAGGTAAGAAGCACCTCCAAAAAATAAACAAACCTGACCATGTGGCAGTCATTGAACCACATCATGGATTAAGACTCTGAAACGGCATACGCATTGACAGAGTACATGTTAATGGGTGTGTGATGAACTGAAACTTCCTCTTTTCTGAACTTAGTTTTAAAAGGCAAACAACTTTTAAATAAGCTGACTTATGTTACACATCATGCAATAGTAACATAAAAGAGTAGAACCAAACCTTAAAAGAAAGAAAGAAAGAAAGAAAGAAAGAAAGAAAGGATGCTTGAGGTACTTTAATTCTTGCCTTTAAAGAGAAATCTAGTAACTTGATCAAGACAGATAAGGAAGTACCTCAGTCAGGTGAAGCCACCAGATATCTCAGTCCAGGTGATGTTTCCCCACGTACCGAAAGAAAGAAAGAAAGAAAGAAAGAAAGAAAGAAAGAAAGAAAGAAAGACTGGATGCTTTAGGTACTTTAATTCTTGCCTTTAGAGAGAAATCTAGTAACTTGATCAAGACACATAAGGTAGAACCTCAGGCAGGTCAAGCCACCAGGTGATGTTTCCCCAGTCACCTACGATTTCCCTCATAGATTAATTGGTGACCCCAAAATTGCCCAATTTGTGAAGGCATACATCAATATGGACTGGTATTTCATTCATTCATTCAGTGTGTTCACCAACTAAACTCCAATTCAAAAAATAATGACAACTATAATTTTCTACAAGAATATACTGTACATATAAAGTGTTTTTTCTTTTGAAAAGCACAGACTCAGATGACAGATTTCTCAATATTTATAAATAACACTGGGCATCAAACAGGCTAACAGTATTCCTTTACTCTTTGAATGTGTCAGCAGTTCATAAATGCAATAAGAAAATTTTGCCCTTTTCAGCATGCATTCAATAGTCTGGACAGCTTTACTGTTCATATTTTAACTTTAAAGTTTGGTTAAAAATCCTGCCAACCAAGAAGGAGAATCTGAGACAGGTGTTCAGGTTAAAGATAGGTCCTACTTAGTATTTAAGGGGTTAAATGATACTGAAGTATGAAGTATTACTGTATATACTCTTATCATATTTATTTAAAAGCATTATTATACATTACTTGTCAGGGTGGAGTGGGTGGAGAAGAGTGTCAGGAGTGATTTGTGACAGACGGGTATCAGCAAGAGTGAAAGGGAAGGTCTACATAACGGTAGTGAGACCAGCTATGTTATATGGGTTGGAGACGGTGGCACTGACCAGAAAGCAGGAGACAGAGCTGGAGGTGGCAAAGTTAATGATGCTAAGATTTGCATTGGGTGTGACGAGGATGGATAGGATTAGAAATGAGGACATTAGAGAGTCAGCTCAGGTGGGACAGTTGGGAGACAAAGTCAGAGAGGTGAGATTGCGTTGGTTTGGACATGTGCAGAGAAGAGATGCTGGGTATATTGGGAAAAGGATGCTAAGGATAAAGCTGTTAGGCAAGAGGAAAAGAGGAAGGCCTAAGAGAAGGTTTATGGATGTGGAGTGAGAAGACATGCAGGTGATAGGTGTAACAGAACAAGATGGATAGGACAGGAAGATATGGAAAAAGATGATCTGCTGTGGCAACACCTAATAGGAGAAACCGAAAGAAGAAGAAGAATTATATATTACTTGTAATCACCAGAAGGTTAGAACTTCTGTGTTGGTGTTCATGAAGTTATTAGTAGTTCTGTAGATTCAAGGTTCAAGAGGTTTTTTTTTGTTAAATGCAAAATCAAACCAGAGTATAAGATGCAGTGAAATGCTTTTCTAGCAGATCCCAGACTGTGCCTAAAAGTTAAATCTAATACAAACCCATACCAAAATACGGCATACAGTAGTAATAGCGGAAAAATATAATATAACAATAGCAAAAACAAAGAGTCTAAAAATCTATTGTCATGCATGTGTGCATGGGAAAAAGCTTAAAGGCTTAGGTGATGGCACATAATTCTCTGCCGAGATGAGAGATAGCTCAGTGTGATAATGATCTCTCTTCTTCTCCCTCTACAGAAAGGAAGACTGATACCGTTCTATCCCTGACGTCACCCTGACTCTTTTTCCCAGAATGCCTGAAATTCAGGGGATCCGTACTCTTGGGCAGTCTACCTAAGATGGAAGTTGGGACGACTCGCTTTTTTGCGTTTTACAAGGTCTTTATTTCAATTGTACAAATTACACAAGGTTGGCCACAATGTGCCCCAAATCTTTGAAACTCCTCTGCTTATTCCTTACACTACACTTCATGCAGCATTGTTCATATCCTTGCTCTGTTTTAGAGTGAATTTACAAATGTAATTGCTGACTACTAGCTTATAATTTGCTGTTAACTCCACATAGTTGAACAATTTCTACATTACATATCATCACATCAAAATTCTGGACTTCTCAACTGGCAGCCTCCAACAAAAGAAAATTGGCAACATCACTCCTTCCACACTGATCTTCAACACAGGAACCCACCTCGCCAAAGCAGTTTACTGGGCTGCCTGTTGCACTGCTTGTACATTATGACTGTGTGACAAGACCAAGCTCAAACTCCATTATTAAATTTGCTGATTATTCCACTGCCATATATTTGATCACCAACAGCAGTGAGAAAGTTTCCAGAGAGGAGTCTTGTCTTCCAACACAATTGGACCAAGACAATCTCTCCATTAATGTCAGCAAAACAAAGAAGTCAGTTATAGACTTAAGGAAGCAGCAGTCAGACATCACTGCATTCTACATCAGACGGTCAGCAGGGCAACATTAAAATTTCAAGGAGTCACAATCTGACTTGATGACATGAAGTGGGCACAACTATTGTCAAGAAGGCTCATCTATGCTTTTACTTCCTGAGATGTCTGCAAGAAGCATGGATGTTTCCATCTGTGCTCAACCACTTCTATAAGTGCTCAGTGGCATCCATATTTATTGGCCATATTACATTCTGGCAGAGCATCCTGCTCGGCTTAGGACCACAAACCATTGCAGAAGGTGTTGAAGGCAGCGAAGAATACTCCCAAAACGAGGCTACATTCTCTTAGGAAATACTTATATACAACATATGCTGTCTTACGAAGGCAAAACACACCTATTGAAGAGCTCGGCCTTCCTGAGCAGTCACTTTTCTCTCGCTTCCATTCTGCCAAACAGTACCGGACTACTGGCACTCACTCCACTAGATGTAGGAACTGTTCTTACTCTCAGGTCGAAAGATTACTCAACAGCCCCTCTTACAGACACCTCAGGAGCATTTCTCATATATACAGTCAGATGTTTAACTAAATCTTAAAGTATGTTATGCGTCATGCCGATACTCTTTAGGAGACATGCAAGTGAGAATCTTATTGTACTGTGTATACCACACATGACAATACACCTGAACGTAATACAATATAGTTGTGAAAATGTGAGTAACTTACCAGTACACAATGAAGAGCACTATACAAAAAGTATGTCACTATGTCTATGCCACTTAATAATTATAGATCTGGCTATTTCATCTACTGCATTATTTTGTGAATTTCCCCTTGGGATTAATAAAGTATCTATCTATCTATCTATCTATCTATCTATCTATCTATCTATCTATCTATCTATCTATCTATCTATCTATCTATCTATCTATCATATAGTGCCTTTCACTCTATCTATCTATCTATCTATCTATTAAACTCCATTTTGCTTTTATCGACTTTAAATGGCAACGTTTGACATTTATCTGATTTCTTCTGGATACCAATTCACTTTTAGTGATGTCTCATAAGTGTGGAACATAACGACGGTGATAATGGGAAAAGAGCTGAGAAGACGTCACTAAAGGCTGATCTCAGAACTGGGGATGTTTTTACATTTGCCTTGTCATTGCCACCATATTAAAAAGATGAATTGACAATCTGTTAGGAGGTGAGTCAGTTGGCTTTTGGGTCTTAAAAATTAATTTTGCTCAAATACAGTGGTGGGGGCTGGATGTTCTTTTGGCCTTGGGACCCCTGCAGATTTTGTTAGATTTTTTTTTCTCCAGCTTAACTGAAGTTTTTCATTTTGTTTTGTTTTGTTTTCTACCCTCCCGGCCATTTGTCCTTACCACTGGACTCATCTTTAGAGACGTACAGTATGATACTGTATAAGAACCCTGCTCTTCTACTAATTTAATATCTACCAGTAACGGCGTACTGCACAATAACATGCAGTGAATATGCTTGACTTGACCATACTCCACACCCGTACACATGGCCACCCTGCCGCCCGCTACCGAGAGTTGACAATAAAATAAAATTAAAAAGAGGAATAATTCCAAAACTCTTCACTTTTAATATAAAGATGTAGTGCAGAGTTTTGGCATAGTACATGGTAGCATATTATATAAGAAGATGTTTTGTAAACTCATATGGATTTATTTACTTACTTTTTATTTGTTTTACTTGTTCATTAATATTCTTACCTAATCTTATTTGTTTTTTCTTTTCTTATAACTTTCTCTTTGATATATTTTCAAGCTACATTGTTTGTATGAAAGTGTGCTATAGAAATAAATGCTGTTGTTTCAGGGGTTTGATTTTCTCTAGTGCTTGCATCATGTTGGAAATTTTGCTTCTTCCATGTTCTCAAAAAACGTTTGTGCTATAAACTGTCTTTTTGTGTCTATTTTGTGCATTTTTGATTCTTAACAATTGTTGTCCGCAGAGCAATATTTACTAGTAAATAATGAATATCAAAAATAAAACTGTAGATACTCCTGCAATAAAGGGAGCCAGAATGCACCACAATTATTAAAGTTAAATACGTCTTTCCATAAGCATAGCAATACATCTGTCCAATTATTTTCTCCAATCAGGATCACACAGAGCTGGAGCCAACCCCAACAGCACCGATCAGAAAGCAGGAACCACCACTAGGATGGGTGTCAGTTCATGGCAGGACACACACAATCGAAGTGGGTCAGCTCAGAATCAACAATAAGCCACTGGGAGTTGAACTGCCCCATCAACTTAGCCTGCTCATCTTTGGGATGCGACTGGAAAATCAAAGTACCCAAGAAAAATAAAACACACCTGGACACAGAAGGCGCAAAATCCACATAGATGGAATCTGAACTCAGTCTGAAATAAATGAGTTTAAAAATAGAGACAGACAAACTTAGAAAGGCAAAGATGAGTGAAGGAAGGGAGGACACGCTTTAAATGTTTGTTTCCAGTGTACCAACTGGCATAAAAGACACACATTACATCGAGTTCAGCATTCACATTATCGGTGCTTCAGTAATTGAGCTCAGTGTCACACCAGTAAGAACTGCTGAGACAAAAGTCTTTAGTGTACAGGAAGTGAAGAGTCTAGTGAAGCTACATGAGATGCAAATGAAAAAATGCAGTGAAATGTGCAAAATGTTCACTTCTTTTGTCAGCAATAAACTTTCTAATGCAATGGACTACTCCAAAGTGAGACTTAGACTTTGGTTACACTGTTTCAACAACATAGACGTACAATAAATTTCTGAGAACATATATTAAGGACATAAAACAAATTTAAAAGTATGGCTATCAGCTTTAAAATATGAGTGCTTCAAAGCTCTTGGTCCCCAGCACAATTTGCGTGTGAGGTGTGATGTTCCACTTCAATATCCTCCCACAGTCCAAACTGACCTGCTGTAAGTGAGTGTGAGTGGGCATATCAATGCACTCTGTGGTGGGCTTGTTCCATCCTTGTACTTGTAGCTGTTGGGAGATACTCTGGCATTCAGTGACCCTGATAAGCAAAAAAAGGTCAATGCAATACTGTAGATAAAGGAAAGAAGAGATTATTAAACCCAATATATGTAGTATCAGAAGAAAAGACCTATCCTACAAAGACTGGATGATTTGTGAGTCACAGTCTTACAACAAAATCACATTATATGAATTCAAGTCGGAGGGGATATGAAATTAGACAACTGTGTAAAGACTTTCATGCACAGTTTCACACTTCCAACATATCACAAGCTCACCATTTTTTTGAGAGCCAATAACGTGCTACCTGACATACTAATGATTAACAGCAGAGATGCGGTATGCACAGCTAATCAGCAGCTCTAGTCAGGGTGTGCTAAACTGAAGTCACAAGTCTTCAGCAGGGATATAAAAGCTGACACTGAAGCGACTTTTCTTATAATAGCAGGCAGACCATTCCACTGCTTCAAGGCCTATAACTAAAAAGGCTCGACCTCTCAATGTTATTTTGTTAATTTTGTTGAAATTATAAGCAGGCCGACATCTTGAGATCTTAATGTGCACTCTGGTTTGTAATTAATGATAAGTTCAGATAAGTAATCAGTGCCAACCAACCAACCAACCATTTTCTAACCCGCTGAATCCGAATACAGGGTCACGGGGGTCTGCTGGAGCCAATCCCAGCCAACACAGGGCACAAGGCAGGAACCAATCCTGGGCAGGGTGCCAACCCACCACAGGACACACACAAACACACACCAAGCACACACTAGGGCCAATTTAGAATTGCCAATCCACCTAACCTGCATGTCTTTGGACTGTGGGAGGAAACCGGAGCGCCCGGAGGAAACCCACGCAGACACGGGGAGAACATGCAAACTCCACGCAGGGAGGACCCGGGAAGCGAACCCGGGTCTCCTAACTGCGAGGCGTAATCAGTGCCTTGGTCATTTAAGGCTTTATATGTTAAAAGAAGTACTTCAAATTTGACCTAAAGTTAACTGGGAGCCACTATAAGGACTTGAGAAATGGTGTTATTTGTTTATACTTTCTTGTTCTTGTAAAAATTCTTGCAGCAGCATTTTGAATTAACTGAAAGCTGTATAAAGAATGATTTGAGCAGCCAGTGAATACAACATTGCAACACTCAATACTACTAGAAATAAATGCAAGAATTAATTTATTAACATCCTGCCTATTAAGAAAACACTTTCATTTTCTAACATTTTTAAAGTTGGAAGAAACATGTTTTCGATAGTTTTGTTATGTGTGCTTTAAATGATATGCTATTGTAAAAGATAACGCCTAGATTACAGGCTGATTTGGTAAAATTAATGGTGATTCCAACCAAGTTAAATTATGACAACATATTGTTGCAATTAGCATCATTCCCTCAAGTAATTAACATTTCTGTTTTGTCATCCATCCACTCCTTTAACTCACTAACACATCTGATTAAGGACAACATTGGGCAAACGTCTTTTGGTCTAAAAGAAAGATAAGATAGGTGGTCATCTGCATATGAGTGAAAATTAATGTTATTATTTCTAATGAGAATTTCTAGTAGAAGAATGTAAAGTGAAAGGCCCCAGTACTGAGCCCTGCAGGACACCATATTTAACTTTTGTCTAGAATGCTTGAGTAGCACATTTGTGAACATATTGGAATCAATTTAATAAATAAGAACCAAAACATCCATTATGCTCTTTACTGGTTTTGTTGACACTGGACTTAGGGAACAAGTAGTAGGTTTCATTTTTGAAAGGAAAGTTAAGACTTCTTGCTCTGTTACAAAATTCGAATTTCTAAGGAGGTATATGCAAGGCGAGACAGCGTATGCCAGGCTAGTATTAGGTGTGCACTGTAAAGCTGCTATCTGGGACCTTATAGTGTATTTTCGATTTTCTCATTAATGAATTTCGTAAAGTATGCACTGCTAATGTCTGTTGGAATTTTGTACTATAGTTCTGAATTCCCAATCACATTTCTTTACTCCAAAGCATTGACACCAACAGAGTTTAAAAGGCTGACCTCAAAAACATGGTTAATACGTGGAATGGTGTACTAAACTTACAATGGAAAAGAAAAGGGGAAAATAGCTAAAGTTACGTAGACAATTAATGATACTGTGTGGCACTTACATGCGTATAATCTTGTGTGGTCTTCCCCTTTGTCTAAAAACAGGATGCTGGGTAAAGTCAGTGAGTGATGCCTTCGCTAGCCTTGTAGACATTGCTGCAATATTGTGTCCAGTTTTTTGTCAACTGGGAGAGAATAAAGTGTGTTTACACAGTGAATGGATAAATCCATTTTTGTATTTTTTTTCTATTTTTTTACGTTGCATCAATTTTCAATTACTGCGAGATGGTAATACATTTTATGCCATAGATTTTTACTGTTCCTCTGATTGTAACGAGCAGAACCAAAACTGTCTGTAAATACTCAGAAAAGCACACCAACAAATTCTTAGCTTTGACAAAAGAAATACCGCCTGCTTTAGAATACTGGGCCCATCCAGAGCTCAAACTGGTTTCAGTGTTTGCTTTTACATTTCCACAGTATCAGTGACTATGCATAGCTTTCCCAAATGACTCATATGGAACTTGCGATTTAGTTAGTAGCAGATTTTTGCAACAATGTGAGCATGTGTGGAAATGTGAAATTGGACTCTGATCTTTACTTGATTGTGCTTGACAACCTCAGTTATATTTTATTAGCAAGACTATTATAACTGCATTGTTTGCATCAACTGCATAGCATTCTGGGTAATACTATTAAAGGCGTAGGTTCACAAATTACACAGACAGATCAACACAAAAAGACATTACCCTTAAGAAAGTTTGCTTCTGTGTGCGTGTTTTGTGTATAAACGCATTTGCAACTTATCCTCTAATATTTAGCAAACTAGTTCGATCAGTGTTATAAATTCGGGGTTGTTGTCCAATCCAAAATTTGTAGATACAGTTCTGTGATGTCACACTGGCCTCACAAAGCATCATGTGGCACTGAAAAAAAAAATTTGTCTAAGCTGGTCACACAAACAAAATTTCCGTAAAATATTTGGTGAACAAGATCACTGGCGAATACAGAATTTTTGCTGCCAAATACACTTTGCTGAATTTTGCCAATCAACACTACCACTAACGTCACAACAATACGGCCTTGATTATGTAAGTGATAACTGAATCCCACCGACAGCTGACGCTTTCCTGCGTAGACACCGTATACTGAAGCAAGCTGAAGAGTGCGTTATGCACAAAGGCTATCTGTGCATGGCCACACATCTGTGCATACAGGGAGGATGTCCTTGACTGTTGGAAAATGTAAACAGGTTTTACACAACTTTTGAAATACCACCTTCTGCCCCCCACGCTTACCAAAGGAAGGTAAACAAACTGACCCTGAATATCTCAAGAGGGGGAAATCCAGCACCCTCCACCTCCCAAAATCCAGTGATGAATTGATTACTGTGGCCACTGTCTCATTAGTAGGAAGAAATGTGTGTGACATGGAGCACACTGAGATGACACAGAAGACACCCCAGCCAGGTGAGGCCCAAACTGAGGCCCAAACACTATGAAATATCTGTCATAATTGTTGCACAAGTATACAGCTTATTGCACAGATCAATATTTGAAATTACACGAATTTAATCCATGCAGCTTCCTATTTTCCTGTGGTTTGTAGATTTTTTTAAGAGTCTAACATTATTGCACTCACTAAGTAAGATTAGTGCATGGAGGACAAAACACATATGCAATACTGTAGCTGTAATTAAAATAAGTATAAAAGCACCATATTTGTTTATGTTAATTCTTTCATTGACACAATTGCCCTGATTGTGTCCTTTTTTAATATATTTTATAATTTTTAACTAAACGCAAAAGCAAATGACAGTTCTTGTAATAGAGTAAAGCTTAAAAAACAACACTTAAAGCTTCCTGGAGTGCTTGGGCCCACAGCATCCTGTCTATATGGCAGAGCAGCAGGAAAACTGTCTGACAGGGTTGTGTTAGAATGACAGGCCTGGCTCACCCATTCCATGGACACAACTGATTGTTTGGTAAGGAATGTACTCCCGTTAACATGGAGGTCTTGGCCAGAGCTCAGGCTCTTTTTCACATTCCACGTTCATCGGTGATGCTGAGCACAAGAACAATGGAAGCTGATGTAGAGTTTCCTGGCTGAAAATCTCAGTCTATGGCTGCATTCCAGTCCAGAGGTGGCTGCTTATCAGCGATTGCCTAATGGTTTGTGAAGTACTTAGGAGATTCCCAGAAAGACTTCAAGTAAATCCAAAGTCTCCCTTTCCTTCCAGATAACACAGAGAAAAACAGCCCTGGGGATGATCTAGTGGATCAATAACACCAATTACCCATTGGCAAACTTATTTACTTCGGCTAGCCTAGTCAAATTGGCATTCTACATTTTCTGATTAACTTTACGATGAAAATGTACCTGTGTTTAATGCTGACAATGGATTGTATTAAGTGGTTAAGTATTAAATCACAGCACAGCAGGAAAACATGCACCACGTGCACTCATTTATGTAGAGGTGAGTAAAGAGGCCATCTAAAAGGGTCTTTCTTTCAGTTAAAACTCCTACAGGGTGACATTAGCAGCTTACAGAGATAAAAGAATGTCCTATTTGCAGGATTTCCCCAAACTAAACTTTTACCACAGGCATAGTCTTCATCAACTGGCAAATGAGTAATCAACAGAGTTAACAGTGGGCAGATTTTGAAATAAAATTCCTGCGAGTGTATCAATTATACTGTTTATAATCATTATCAGTATAAGGTAGCAAGCTGATGTATTGGTTACCACTACTTCCTCCCAGCCCAGGCACTATATATATTGTGAAGGATGGCTGGGACACCTTCAGGATGGAAGGACAGGGGGAGACAACTCATCCGACGCTTTATCTCCCTCAGGATACCTCAGACTCAGATTCCTACATGGGTGCCTGCAGGGCATGCCGGGTATTGTAGTTCCGAAAGGCAGCCCTGTTGGGTCCCATGGGGGCCACCAGTGGAAGCTGCAAGTTTAAGGAGTCCCTACATCATGCAATTTCCGCCTCACCCGGAAATGCTTACAGACCACATGTGTGGACGGTTGGAAGCACTTCCAGGAAGGCTTAAATAAAAGGAGTTGTCCGCCTCACATTAGGGAGCCAGGGATGAGATGAGGTGCACAAAGCTTGTGAGGAGGCATGGAGGAGGCAGTGACTGAGAGAAGATGAAGAGAAGACAAAGTATTTTCCAATTGTGCTCTTAAATGTGCTTGTGCATACTTGTGGTTATAGTGGGAAACGATTTAGGGAATAGTTTCCCACAATAAGGACATTTTGGCTTGAGAGGAGATGAACAGAAGACAAAGTATTGCGATTTAGGGAATAGTTTCCCACAATAAGAACATTTTGGCTTGAGAGGAGATGAACAGAAGACAAAGTATTGCCCAATTGTGCTCTTAAATGTGCTTGTGCATACTTGTGACTATAGTGGGAAACAATTTAGGGAAGAGTTTCCCACAATAAGGATATTTTGGCTTTTACCTTGTGTCTTGAGCCTGTTTATGTTGGGTGCTTGGGGAGCTGGAGTGCTCCCTACTGTCCACAATATATATGGAGTTTTTACATTCTTGAACATCCCAAAACCCTGATGACCCCAAGGCTACATCCAGAGTACTGTTTTTTTTTTTTTTTTAAATGCAGGCATTAGTCTGAGTGTTTACTTTTCCTCCACACTGTTCTGGTGTTTTTAACCCCTGAAAATGGAGACTTCTAAAAATGCTCAAATTGCACTCTGATTGGTCTGTGTTTATTATGTGGCCCTGCCCTGATTTGGATCCTGATCATTACTGTATCACATTCCCTGACTGGTTACTCTTCACAGAACAAAATTAAATTCTAGTGTGGCAGACATAACAGAGTTACTTTCCATGGTGCTCATTGTGTTCTTTACCTATATGCCTCAGAATTCCGTTTTGTAAAGTTTGAATGCGGCAAACATGCACAAAAGGAAAATAATTTGCTGGCTGCTACAGTTTTGTGATAAATCCTGTGGCCAGCGGTGTTAACGTCCATTGAAGGATTTTTTTCCACTGATGCAGTCATCCTCAGTGTAGGCAAATGGCTACGTCACATGCATTTTCAGTCATTTTACTGTGGGCATAAACAATGTGAAAACAGTAGCTTTGGTTTAAAAACTACATTTTTAAAGAAAAATACAGTATTGTGGACGTAACCTACATTGGTCTCTAATAGGTTAGTCTACGTGTGTGTAGGCAAGTGTGTCCTATGCCCAGAGTAAGCTCCTATTTTTCATTCAATGGTGCCAAGATAAGCTTCTAAGTTCATTAAACAACATTTCAATACAATATTTCAGAATCTCTAATAAAGGTTCCTGTGATAATATAATGTATGAATTGAGCTCAGAAAGATGATGTACATTTCATAAAAGAGAATAACTTAATATAAAGTTTATGGGCAGAGCACTGGCTCTGTGGCTAAGAATCTGCACTGGTATGTGGAAGGTTGCCAGTTCAAATCCCATTATTGCAAGAAGGGGTTCTACTCCACTGAACCCTTAAGCAAGGCCCTTAATGTGAAAATTACTCCAGGAGTGCTGTACAATGGCTGACCCTGCACTCTGACCCTCAAAGGTCATGTGAAAAAGACAATTTCCCCAAAAGTATTATTAAACTATGTTATCATCATCATCATCATCCTAAATGTTCAGTGAGTAGAATATACTGAATTGTCAGCAGTGCTTTTGTTACTTATGTTTGATGCTGCCAGACTCTGGACAGAAGAGAGGAGTCGGGTGGAGAACTTTGTTTCTTGGTGCAAAGAGAATTGCCTGCATCTTAACATCAGCAAAACCTGGTGCTGGTTATTGACTTTCATTGCACCAAGTAGCCTGTATGTACTGTCACGATTCAACGAGTGGATGTAGAGGTGGTCCACACCTACAAGTTCCTGGAGATCCACATCAGTGACAGATTAGACTGATTCTGGAACACAGAGGAACTATCGAAGAAATGGCAGAGCAGGTTGTTCTTGCATACCTTTAATGTGGGTAGTGACATCCTTCACATCTTCTATAACTCTGGGATGGCCAGAGTGGAATTTTCTGTACTGTGGTGTGCTGGGCTGGTAACATCACTTCAAGAGAGGCTCACTGAATCAACAAGCTAATTAAATGGGCAGGTTCAGTTATGGGACACACTCTGGACCCCCTGGAGGTCATAGCAAAGGAGAGAATTAAAATAAAACTGAGTCTCATTATGAACAATGCTGCACATCCTCAATCTGACACACTAAACCTGACAACTTTCAGCAGAAGTGTGTCAAGAAACGCTATAGGGCTCCTCTATACCAATAGTGATACATCTGAATAATGCCTCACTTGGACCTGGACTGAAAAGTCAGAAGTTTTCTTTCTTTTTTAATTTTCATTTTTAGTCATTCTGGTATGTGTTCAGACCTCTGTGTGTGTGTGTGTGTGTGTGTGTGTATTTATTTATTTAAAAAGCTTCTGTAAAAAGTCATATTTCCCACTGGGGACAAATAAACTTCCATCTATCTATACATTGTTACAATTGAATTACCAATTCATCTTTTCATTTTTTATTCTACACTGTGAATAGTTGACAACAGCTGAATTTTAAGGATAAAGGCAATATTTATTAAACTTAGGGATAGATAAGAGGTGAAATTATTTTGAAATTCAACCAGCCAATCTTTAATGTAGCCCTTTTCCACACTACACATCATCCCAAATTCTGACATGTTAACCAATTGTCTCACGGTCACATGTTCAGTGAGTGGTATGGACTGAACTGCCAGCTTTGCCATTCATAGTCCCGACACTTTTGCCACTTGGTGAAACCTTATGAAGATTTTAAATGTGACCGTGCACAAATCTGAATTGGGAACAACATAAATGTGGTGATTGATTGTATATAAACTTTTAATGAAGTGACTCAGTGGCACAGTGATTAGCAGATTAGCAGAATTTTCTGCAGACATTACAAAGACATGCAAATTAGATTAAATGACCACTCTAAACTGACCTGGTGTGAGTAAGTTAATACATCTTGTATATAAACGTCTATGCGTGGAAGTGTGTGTGTCTGTCCGGCCCGGAAGTGAGAGGTGGAGTCTGGGTAAGGGCTCCACCTCCAAGGATATGCAAGAGAGGCCAGCACGTCGGCAAAACGAAACCTCCAAAGAAAGACACCCACTTAGCTGCTAATACACAAGCGATGTGAGCACATCGGCAAAATAAAACCTCAGAATAAAATCACTTGCTTAGTGGCTAATACACAAGCGAGGTGAGCATGTCAGCAAAACGAAACCTCAGAAGAAAGTCACTCGCTTAGCGGCTAATACACAAGCGAGGCGAGCACATTGGCAAAACGAAACCTCAGAAGAAAGTCACTCGCTTTGCGGCTAATACACAAGCGATGTGAGCACATTGGCAAAACGAAACCTCAGAAGAAAGTCACTCGCTTAGCGGCTAATAAACAAGCGAGGCGAGCACATTGGCAAAACGAACCCTCCTAGGAGAGAGATGCCCAGAGTAGTTTCTTTCAATTACCTGACATCTCAATATTTCTTCTGATGATTTCAATAGTTTTTACTATTTACAGCACGGGCTTGCACAGCTAGTAATACAAAAACATGAAGATTTCTTTACAGATATACAGGACAAGAAACTTATAGATAGAGAGAGATAGATAGATAGATAGATATGAAAGGCACTATATGATAGATAGATAGATAGATAGATAGATAGATAGATAGATAGATAGATAGATAGATAGATAGATAGATAGATAGATAGATAGATAGATAGATAGATAGATACTTTATTAATCCCAAGGGGAAATATACTACACCATGTAATGTATACTATCGTAATTTAAATTACCCTTCATGCTCTTTTTAGGAAGACTGTCCAACAAAACCAAATGTGTCAAACAAGACTTTATTTCAAGCACTAATGCACATTGTGCCTCACGATAATTCAAATAAAGAATAAATCACAGTGAATAACTTGAATGTTAGAAATGAAAATGTACCGATAGTACATAGAAGCAGACTGACAATAAGGAGAGTTAAAGAGGAGAGTGGAGCTGCATCTGTATAGCATGGAGAAAATCATTTAGAACATAAAAGAAAACACTGGTATGGATGATTTATACTTCAGAAATGAATGGTGGATGATCAGATATGATTTGCTTGGTCTGTGTGGGATGTCAAATAGAAAAGTCCTTTTTAAATATAACTCATCACAATATCTGTGTAGAGGATTACTTGTGCTCCGTTTTGTGTGTTTTTTGACACCCCACTGCATGCTCAACCTACCTGGAAGGGGGGTCTCTGTCTGAATTGCCTTTCCCAAGATTTCTTCCATTTTATTTTTCCCTACTAGGGTTTTTGTTTTTAATTTTTTCTCGTCTTCGTAAGGAGTCAAGCCTGGGGGTCTGTCATAAAACAGGGCCTGTTAAAGTCCATAGCGGCACTCCCGGTGTGATCTTTGAGCTCTATAAGAAATAAACTGTTGCTATTGTTGCTGATGTGAGTATGTCCTGCGATTGACTGTTGTCCCACCTTGTGTTGCTGAATTAGACGGAAGGGCTAGAAAATGTAGACCAGATCGTGGCCTCACTGCTGTTTACATTTTCTGTACCTCCATTTTTTTTTACTTCCCCAATGTGACTTTGATCATTTTACATGATAAAGAAAAAAAGAAACTGTGGTTTAATTTTTTTGTATGTGTGCGTTTTCCACTGCATTCTGCCCAAATATTGGAAGAAAAAAAAGCTTCAAAATAAGATGAAGTGCATTAGTCAACTAAAAAGAATAATGGGGAATTTTACACGGAAAGAACAACCATTCATCCTCTGCCACCATGGTCCATTAGCTTTGTCACTGGAATTCGTTTCTTAGAAATGAGTCCATCAAGGGACACACACAATTACGTCATGTCTAAATGGCCACTTTTGGACAGCTTCTTATGCCTAAACAAGTCTTTTAGTGCATTTAAAACGGTCAACGAATGAGAATATCTTTATGCTGTCCCTCATTATCTTGCAAAACACCTATAATGTGCTGTAAAGACAATGGTTTCTCTGGGCCAGATTCACTCTTACTTCATGACAATCACAAGTTTGACATGATGCTGGGTTTTGAGAGTAAGAAAAAGCTTAAAAAACAACTGGGATGTCAGTTCAGTCCTCCATCCTGACTTAATTTATTAAGGAACTGACTAACTTTAGCTTACCGTTATCCTCTTAAAGATTATGTGCAAACTGATCTGGAATGGTGTTCAGATGAAATATAAGATTATCTTCAGAGCTGCAATGAGCTAACTGAACAGAATACAATATGCAAGCTTTCGAGGCCTCTTCTTCAGGCACACCTTGGCACATTCAGTTGCCTGAGCTGCCCCGAAACCTTGCATGTTGTAATCCGTTCAGTAAGCCAATAAAAGATGTAATTTTGCTTCACTTCTCATTGCATCCATAATGGCTAACAGGGTACATCAGCCTGCTACATCAGGGTTGCACAAATTATAAAATGTGTATTTGTACTTTTAGACCGTAGCCTGCACAAGAAACTTAAATAAAATGCAAGTCTTTATATAAAAGATTCATTTCATAAACCAAAAGCACATCGTTCATCTCTTGTATTCGACATTAGTGCTGGAAAATGTATTTGAGCCTCTTCTCGGCTGCACATTTATTTGTTATCTCTTAGAGACAATATTTAACTACTGGTAAGTTGTTATGACTGAGATAGTGCAAGACTGAAACCGTGAGTGCTATTAAGATGGGGATTTATTGCCAGGACTCACTAGCAGAACTGTGTACGCACATTAGCAGCATGCATACGCTGTCACGCTGTATCCATGTGGAGCCCTGCGTGCTCACTTGGCAAGCAGTCTCTTAGTCCTGCATCACCAAGGAAAAGGAAAAAGCAGGCAGCATTATGTTGGTGAGTTAGCTTTCTCACGTCATTCGGCACCGAGTTTTGCCAAGCCATTTTAAAAATGAAAAGAAGTGATTTAGAAAAGGAATACTACGGCATAAATAAATAATATTTCTTTGTATAAAAGGTTAACAATTAGAATTAAAAATTCTGTGGTAGAGTTTGAAAAGCACTGTTTTTGCACTTTATTAGGCTTTTCTCGTGACACTGGGCCCAGCTGGTATAAAAGTTGGAATATCACACTGAAATTTCTGAAACGTGTGTTTGTGCGGTATTTGTGATTTCTGTATAGCATAATGGGCTTCAAAGTGAAAATAAACTTGATTTGAAATTAACCGTATTGCTGATTAGACTTGGTCAGCATTTGCAAGGAAGAGCATTACAATAGAATAGCTCTATTCGGAAATTGCTCGCCTTCAAATGCATACTGCAAACATTTCTCTCTGAAAGCATGCGGATGGCTTTAAAAGAGCACACCAGATCCACCAGCAGCTTCCATGAATGAAAAACCGGAGCAGTGAAAAGCAAACAACTGAATGAAAATACACCCATAGGCCAGAGTCAGAACTGATGCTGTCACAATAAAGTCAGGAATCACACAGACAGCTAACCACACATCTGTTTTTCTGCACCTGCTGAATATTAACTTTGGAAGGTCGCAAGGAGCCGCAGAGACAATGAAATGGGGTCTAATGCTTTAGGGAAGGGTTACATGGGTTCAAAATGACATGATTTATCATGAACTGGGGCATTACGCAAGGCTGGCTTCTGCCAGGACAGGCTCTAGCTTTCCATTACACAGAGGTGGAAGAAGGGAGTTCACAAAATGGATGTCATTGTTAAGGAACTGGAAGAGAAACTGGTCTAGAATATTCCAAAGTAATGAGCTCCAGTGAAATAACAGTATTAGCCCCTGATAACAAAAAAGTAACAAATATTGTACACAGAAAAGAACTCAGTTTAATTGTCAATGTCCACTTGCTTTATATAGCACATTTAAAACAACATAGGAATGCTGTGGCCAAAGTGCTTTACAATAAAAGAAGGAAAAACATCAACAACAATCAACATAAAAAAAACCATAAATAGAAATAAAATGCATTCGACTAATAGATGCCACTATAATGCCAAAGGCAATTTTCTGGGTGATACTGGGTAACACAGCTAGTCAGTCAGTCATCTTCCAACCCGCTATTTCCCCTTGGGATTAATAAAGTATCTATCTATCTATCTATATCCTAACACAGGATCGCGGGGGTCTGCTAGAGCCAATCCCAGCCAACACAGGGCGCAAGGTAGGAACAAACCCCGGGCAGGGCGCCAGCCCACCGCAGGGCACACACTAGGGACAATTTAGGATCGTTAATCCACCTAAACTGCATGTCTTTGGACAGTGGGAGGAAACCGGAGCGCATGGAGGAAACCCACGCAGACTCCATGTCTCCTTACTGTGAGGCAGCAGAGCTACCACTGAGCCACCATGCCGCCCAACACAGCTAGTTAATTCATAAATTAGAACAGAACATATTCTATAATTATGTGTTACAGATTCCCATAGGTAACATGGAATATATTTTATGTTATACTGGGGGCTTACCCACTGCTCACTTTGCTTGCCAACCCCCCTTGCCTGCGCTACATGTCAGCCACTTTGCATCTCTGCCGCTCGCGTTGTGAAGAGGGGGGCTGAATGCACCCCAAGGAGACGCAGTCGCTCCTCCGAAACCCCCTCTTAAACGGTGATACAATGGGAAACAAATACAGTTTTTTTTTTTTACCTCCTTTGTGCTCAATCAGCTGCTGGCTGGTGCTGCTGCTGCTTGATGTGCATCTCACGTGGCGCTTCGAACATTTAAAAGCCTGTACAGCAGCTGTCGTCGTCATCTACTCTTTGTCTTTTATTTCTGGGCCCTGGCGTGCTTAAATCTGTTGGCACAAAATCTCATCTTGCTGGATGCGAGTTCTTGATATTTTAGTTTATAATTTAAAAACGGAATAAGAATCTGAAAATCTAACAACATCACATTAAAGTTCGATAAATTCTGAAAAGAATGATACCAAGCATATATATGTAGGTTTTAAAATAAGCTTGATTTAAAGCGTGACATAAGATCGTTACACAAAATCGTTGCACTTTTAGGCTTAGGATTTTATATATAGAGAGTAGATTCTCATATAACAGACAAAAATAACAACAGAAAGGAGGTTAGGTACACAGACACGAGTATATAATCACTAGACATACGTAATATCCACAAACATGAAAGAGTTCAAAATTGATTCAAGGTCCTCAATAAAAGTGTAAGTAAAATAAATACACAAGGATGCACCATTGCAAAAAAAAAAAAAAAGTTGCCAGTGACTAAGAACTTAGGTGGGAGGTTTGCACTGTTTTATTATAGTTATGTAAGTCTCTGATAATTAGAGCTGCCACTGAAGCTAATTAGAGGGGTGAGGCTAAGAACAGCTAACGCTTGGAGGGCATGATTATCTGTAGGGATCAAGAGAGAGGAGAGGTGAGAGACAATATCAAGGGAACAGTCTGACACGGTGCTGACCTTAACACAGCTGCCCCAAAGACAGGCGCGTGCATATCCTTACACATACTTTAACATATGGCCTGCAGAGTATCCAAGACTTGCGGCATCGGTGTTCTTAGGACTGCCTGCACAGAGACAGCCAAGATGTAGTGTCACGTAGCAAAACATCATTCACTAAAAGGCTAAGAAGATGACCCTGATTCCTTTTTTGCAATAGAGTCTAGCTGCAGGCCACTAGAGATCAGCTCCATTGAGGAGCCAATCAAACTGCATGCATCCAATGGCATTAAGCAGACTTAGTGATGTTACATGATATGCCCAGTCATTTGTGTCTTTCTCTACATGCCCTCCTTAAGGTATACAATGGACTTCGTTGTCATAAAACATACACTATGGTTAAGATTAGGGCTTTGAGAGGGTTATCTCCTTCATAAGCAATGACGACTATCGAGTAGGAGAGTCTTCTAGCAGATACGTCATGTAGCAGGACTGGCTCTTTTAGTAATAACACTCTGGTTTGGTGCTGCAGGCAGCAGTCACAACATTTTTAGAGTTCCAGTGTGTAAATAATGTGACATAAACATGCAATTCGATTGGCCGAATGTAATTACAGTCATGTTCCTAATTAGGGACAAATGCGCCCTTGTCAATTATTCATGTCTAAAAGCACCCTAATGAGATACAGCTAGGTGGCAATTGAAAACTTACCACATTTTTTTGATATACTCTAATTTCAACTAATTGTGACAATATTTTGAGACGCGTCGGCAACAATGGCACTATAACAAATGATTATAACCGATTCTGCCTACTTTAAAGATGAACCAAAATGATTGGCCAATAATTACAATCAGGCCATTTTTAATCTTAACCCGTGATCAGCAATTTTGTTTTTTATTTAGTAAACTGAAAACAGGCAAGGAAAATGTGCATTGTCTGGCAATATTCTGGTTACTGTTAAATGAAGTGCAGCTACTTTTATACTTTAAATGGAGTTGCTCACTAAATAATAATTGATGACCCTCCTCATCGTAAAAGACGGACAGCAAAATGATATAAATGAACGTGGCACAAATACACAGGATGAAAGTGTCCTCTGTATCACCATGCACACTGTGCAGATGGAATGGTTCTCTACAGCTTCTGAAATCGCTAAACTGATTGCACATCCACTTCACTGTAGGTATGAACATGTCCTTAAGCCTTAAAGCCCTAATGGAATATGGTGCCATCTCTCCTACCATGGTGGTGGCTCTGAGGCTAGGGATCTGTGCCAGCAATTGCCAGAAGTGACCAAACTCTGTTGGGCCCTTGAGTAAGGCCCTTAACCTGAAATTGCTCCGTCCCGAGTATGAGGTTAATCTGCATCCAGCCCTGCAAGCAGCTCCTCCAACTTACAGGGAAAACTTGGGGCTCGGTGGAAGAATTGGTACTCCAGCCACCGCATTGTGTGGTGGGTGCGGCAGAACATGCTCTCTACCCCTCTCTCTCCTACCACAGTGAATGTAACAACTAGAACCTGAAAAAAGGAGAGTATATGTAGCAATCAAAAAACAAACACTTCTGCCCCAGTTCTTTCAACCTACATCAGTTCACCATAAACTACTTGCTCAACATCGTGATCTTGATTTTAACAAAGTCCTGAAAGATAGGAAGGAAAGGAAAGGAAAGGAAATAGAAAGGATTTTGTTCAGACTATTGTCATTGTGAATTAGCTAGTACTGTTTCACCAATTGCTCTATCCATTCATAATGTACAAGCAATAAAAAGTGTACAAGGTAAAATAAAAACATTGGTTCATTACAAAAGTGAAACTGAAGATTGAGTTACATGTCCAATTAAAACTCAAATCATGGAGAAAAAAAAAGTCACATGCACTATACGAGCACCTTGACCCGAAAGAAACACAACAACTCTTCAGTACAGAACATTGCATAATGTTTTTCCCTGCTCTGCTCTCTAAGGTTATCAAGTTCATTTACCCAAGTCCATAAAACAGCAACAAGAAAAACAAATTGTGTAAAATCAAGTGCACATTGTGGGAGACAACTGGAAAAATCATCACAACTCATGACTTTAACAAATACTTGCCTTTGGATATCCTGAGTCTATGCCTATTTATTATCAAGCTTCACTGTTACTCTAATAACAAATGAAGGGAAGCTGCATGAAGCTTGTACAAAGTATCCCTTTTTTGTGGATGCAGTTAACAGGCTGCACCATCTATAATCACATGCAATTGTCTCCTACAATATCATAAATTTTACCTTTCACGATATTCTGATTTGCCACTGGGTTTTTGATGAGACTGGGCCTTCAATGACCTCTTGGGCATAGACATCAGCGGTGTGTCTGTCTGTGGAGAGTGTGTTGTCCTTGTCGAGAGGTTTACTTAACTCGGCAGTGACATTCATATCTCTGGTGACTCTTCCTATGAAGTCAGTAGACGGATTGGGAGAGTATGGGGGTCAAGAGGTCGCTGGAAAGGGGTGTGTGGTGCTCCAGATATCTATGCAAAGTTTTTACAGTCCTGGTGTTCCCTGTCTTACTGTTTAGTTGCGAGACATGGATCCTATCCAGTGACCTGAGATGAAGACTGGACTCCTTTGGTACTGTGTCTCTCTGGAAAATCCTTGGGTACCGTTGGTTTGACTTTGTGTCGAATGAGCAGTTGCTCAGAGAGTTCTGAATGAGGCACATTACCTGCATTGTAAGGGAGTGTCAGTTATGGCACTACGGCCATGTGGCGCAATTCCCAGAGGGTGATCCGGCTTGCAGGATGCTCATTGCTGAGGACCTGAGCAGATGGACCAGGCCAAGGGGACAGCCACATCACACCTGGCTGCGGCAGATAGAGGGTCATTTCCGGAGAGTAGGACTGGACCACGTGTCTGCCCTTAGGGTTGCCAACTGGAATCCCAAGCTGTTTCGTCATGTGGTGGGTGTGGCAACACACTGAGCCAGTGCCTGCTCCCCAAGCTGACCTGACCTGACTTTGACTGGACAATTATAATATTCCAAATTGACTTTATTCATCGTTTGCATTCCTTTGAGGATTTGCATATAAGGACGTGTTTAAACAATGTCTGTATGTGTGATCCAAGTGCATTTCAAGTTCAGCAGAGGAACAAATAACATAACATTCTCCTGAAGGGCACCAGACTAGGAAAGTGGCAGCATGGTGGTGCTTGTCTGGTCTTGCAGGCAATGCTTGAAAGGGGGGTGCTCGATGCTTCATGGGGATTCCCCCCACCCTTCAGCATAATGTACTAATATACACATGCACCGACCTCCAAGGGGGACGTTGTGTAAAAGTAAAAGCAAATTGGGACGTTCCAGTAACAGCACTGCTTGCGGGCAAACAGAAATGTAATTTTATAGAGTACACAAGATAATAAACCTGAAATAAACCAATAACACTTTATAACAAAGCAATGCCTTACAATTTTTAAAAAGCCAGTGCACATCGTACATTGTAAGCTCACAGTACCAATCAACACTTAGTGTTATGTGCGTTTTGCATGTTGTTTGCATGTTTTATAAGAAAAGGTCAAATCTGCACTATAGCCAAGCCACAACAAAACAATGACGTTCAATTGTTTTCTGTAAAGCAAACCAAGTCACTTTTTATGTTCAGAAGATGGCAAAAACAGAACAACTGCGGACTCCGCGTTTGAGTAAGTAAAATTAGGAAATTCTAGTTTTCTGTTCGATTCAAATCTATTTTAGGAGGCAGACTAATTTTAGAGTTTTGTGCCAATGCAGCTTCATGATTTGTAGCAATTTGAAATTAACTTGGAACAAATCAATTTTGAATCATTGTAATAGCTTTACTGAATACCGAGTTGCAGCAATCTGTGAGACAACAAAACTAACTCCTGTGTGCCAAGCTAAACGCCCACACACCATTCCCCCACCTCTCCATGGTACATGGGCAGAGCCGATAAATTATTCGTAATCCCGATGCATCTCTCCAACCAAGACCAATCCGCGACACTGCTGTTACTTCTTGAATGTCATTGACGTTTTGAAATGATGATGTGAATTACTAGGCATGTCACATTATGTGACTGCTGCCAACTGCCTCCGACTACCGTATATACTCGCATATAAGTAAGGTCTTGAAACCCGAAAAATCGATCATAAAATCAGACCCCGACTTGTACGCCTGTTCAAACATACGACACTTAATTTTTTTTTTACATCTTCTTGTCTTCTTCAATCTCACTCCAGTTTCTCAGGCACATCGAATTTTGCTTCAGCATCATAGTTACCAATTCCTTTCACCACTTCCAACGACATTTAATTTAAAACCAGGTGCGTATTTTCTTCTGATCGAACACTCCATCGTAGATAACAACAACAACAACAACAACATTTATTTATATAGCACATTTTCATACAAACAATAGCTCAAAGTGCTTTACATATTAAAGAATAGAAAAATGAAAGACATAATTATAAAAAATAAATCAACATTAACATCGAATAAGAGTAAGGTTCAATGGCCAGGGGGGACAGAAAAAACAAAAAAACTCCAGACGGCTGGAGAAAAAATAAAATCTGTAGGGATGTAAGGGATGCTCTTACGATAAAGGTGTATGAGGTTGTGAGATACAACAAACACAAATCACTGCAAACGTTGCTTCAGAGTAGTTCAGGTATTACCGCGTGGTCACATAAGCAAAACACATTGAAAAAAAGGGCATTTTGCTCCGTGGTTTCTCTCTCAGGTGGGTGTTAGCATATCATAATCTCTTGGACCAATAGTGTGAGTTTTCTGCATTTGACTTATATGCCCGACATTATAAAATACCAGAAATTATATGGTAAAATCAAGCCCTGACTTATCCGCGGGAGAATTTAAACGCGAGTATATACGGTAACTAAAATTATGTAAGTACAATACAAGACAACACAAATAATTTTTTATATAGCGCGCTACATTGATTAGATTACACTAATTAATAAATACAGAACTGACACACATATATACAGATTTGTTAAAACACACAGTGAACAAGGTAGATAATAATTAAACATAAACGGAAACCTGCTATCTGTCCATTATTACTTGATAAGCTAAGGCCAATTGACAACGGTAGAGAATAAAACTACAAAAGACAAAATTAAAAACAAAGTCACTGTTTAGGTTTTCTATAAGTGAAGGCTACGACTAAAATCGCCAGAAAAGTCGTGTAATATGACATTGCCTAAAGATGAACATGTTATTTCAACGTGCTGAAATATTTTATTATTTACTCATCACTCATTTACACTCTACATTAATAGCTTTATAGTATTTTTAACATTATCATTAAAATGAAAATATTTTGTAGTACTTTGTAATAAAATGACCTTCCTGACTTTTTCAATTTAACCATTTATTAGATTCGGCATTTCAGTAGTTAAGAGAAAACCCTGACAAAATCAGATATACCGTATATACTCGCGGATAAGTCCACACGGTAATACCCGAACTATTCTGAAGCAACGTTTGCACTGTTTTGTGTTTTTTGTATCTCACATACCCCATACACCTTTATTATAACAGCATCCCTTATCTATGATGGAGCATTCGATCAGAAGAAAATATGAAGCTGGTATTAAATTAAACATCGCTGTAGTAGCGAAAGAAATTGGTAACTGCGCTGCTGCAACAAAACTCGATGTGTCTGAGAAACTGATGTGAGATTGGAGGAGGCAAGAAGATGTAAAAAAAAAATTAAGTGTCACATTTCTGAACAGGCGTATAAGTCAGGGTCTGATTTTATGATTGATTTTCGGGTTTCAAGACCCAACTTATACGCGAGTATATACCGTACTAATCAGGTTTTGTAACTGAAATCATATAATAGTGAAAACTAAGAGATAAAAAAGTACATCTAATGCGGCAGTATAAGCTTACAAAACCTGATACAAAAGGTTAAATTTAGCATTCACAAAGGTATGTGTGGTGTCTCAGGCCCCTTAAATTCGCCACATTGGCATCGAAAATGGACTCTCTGGTGACAGTGGCAGAGAGGAGGACCCTATGCAAGCGGCTGTCTATTATGAACAATGAACATTACCCACAATACACCACCATATTTAAGCAGAGGAGTTTATTTAGTGGTAGGCTGCTACCACAGAACTGCAATACGAACAAATAGCAAAACATTGTTTGTCCCCAGAGCCATTAGACTCTTCAACTCTTCTCAAATGGTGCGGGTACTCGGCCTGATGCTTCTTCTCTGCTCATAAGCTCCAATTTCTTATGTTAGCTATTCACTACATCCGATATCTCACTACTTGGTCACTAATGTATAACCTATTTTCATGATGTGTCACTGTGTTACTTTATTTTATTTTTATTTTCATATTATGTCACTTTACTATCTGTCATATTTTAGTATTATGTCACTTTATTATTATGCGCCACCTGTCACTTATATTATTTGCACAATTCAAAATTGCACTGTCACCATCTACATTAACCATACTAGACTGTAAAAAACAGACAAGCCCAGTGTATTTGTACAGTGTGTACTTAAATGTTTGTATCTAACTTGGTATAATCCTTGGATACTGGTATCTACTGACTTCAGTAGCCAAACTAAATTAGATTTCAGCCAAACATCAGATGCCATTTAAAGCGTATCAGTGCACAATTAGAAGCAAATGTACATTTGCATGAAGATTTGCAGTCAAAGTGAACTTGCGATATCAAAAGTAAAGCAAAAGCAAAAGAGAGTTGTCATATAGAAATTCTTCAGATTTGTCGTTTTTTTTTTTTCTCAGTCTCCTGAATGTGGGCTCAGCCAGACTTCTAAACAGAAGACACAGCTCAGTGGCAAGTAGGAGAAACCACATCATCGTCACAAAGAAAACACAATAAGAGAATTTGACGTGCATACAGTTAGAATACTCAGGGAAGGATTGGATGGCCAGACAACCTGGCAAATTAGCTTTTCTCTAAGATTCATATCATGCTGTAGTCTTTTTTTTTTTTTTTTGCTTTCCTTATTTTCATTTGCACTAAGTGTCTGACATGTGCCAAGCATTGCTTATTGACTAATTTTGTGTTTAATTCAGTCTCCATATCGGGTGACAGTTTGACCTGTACAGTGCTCTATGCCAGTTTTCAGTGAGGAGCCAACCAGCCATCAGTGCATTTAGGACTGAAGCCAAGAGTTGTGGGACTCTGGAACAAACTACTGAGACATGGAGTCAAAGCAGAAACCTTGACAACCTTTAAGAAGAATCGGATGAGATATTAGGACAGCTTAGCTATTAGCTGAACAAACAGGTATGATGGATTGAATGGTCTCCTCTCATTTGTCAAATTTCTTATGTTCTTTTTACTTATTACAGTGTCACAGAGCACCAATGGCCAGACCAGCAGAACGGAAAGCAAGGAAGGAACTATTCTTGGATGGGACACCAACTGATCACAGTACATAAGTAAGCACAAAATCACTGTCTGCCATAGCAGATTATTTGAGATTCACCAACTCACCCACATCATTTGAGGTGACAAAACTATAGCATCTGGATAAAACCCACATGGAAAATATTCAGACTTTACAGAGATTGATTCCAGCAATCCTATCCATTGTAAAATCACCCCACCTTATTAAGAGTGAATGTTTCTTTTCATAAAGAAAACTCAACTGAAAAGCACAGTGCACTTCATTTTTTACTTATGTATTTTTTTCTGAAAGGTACATGTAGATTTCCAGTTACTGTATTAAATATTGTCACGCATACACGTCAAACGAACACTTCCCGAGCTCATCACCAGAACGCAATACCACTCCAGGGCGACAGGGGGCACTGTCGCTAACAGTCTTGTCTTTTCTTTCTTTTGCAGCAGTGACAAGATTCCCTTTCCAGACAAAGGGCTATAAAAGTCCAACGCCTCCCAATGATGGCAACCCTAATCTGTAAAAGAACGGGGCTCCCTGTGACTGACACGCTCTCAGCTTTAAGAAGCCAAGAAGGCTGCAGCATTATAATTATTTCTGTTTTGTGCCCCCCAGCACCTATTTTGATTTCTATTTATTTAGAATTAAAAGGGGCAACCCAGCAGGCACTCCAACATTTTTTGGAACTCACCCTGCATTTATTCACCCATCCACATGCAAACAAATAAAATACATCTAAAAAGTATTTAGCAAAGTAATTATCCTTAGATTTTGATCTGTGGTGCACACTTGAACCATTTAGCATTAGCACACTCTATAGTCGGTCTCTCAAATAAAAAGAAAAAAAAAGCAATCAAAACAGAAACACTGTTTTTCATCAATGCAGACAACAAAAAACGAACTTTACAAAGAGGACACCGGTTTCTGATACACAGGGTCTGCCCTTTAATCCTGCTTGGTGAAAGACGCCAGTCATTTATACACTGGTTAATCTGTTGCTGCACGTTTGCTGAAATGTTTTCAAACCAGAATTACGTCAAAGGTACAAATGCCTTAAAAAAACAAATAAAAGTCAAACTCTGAACCAGTCTTCTGACATGCTTGTTTTAAATGACCGAAGAGTACAGATAAACATGTTTGAGATCTGAACACTATGGGTATTTATTATTTTGTGCTTCTTTTTAATAGGCTAAAATGTCTGGTAACACTTTACTAGAACTTTCATTAATAAGTCACTAACGTTAGATAATGCTTTATGGATTATTGGTTCTTGTACACTCAAATATTTATAAATGTCAATAACAATAATGAAAGTTATTAGAAAGTGTTGCCAATAGGAAAAATAACAGTTGTTATTTAACTTTGTCTAAGTTTTGAAAAATCTTTGTTAACACTTTAGGTAATCAATCAATCAACATTTATTTATATAGCACATATTCATACAAAAAAATGTAGCTCAAAGTGCTTTACAAAACGAATAGAAAAAAAAGAAGACACAATAAAAAATAAACATAAGTCAACATTAATCAACATAGAATAAGTAAGGTCCGATGGCCAGGGTGGACAGAAAAAACAAAAAAAAACTCCAAAGGCTGGAGAAAAAAAATAAAATCTGTAGGGGATCAATAGATTGATTTAGGTAATGCAAAAATGCATCTATCACTCATTTCCTCTTCTGTAAAAGGAAGAAATTATTTGAGTCTTCATAACACATCATCAACAACAAGAAGAACAATTTACTTCTTGTATACCCCAAAATCACACAAGGAATGGCTCAGTGGGCTTTAATAGGCCCGTTTTTTTGACAGCTCCCCAGCCTTGACTCCAAAAAAAAAAAAAACAAGAAAAAAACATGAAGAAACCTTCAAAAAGGCAATTCAGTGGAAGACCTCCTTCCAGGTAGGTTCAACATACAATGGGTATACACAACACACACAACAGAATAGAGTTAGCTGGCCAATCTATCATGACCACCTCACAAATATAATCCAGCAGTACAGACTAATTAGTTCTTGCACAGCACTCTTCATCTAGGGTAGGTGCAAAGAAATGCAACAACTCTCAAGGCAAAATGATATCACTCACTAAATACACAACTATCACATGTAAGGACACTGAATTGATCAGCAACAAGGTAGAAATTGATTATCATAAATTAAAAACAACATCTGTCCATCAGTTAATTGTAGAACCACAGCCACATTGTACAAAAGAAGTGAGACAAGCCAGACACAGTCAGAGTCCTGGAGACCTCAGCCACAAATTACCCCAACCGCACCCCCCAATTGGCCATTCTATAGCTAAGCCAGCACTGAATAGGGGAGGTTTGATAGCATTTTATAAATATCGTATTACTTATATTTTACCACTAATGACTATCAACAGAAATGCACAAAGAACCAGCAGCTCTAGTCAGGGTATCCTAAACTAAAGTCATGAGTCTTCAGCTGAGATCTAAAAGATGAGATTGAAGGGGCAATTCTTATACTAGCAGGCAGACCATTCCGCAGCTTCGGGACTATAACTAAAACTAAACTATAACTGTAACGAAAAGCTCGGCCTCCCACAGTTATTTAATTAATCCTTGGAATCATAAGCAGGCCAGTTTGTATGTAAGTAATAATAAGTTCAGATAAGTAAACAGGGCCTTGGTCATGTAAGGCTTTATATGCCAAAAGGAGGAGGATTTTGAAATCAGCCCTAAACTTAACTGGGAGCCAGTGTAAGGACTTGAGAACTGGAGTTATGTGGTCATATTTTCTTGTTCTTATAATAATTCTTGCAGCAGCATTTTAAAAATAACTGAAACTGTATAAAGAACGATTTGAGTAGCCACCGCATTGCAGTAGTCAATCCTAGTAGAAAGAAATGCATGAATTAATACATTATTAATAAATAAATTAATTAATTAATGTAAGGACTTAAGAACTAGAGTTATGTGCCCAGTAGATTGGTTATTCATCTCTGTGCTGTGTGGCATATTGACATGTTGGTACAATGACTTGTTAATATGATGGATTCTTGGGTCTTATTCTAAATATCTTATATACCATAACGGCACCCTGCACGAATACACTTGACTTGACCATTCCTAGTTTTCATCCATTTTCTCTGTACATTTAGCATTTGTTTGCTCAGAGGTTGACGCGCTTGCTGTTTCCTGAGCAGCTCTTCTGTTCTCCACTCTAGTGGCCCTTCTACTCTTCTTTCATCAGCATCTTTTCGTGTTAAAACTGAATAAGTCAATGTTTGTGTTGCAGTTACTAGTATTATTAGTATGTCCTTAATTTTTCACTTAAACTGGCACTTAAGCCTTCAATCTGCCTCAAGAATGATTTAAGATATGAACAGGTAGGGGAAGTGACAGCGAAGGTGATAGAGATGAGAACAGCGCCAATACACTTGTGCTGCACAGCCACCCTGCTGTCTGCTGTCGAGAGTTGATTCTACAATTAAATAAAATAAAAATAAAAAGAGGAAAAATCTTGAATGTCAATCATCACCACGAAAGCGTCCTAGTATATGTGTACCAAATTTCAGGTCAATAGGTCAAATGGTTTGTGAGCTACAGGCAATTTAAAATCCTGGACAGACAAACGAAAAGCCATGGTAGCGGATTATATAAGAAGAAAAACGTCTACATGTGGAAGTGTGTTTGTCTGTCTGTCCAGCCCGGAAGAGCAAGACTACAGCATGAAGGTCAAAGAAAGCAACTCTGTCGCCAAAGTGAAACTGCCAAGAGAGAGAAACTCGCTTAGCCGCTAATACACAAGCGAGGCGAGCACATTGGCAAAACAAAACCGCCGAGGAGAGAGAAACTCGATTAGCCGCTGATAGACAACGGAGGCGTGCACGTCGGCAAAATGAAACTACCGAGGAAAGAGAATCTCGCTTAGCCACTAATGCACAACCGATGCGATTGATCGATTGAAGTGCCAGAATCCATGGTTTCTAGGAGCCTGGGCTTTTAACAGCACAGGCTTACACAGCTAGTATAATATAAATATAAATGTGTCTTAGTTACACCACCTCAGACCACTCCAAAGTGAAGTTTTCTTAGTAGGTCACATTGTACAGATGAATAAACACTTACTGATGCTTTGTAAGTGTTATGAAGACCCAAAGAAGGGTGTATGCTAAGACCTTGTTTAATAACAGTGAGTACTAGATGCATTTTTGCAGTACCCAAACTAAAGTGCTACAAAATCATTTATTCATTAGTTGCTCGTTGCATTAGTTTGTAGTATCTATTCCAAATTTAAAACTATTCCCCCATTGTAAGTAAAGGTTGATTAATTAAAGCAATGACATTTATCATGTGTTACCAAATGTTTCACAGACAGTTTAATGACACAGGATCCACTTAATTGTCCAAGATGCGTTTGTAGTACAGTTGCAAGTGCAATGGTTGACTGATCTTCATCTAGGTCACAACTATAGATGAACACAATCTGACTCAACTAAGAACACACAAACAGTTGCATTTTCTTGTCTTTATTGAGTCATTCACAGTGCAGCCTGGAAAACGTAAGTGAACCTCCGCGTTAATGACGTCTTCAAAAGCTAAATGGAGAAAGATGTTTCAGTTAAGCAGAGATTGGAAGTGTGGATTTAACTGGTGCCTCACTCTTTAAATAAAGGCACACATGGCCCAGTTACTGACAAATCTGTTCTCCTCAAGAAATGTTACTTAGTGTGAACCATGCCTCGATTGAAATGACTGTCACAGGACCTTAGAAGACGCATTATAGGGATGCGTGAAGCTAGAAAAAGCTACAAAAACATTGCAAAAGATCTGGGTGTGTTCATCAATCATTTTATATGACAAACTGTCTACAAATGGAAAAAATTCTCCCTAGTAGTAGATGCCCTGTAAAATTACTCCAAGAGCACAAAGGGCAATCCTAAAAGAGGTGCAAAAGATCTTAAGGTTAAAAGCAAAAGACCACAGAAGTCTATAAACTGTGAAAGTCTTTGTCTTGTGGCTACCATTAACACCGAACAAGAACAGTGTTTATGGTGGGACACCACAAAGTAAAGAAATTCTGTCAAAAAAAAGGAACATTGCGACACATCAAAACCACCTAGATGTTCCACAAGGCTTCTGGGAAAATGTTCTCTGGACAGATGAGATAAAAGGTGAACAATCTGGTAGACATGCATAACGCTATGCTTGGAGGAAATAGAACACTGCACACTCATCCCAACTGTAAGGTACAGTGGAGGGAGCATCATGGATTAGGTCTGCTTTGATAACTCAGGGCCTGGTCACCAAGTAATCAATGAGGGAGTAAGGAATTCAAAGGTTATATCAAGACATTTCACAGGTTAATGTAAGGGCAGCAGTCCATGACGTCAAAGTTAAGAGATGCTAGGTGATGCAACAAGACAATGACCCAAAGTACATAAAAAATCAGCCTAAAATGGCTGAAAAAGAAGAAGATTTGTGTTTTAGAATGGCCAAGTCAGAGTCCTGACCTTAATTTGATTGAGATGCTATGGCAGCATTTTCTAACCAAAACTACACTGGTGTGCCATAGAAATAATAGTGTAGCACACCTGCGTCTGAAACTGAGAAGGATAAGCACTGCAGGTGGTCTGTGTGAGGAGGACTACCTGGAGAAGCCAGCATATAAGCAGCTTCGTGATCACTATGTTCCAAGAAGTTGTAAGAATGGAGAAGAGCTTTGGAAGACAGACGATTGAAGATATATAGGAAGAAGACAGAATGTCTGAGGTTTAATGAAGATCAGGATTCAGACGCTAGCCTGCAGGGAGAAAAAACAGAATTAGTATTTTGGATGCATCTCTTGGCTGCTAGAGTCCATCTGCCTGGGTGTGTGGTCAACAGCGAGTCTCACAGGGCTGGCGGATAGTGGGCATACGAGTTTCCTCTGAGGCGGAGAGGGGCAGAGAGAGAAAGAGACAGAGGTTAAGAGCACGTCCTGATACAGTGCATTGCCGCACCCACCACATGACAAACCAACTCAGGATGCAGATTAGTACCCGAGTGCAGCCATGCAACTGGTGACACCTCAGCACCACACTAGTTCAGATTTAATGGAACAGTGTGAGGTTTCTATGATGGCTAGAGTGCCAATTCTGCCACCAACCCCCAGGTTTTTCCCTGCAGGTTGGAAGGCCTACTTGCAGGGCTTGATGCAGATTAACGTCATACCCAGGACGGAGCAATTGTAGGTTAAGGACCTTGCTCAAGGGACCAACAAAGTAGAGTCACTTTCGGCGTTTACGAGATTCGAACTGGCAGCCTTCTCAATTGCCAGTGCAGATCCCTAGCAACAGAGAGAGCAGGCAAAGGGATAAAGCAGCTGGGAAATGCCAGCAAAGTGCTCACTAAATGCCATGTCTGCGAACGTTGATCTCTGAGCTGCTTTTCACCGGCTTCATCGATAGTTGCACCCCTGTATGATGTGTTTGAGGTTAGTAGTAATAGTGGTGTGCCATGGGATGTTTTCAGCTTTGAAAAGTGTGCCACCACAAAAAAGGTTGGGAAACTCTGTGCTTGGCATAAACCCGAAGAGGGCTGTAAAATCAGGATAATTCAGAAATACTGATGAACCGAAACAGTGGGAAGAAACGGCCCAAAATGACTCCTCCACGTTGTGCAAGTCTTATAAGCAGCTACCGGAAAAGTTCGGTGGTGGGTTGTTGCTCTTAAAGGAGGATCTACAAGTTATTCAAATCAAGGGTTCACTTGCTTTTTCCAGTCTGCACTATGAATGATTATACTCAATAAAGACATGAAAAGTACAACTGTTTGTGTGCTATTAGTTTAGTCAGACTGTGATGAATATCAGACTACATTTAATAAGTACTCAATGCAGAAATGCAGTGAATTCCAACGGGTTCACTTACTCTGTCTTGCAACTGTATATTTTATATAGCACCTTTCAGTTACTTCATAGTTTCACATTAAGTGACTGAGTTAAAACAGTAGACTGGTCACCATCACTGTCTGCATGCCCATCGTGTGTTTCTCTCCAGGTACCACAGTCTAGCTTTCACAGTGTAAAGACTTGCATTAATTCCACATATGGGTGCGTGCTTTGAGACTTACACAAGCTGGCCTTACCACTTATTCGGCTGGGATGGGCCCACTGCTCTCTGACGACCAAAAAACTGGACTAAGCAGGCTCAGTAATGGGTGGATGGATAGATGGATAGTGATTAAGCAATTTTAAATAAACTGCAGCTTTCAAAGTGAGCACTATCACAAATAACTTCCAAAAATAAATAATCATGTAATGATTAAACCGAAGAGGATTACCGGCCTTTTAAGGAGGAGAAAATGTTTAAATTGCCAATAGCGTTATCTGGGGTCTTTCAGATCCTACCTACGCAGACCTTTTACGGGAAGCATCTGGGCAGAAGTCTACAGTCTCGAGAATGCATATTATTTACAATGATTTCTACAAACCAGCAATATTAATACATTAGGTTTAAGGTTTATAGAGGATTTTGTACTGTTGCAGGCTCCACACGACCAGTATTTCCTGGTCTGGCGCTGTGCTTTTGTTTGCAAATCTAGTTAGTTCTTTACTGGGATTGGAAAAAATTAAGAAATAGATAAATACACAATAAACGACTTAATCAAAGAACTCAACTCACAAACACTGACTTAATCAGCTTTAAAGCGAGAAGATGCCGACGAAAGAAGAGAAGAAGAGGGCCGCTAGGGTGGAGAAAAGAAGAGCTGCTCAGGAAGCAGCAAGCGCATCAACCTCTGAGCAAATGAATGCTAAACGTACAGAGAAAGAGGATGAAAACTAGGAACGCTCAAGTGTATTCACGGCACGTTATTGTGCAGTGCGCCGTTACTGGTCGGTAATATAATTCAGCTGAAGATCTGTGCTTTTGTCTGTTCTTCAGTTTGCTGAGTTGGCCAAAGTCAACTTTCACAAGAAATCCTTTGGATTCAGAGTACATTTGCAGGCTGCCCAGGGACCATAATGTTAACATTCCAGAAAAAAAAGGAAAACAATTGCTCAACAGACATCACTGCTAGCTAAACAGGCAGTACTGAGGTAAGAGACTGCAGTCAATAAACAGAAAAGGCTTTTGCTCACAGTGGTATGTGCTGGTCAGCACAGAAACAAAAACTAATATTGAACTTTATGCATCATTTTTATAGGATGCTGTTGAACACACATGAGCACTAATGCTTAGCATGGACATTACAAATTAACACATACATATTCTATAATTAGTAAAAAAAAAAATAAGAGTAAGCCAACCTATTAAAAAAGTTAACAGAGTTAACACTTCCCATGGGCTGGCATGGTTGTGCAGTCATTAATATTGTTGCTTTAAGTATCTAGCATCCTGGGTTTGAATTGTACTGTCAGGTAGGGGGACTCTCTAGGTTTTACAAAGGGGTAAAGAGTAAGCAAAGAGGACCGCTTAGAAAGGGGGGGACCGCCAGACCCCCACTATAGGGAAACACCAAACAAATCATGTGGCAATTGGCACGGCCCACCTGCCAAGTTGTTTGCCTGCCTATGGTAAAGTCATCCCTGATGGAGGATCACAGGAATCATGGGAAAGAGGGGTCCTTTCATCGGAGCAACGTTTCAGCCGTGGCATGGCCAAATGGGGAGGCAGCTAGATGGATGAGGTCTCCAGGACTCTAAAAATATCCAAACCTAATTATGTCATATCATCTACTGTTAAACCGTACTTCTAAAATTTTTATTATTATGCTGTATTAAGGAATTGTTCTGTTCTGTGTATTGTATTGTATTGACCCCCTACTTTTGACACCCACTGCACGCCCAACCTACCTGGAAAGGGGTCTCTCTTTGAACTGCCTTTCCCGAGGTTTCTTCCATTTTTCCCTACAAGGTTTTTATTGGGAGTTTTTCCTTGTCTTCTCAGAGAGTCAAGGCTGGGGGGCTGTCAAAAGGCAGGGCCTGTTAAAGCCCATTGCGACACTTCCTGTGTGATTTTGGGCTATACAAAAATAAACTGTATTGTATTGTATTGTATTGTATATCATTTATTATCACAAAATGACTCTGTGCAGAGGGTGCAGACCTATAAATATCTTGGAGTGCAGCTGGATGATAAATTGGACTGCACTGCCAATACTGTTGCTCTGTGCAAGAGAGGACAGAGCCGACAATACTTCCTTAGAAGGCTTGCATCCTTCAACATCTGCAATAAGATGCTGCAGGCAAGCGTCCTTTTCTACGTGGCGGTGTGCTGGGGAGGCAGCATAAAGAAGACGGACGCCTCACGCCTGAACAAACTAGTGAGGAAGGCAGGCTCTATTGTAGGCACGGAGCTGGACAGTTTGACATCTGTGGCAGAGCGATGGGCACTGAGCAGACTCCTGTCAATCATGGAGAATCAACTGCATCCACTGAACAGGATCATCTCCAGACAGAGGAGCAGCTTCAGCGACAGACTGCTGTCACCTTCCTGCTCCACTGACAGACTGAAGAGATCGTTCCTCACGAACACTATGCGACATTTCAGTTCCACCCGGGGGGGGTAAACATTAACATTATACAAAGTTATTGTCTGTTATACCTGCATTTTTATCATTCTTTAATTTAATATATTTTTTTATCAGTATGCTGCTGCTGGAGTATGTGAATTTCCCCTTGGGACTAATAAAGTATCTATCTATCTGTCTGTCTGTCTGTCTGTCTGTCTGTCTGTCTGTCTAAAATGTGTAGGCCTTTTCAGATTGTTTAGATTTAGAACAGCACAATTTTGCACATACTTTCAATGATCGTGGCACCTGGTAAATTAGGGAGATGGGTGGGCTTGTCTCCAACTGCATAGCTTCTCAAGGAGAGTAATGAATGAAATGCACACTCTGATATCATCCTCCACGTGCAAACGTGTCCTGTACTTTGTCGTGATTGCAGTCCGTCCTGAGAATGAGGATACACAAAGGCAAACTCTACATAATCGGCATCACATTTTTCTTTATTTAGATGAAGCAAAGTATATTTTCACTTGACGATGTGGACTCTTGACCAAAGAATCTATCTGTCACGTTTTTTTTTTTTTTGTCAGATTAGCTAACTAGCTTCAGTGCGACTCATCAACATGTAAGGTGTAACGAGTGATTGATGCTCTAGTGACTGACAGCAGCATATACAAAATGAGTGATGTGACACTTCTCAGTGATTTTCATTGGCTCTGAGCATGATGGGAGTGACTGGCAAACAAATGTAAGCTTGTGTGTTTATGCTTATGCTTGTTTCGGGGTCTCATCTAAGCCAGTCATCTGGATTACTGCATTCCCCTTTAAAAGCTGACGCACAGGGCAGAGTGACGCAGGGCCAACAGCTAGTCTGGTTTTGATGGGCTGTCAGAAAACTGTGCTTGTTGGGAAACCACATACACAAGCGTTGTCTGGAAATGTTGTACTTTGTTTAAGGCTTCTTTAGTTTGTTTAATAAGGGACATTATTTATTACAGTCTAATCAGATGTCTCGTGATGATTGTTTAAAATATTAGGGTAACATTTTAAGCTTAGTTACTGCAAAACTGCATCTATTACTCATTTACTTTTATGTAACAAACATTCTTAAGAGAAGGCCCTTTTCTCTTCCAGCATGTCCAGGTCTATAAACACATGACTTGTGTGGAGGAACTGCACAGAGCCTTAACGTCAACCCTATGGGATGAATCGGAATACATCAGTCCAACAGCAGTACCTGACCTCACAAATGCTCTTTTAGATGAATGGGCATTATGACTCCTTTTATTGGATAACTAACAACATTACAATATGCAAGACATCGGGGCCTGAGTTGCCTCGAAAGCTTGCATATTGTAATCTTTCTAGTTAGCCAATAAAAGGTGTCATTTTGCTTGACCTCTCATTACATCCATAATGGCTAACACGGTACAACACCCTAGTACTACAACTGAATGGGCACAAATTCCTACATGAAAACCCTGCCAGAAAACTGAAGGCTTTTATAAAAATAAGTGTTCACATCTATGTTGCACTTTTCTCACTACTCAAAGCACTCTACACACAGGGAGGAACCAGGAAGCGAACCCACAATCTCTTTACTACAAAGCAGCAGCGCTACCACTGCGCCACCTGGTTATGGACGCAAAGTGTAGGAGGACAACTCCATATTAATGCCCATGGTTTTGGAATGGGATGCCTAACAAGCTCATATAGGTGTGATGGTCAGGTATTCATAATTCTTTGGCCATGTAGTGTTTCTTCTAAAAGAGCTATATTCCAGAAGACACCATTCAAGCTGGTGTTGAGAATGAACAGGGCTGTGGAGAGGTGGGAAACGGTATTTGGCATTTATCAGGTACCTCAGCGTTTGTGTTTCCTTTTATGTAATTATATCAAATCCAAATCTGATTTGTAATCCTTCTTAGGAAAAACATGACCAAAATGATCCCAATACTGTGCACAGTGCAAAAAACAGCAGTACAATACATTAAAATTCCAAATCCTTGGAAACTGATCCTTTACAAGCACTAATACAACCCCAAGACGCCATCTCATTAAGATAAAACATTCATATAAAAATGCTGAGACCTTAAACTAAAAAATGCTTCACCATCTTCTTTTCCATTGCACCTTCCCATGTTTACATGCATCCCTAATGCAATGGCAGGTTAAACTCACTGGGTGGCAGCCAGATTTTTAGACAACATTTAACACATTTCTGCGAATACCAGGGAGTTTGAAAACAGAATAAACGAATATATATATCCTTCTATGCATCTATGTTCTGAATGTTTCTTCCATGACGATTACACAGAGGACCAGAGACTTTCCTGGAAACGTAAAACGCGAGACAAGAACCGTCCTGGCTGGAAGCCAGTCTCTTGCGGTTGCACTTACTCACACACCCACACTTACTCATACACTGCCAATTAAGACTTACCAGCTAGCCATAACATGCAAATGTTTGGGAGGTGGGAGGAATCTGGAGTACCCAGGAAAGAAAAAAAAAAAAAACAAAAACACACACATAAATATATACACAGGAAGAATGTGCAAACTCTACACTGAGAATAACTGGGCTGAAATTCAAACCCAGGTCTCAGGAGCTGTGAGGCAGCGATACTGAATGCCTCTTTATTGACACCATATATGTATACGAACGACAAAATTAAAAATGATACTTAAAATAGATTTTTTTTTACATATGCAACCTGTGAAGCCTAGGTTGCCTGGGGCATTGATATCTTCTCTGATAGTCAAGAATACAGCAATGGGGACACAGAAACAACACAAGTTGGGATAAATATCCATTGTTCAGGTTTATTCAAACATCCATTGTCCAAAAAACAAATAAAATGCTGAGCAGTCAAAAAATAATTCAACAAAATAGTCCACAATAAACACAAATGTGGAGTAAAATCAGTTAATCTTTATATATAATACGCTACTATGGCTGTTCGTTTGTCTGTCCAGGATTTTAAATCATCTGTCACTCGCAAACCACTTGACCTATTGACCTGAAATTTGGAGCACATATACTACGTGACCTTTACTGTCCGCTTTCAGGATGATGTCTGACTGCCAAGGTTATTCCTCTATTTATTTTTATTTAAGTTTATTGTACAATGAACACTCGGCAGCAGTCAGCAGGGTGGCCGTACGCCGCATGTGTATGGGTGCCGTTCTTATCCCTACCACCTTTGCCGTCACTTCCCCTACCTCTTCATATCTTAAATCATTCTTGAGGCAGATTGAAGACTTAAGTGCCAGCTTAAATGAAAAATTAAAGAAAACGAACTAAAGCAATTGCAACACAAACACTGACTTAATCAGTTTTAACGCAAAATGATGCAGACGAAAGAAGAGAAGAAGCGGGCCGCCAGGGTGGAGAAAAGAAGAGCTGCTCAGGAAGCACCAAGCGCATCAACCTCTGAGCTAACGAATGCTAAACGTACGGAGAAAGAGGATGAAAACTAGAAATGGTCAAGTCAAGTGTATTCACTGCATGTTCTCGTGCAGTGCGCCGTTCCTGGTAAATACATAATCTAAAAAGAATGTTAAAATGAAACACCCAACTGAATTTATCAATAGCGCCTGATGACCCTGACTCTCTTGGCTCACTGACCCCCAATGTCATACTTGTGTTTCTGAATGGATGAGTAGTAACTTTCTCAAACTAAATAAGGAGAAAACTGAAATTTTAGTGATTGGCAATAATGGATATAAACTTAATCCATTAGGCTTGAAAGTCAACACAGAATTTTGTAAAAGAATTTAAGGGTAATTATTGACTCTGACCTAAATTTTAAATCACATATTAATCAGATTACTAGGACAGCATTTTTTCACTTAAGAAATATAGCAAAAGATAGGCCTCTTATAACTTTGCAAGATGATGAAAAATTAGTTCACGCTTTTGTTTTTAGTCAACTAGATTACTGTAATGCGTTCCTCTCAGGACGACCCAACAAAGACATCAATCGATTGTAACGAGTGCAGAATGAGCTTCCAGAATCTTAACTAGGAAAAGAAAATCCTAGCACATCTCTCCAGTTTTGATGTCACTACACTGGTTACCTGTGCCATTTAGAATTGACTTTAAAATACTGCTTATGGTTTACAAAGCCTTAAATAATCTGCTCCATCCATTATTTTGGAATGCCTGTCAACTTACACTCCAAATCAGGAACCTTAGATCGTCAAATGAGTGTCTGCTTATAATTCCAGGAGCTAAACTTAAAAGAAGTGGTGAGGCGGCCAACTGCTGATATAGAAATCCTGTGTTAGTTTAAATCTGCACTTAAATTAAAAAAGTGAAACATAACAAAGTTAATGCAATCACTGGGTAATATGAATAAGAAAAAAAACACAAGTATTAGCCCAAAATAAGCCTACAGGAGTGTCACAGCTCTATAGCTCACTTCCTATTAGGCACCCTGTTGAAACAAGTGTTATGCTGCACACGTGCAGGCTGTGTGGTCTTGTGGCTTAGTACCCTGAGCTTTAAAGCACAACGTTCTTGGTTCAATCTCTGCTTCCACCTGACTGTGAAATGCTGAGCAAGTTACTTAACCTGCCTGTGCAGCGACTGCAGAAAAATAAATATAAGAACATTTCAATGTTGAATGTGACCTTGGGTAAACACATCTGCCAAATATACAACAATTATGTAATATGGTCTAACTGCACTTGGCAAATAACTGCCTATAAAATATTTCAGAAGTATTTCCTTCTTAATATTAGTGAATCTATTTAAATAGGAGCTGTGAAGGTTCATAACTTTGTTCTAAAAAGTGTCAACACACACACATGCATAAAATCTCTAGAGGTAGATAGATAGATAGATAGATAGATAGATAGATAGATAGATAGATAGATAGATAGATAGATAGATAGATAGATAGATAGATAGATAGATAGATAGATAGATAGATAGATAGATAGATAGATAGATAGATAGATAGATAGATAGATAAGGCACTATATAATAGATAGATAGATAGATAGATAGATAGATAGATAGATAGATAGATAAGGCACTATATAATAGATAGATAGATAGATAGATAGATAGATAGATAGATAGATAGATAGATAAGGCACTATATATAGATAGATAGATAGATAGATAGATAGATAGATAGATAGATAGATAGATAGATAGATAGATAGATAAGGCACTATATAATAGATAGAAGGAGAGATAGATAGATAGATAGATAGATAGATAGATAGATAGATAGATAGATAGATAGATAAGGCACTATAGATAGATAGATAGAAAAGGCACTATATAATAGATAGATAGATAGATAGATAGATAGATAGATAGATAGATAGATAGATAGATAGATTACATGATTTTATTAACAATAACTCTACATAAAAATTGGAGGTGTTTTTCTACATCTGTGCCATGTATGTACGGTGCAGCTGACTGACCGCAGTAAGAGTCACTTTGTGCTTTTCACAGCAGTTTCTTTACATAGTTCCACTGTGCACGTACTTTAAAGGCAAAACTGCAGATAACGGCACAGTTTCATTTTGTTCTTCCTGCCAATCTTATTTAAAAGAAAAAAGGTGTCAAATGATGTTCATGAGAAAGAAAAAAGAAGAAGAAAGATTATTCACCTTATCTTTTTTGTGTTTTTTTTCTTTCAAAAAACTCCCTTTTAGTCAGATTGAAAATAGTAAGGTTTAACCATGGCCTACAAAAACCTCAAAGCTGCAAAGCTGTGCAAAAAAAAAATCACAAATTCTACATTTTGTCGATTCATTTTCTCATGTAATAATTTGCATCTGACCCTTTTTCCATGCAATGCAAACTACTGCAAAGAAAGAAGATCTCACTTAACTTTTACAGTCTCATAGGACTATAAAAGGAAAAAAGGTTTAGATAATGAAAACCTCTGATTTTGAATTTTTTAAACACAACTATAAAGAAGCTGAACAAACATAAAATACAAGTCCAATGCAAGTGTTTTGCAGATGACTTACTTTTTATCAACCTGTACTTTATAAGTCACTTTTCTACAGGAATGGCGCAGTGGGTAGTACTGCTGTCTAATGGATCTGGCATTTTGGGTTCAAATCCTGTGCCTGGTCATCATCAGTGTGGCGTTTGCGCAGTCTCTGTGAGGGGTGTTCCTGCTATATCTCTACAATTAAATGGCAATTCCAAGCTGACCCCATCAGTGTGTCTATGAGTGAGCCCTGTGATACACTGCCATCTTGTCCAGGGCTGTTTTTTGCTTTCTGCCTAGTACTGATAGGAGAGGCTCCAGGCAACTAAACTGTTTTTCTACAGCAAAAACAATCCCAAGGTATTTTATTTAATAAAAAATCTTTGCATACACATTTTAATACTTGGAGCACATGCAAGTCAAGTGACTTTGATCAGTTTTGAGTGAGCAATCAACTCGACAGGCCTAACTGGAGAACATCCACCGTCAACAGAAAGAATGGGCAACAGATCTGGAATCTGAATTTAGGACTCTGGAGCTGCGAATCTGTAGTGCTAACCACTGCACCACTGTACCTCCTATGGCTACTTCATATATTAAACATGGAGAACACCTTTAAAATCCCCACATGCATGCCTGTATAAAGAAACCAATCCAACTATTTTGCTTACGGTAGTATGACCAACTGTGTCCTGACTTCCTTCCAAAATCAAATTGAGAAAAACATGTCATTAAACTTCAAGAAAGAATAATACCCTGGTTGTTCATTCATATTCACTTACACTACAAATACTAACAATATTTTTTTTAGCTCACAAAAGGCATAACCGTTGTGTTTGCTTGGCACACGATAAAGGCACGCAGACTGTTTATTTATCTACCAAATAGTGTGTCTGGTCCAAAAGTGCATTCTTCTCATCCTTTCATAGGTTTGTCACTTTAATTTGCTTTAAGACAGAGCAACATATTGCACAATCTACACACAATGTCTCGGTGGCATGTATGTGTGCCTTTTTAAACATGTTAATTACAAAATAATTTCCTCAATGCCCGTAAATCCAAAACAGATGCAAGGATTTACAGTTTATGCATGAAGCGTATAATGCTGCTATGATAAGCTGTGCCTGTGACTCTCGATAAATGAATAAAGAAAAAAAAATAATGTTTGAATCTTTTAAATGGCTTATTAGCCTTAACAGAGGAAAATGACTAAAAGATTAGGAAGTCAAATTCGACTAGACATATTTTCTCCATAAATTATTTTTTTAAGGTTTCATTGCAATGAATATGTGATGTAGGGGTTAAGGCTTTGGACTTGAAGCCCTGAGGTTGTGGTTTCAAATCCCACTTCTGACACCATGTGACCCTGAGCAAGTCACTTGACCTGCCTGTGCTCCAATCGTATCCTAAATGTTGGATAAAGGCGTCAGCCAATTAAGTAACTGCAAATTAGTATTGTATAAAGCAGGGGTTGCAGAGTCCGGTACTGGGGGACCACCATGGCTGTAAGTTTTCATTCTAACCCTTTTTAAATGAGTGCCCTGTTTGTGCTGCTAGTTAACTTCTTTTTTAAGATTTGTTCCCCTGCATTTCTTCTTTGATCCTCTGAATTTCTTCATTTCTTTCCTTAAATGGCACCCAAACAGAAATGAAATGTGAAGTGACAGAAATCCAACTTCATTCCAACCAGCTGCTTAATGAGGTGCCGATTCTTGTCGTTAATTAAACCCGTTTTTTAATTCCATGGCTTGTTGCTGCTCTCGTAGTGAGTTAGCAGACATTTCAGAAATTGTTGATTTTCTCATTTCTAAGAGCACTGGTCAAATGTTTTGGGGAACTGAGCAGATCAGCATTCCTGAGATCTTCACCTTTCTTTATTTTCAGATATTGTATGATGGGAACCAGTTGTTTTGGCTCATTTTGTATCTCATTATTGTTTGGCTGCTTATTAAGGAAAAAGAAACAAGAGCAAGTCAATTCAAATTAGTTCAAAAGTAGTTAATTAGCAGCCAAAACAGGTGACTCTTTAAGAAAAGGGTTAGAATGAAAACCTGCAGCCATGGTGGTCCCCCAGGACTGGAGTTGGGGACCCCTGGTATAAAGTGTTATATCTTATTCAAGTCAGATCAGCTACCCATTCTCATTCATATTCTTTATTTCACATCAAGAAAAATCAAACAAACACTTTTAGAAAATACTGCTCTGGTGAAAAGAGTTCACATGCTTTGGACACTTTTACACTTCGGTGCATTGCAATATGCAAACCGCGTTTCCCAAAAAAAATTTCAAAATTAATAAAACGCAAAAATGACATCATGTTACAGTGAAAATGAAATTGTACGGTGCTTCCTAAATAAATTACAAAAAGAAAATAGAGAACGGCCAATTTCATTATCTCCTTTACAAAGACACACCTAAACTGGCTCTCAAGTCCAAGTGCGTGGATACAATTGTTAAAAAAGCATAAATCAGAAGAAGGGAGAAGGAAAAAAACACTGCAAAATCATTAAGAAAGGGAGAAACTAAGGCTGAACTATGAATCCTCTTAGGACTGTGCATTCTCCAAAACGGAGTATCATGGAAAGAAGCCGTTATCAGAAGCCAGGTTGACGCTCATGGACAATGTTACAAGGTTGAGATGAACGGACCTCCGAATACAACTAGGAATGTGCTTCCTAAAGCTGGATTTTATGTTGGAAAGATAAATGAAAGTCTTTGTTAAAAACATCCCACATCTTAAATGCAATTAGCTGGATCAAAAAACTACACCTTTTGGTCTCAACAATAAGCACAGGGCTTGGCACGAGCGAACCAACACACCACACACATTCCTAGCTTAAAACATGTTGGTGTCAGCCTCACGCTAAGGACATCTTCCTGTAGGTCAAGCCTTGAAAGTCTAGTAAAGAAAAAAAAAAAGAAGCTAACAGTAAGATAGCACAGACAAAATCGAGCATGAAAATGACACAAAACACACTGGAGCAACTCCAACCTAAAAAAGTGAATGTTCTGGAGTCACTTATCCAAAGCCCCGACCTCTGATATGTGGCAGGAGATGAAAAACTGCTGTTCACCAACGGTGCCCATCCAGCTTAAGGGAGGCTCAACAATTTTGCCAAGAACAATGGGAGGGAGAAGAAACAAAAACACACACACTGTCCAGATGTGTGTGAAGTCGATAGAAATATATTCTAAAACATTCATGGGCTGAAAAAGCACCTTTGCCAACAACAGAAAGTGAATATTTTGGGAATCAATTATTCATTCTTATTTAAAGGGATCATTCATTTAGAAAACCCAATTAAATATTGACTCCATTATGACATGACGACATGTTTGTGTTTTGCAATACTTCAATCACTTAAAGAATCCAGTAATAATATGTGAAGGTTGATATCTTTCCAAAGCACAGTAAAATCTTAATTCTTCGTAATCTGACAAATATATTCAAGTATTTATGCACGCACAGTAGCTGAACCCTTCATTATGCGGAAGGTAGAAGTCTGGAAATAATTATGCCAAATCTACAAACTTGAATATGGAGCAGAGAACTCCAGTTTCTGTCATAAGTTCAGAAAACCGATTAACATACAGTAGGATCTTCTTCTACAGTAACCATTTAATGTAATGCCACTTAAAACGACATCAGGGGTAACAGGTCGTCTGCAAGCATTGCGATCTTCACCAAACCGCACTTTGATTGATCTTTTGGCAGACAGTACGCCAGCATTAAGCCAACATCTTGAAAAACATTTAGCTAATGTGAAACACGGTCAGTCTGGGCGCAGGCACTAATGTAATATCGGGATCGTCCTTCATGTAGCTGTGGAAACTACCAAAGAGAAAGGAATCTAATTGACATACCATCTCTCTTTATTTTTATTTTTTTTAACAAGCAGTTACATTAGCTTTGTGAATCAAAACATTAGAACTCCATACGTCCCAAAGTATTGGAACCGTCCAACCTTTTGGACTTGTTAAGGTTGCTTTCCAATATGTGGTTAATAAGACATCATCTTCAAACGCAGCATATGTTAACAAGAGAGTGGTGGCATTAATTAAATGTACTTGTTTAGATTTAATAGACATCTTAATGCATTCACTACATACATATGAAGACATTTGCAGAAACAAAATTACCAATAAAAGAATTACTAATTTGAGTGCTCCAGCAAATAAGGAAAATTTTTACACCACACATAATTATCAAAGCTTATATGTATTCTGCCAAAATATCCCATATCATTATTATTTTAAGCAATGTACTCATTTCATACATGCTGTCAAAATGTTCTGTACGTTACTGATTTGACACTAACCTGTTATATTTACAGTACGTCCTAAATATTTCAAAAACAGCCTTAATGTGCAATACATTCCAGTGCCAAGCTTGTAACTCTGGACCCATTTCTGTAAACACACTGAAAAAAGTTTGCATGTCAGATGTACTGTACAACACGTCAAGCCTATAAAACCGTTATGTCATTTGAAGGAATACAAAAGAAGTCGAAAATCTGAAAGCAGAGTGAAAGTTCAATTCAGGTCAGGTAGAGTAACAACATGTGGACTTTCAATTCAGATGCAGTTACGCAGAACCATCATACATGGTAAGAGAAGTAGCTAATTTTATTATAATAAGACCATTTGACTAATCTGACATATTGTTACGTATAAAAACTGCCAATATAAAAATATGATGGAAAAAATACTTTTGAATCTGCCATGGTGCCATGCAGTGGGTAAATTCAACTATGTGTCTTAAGCCTGCATATATGCTGTGTAACAATAAAATTAGGTGATACACATAAAGTTCAAGTCGTGTGTTAGTCTTTAAGCTTAAAATGCTGTATTTCTGAATTTCGTTTTACTTTTCAGAATAAACGTTTTTCTTCTTTTGCAAATGCACAACTGCACTGATCTTATGTACGCACAGCACAATAATAACACCTTGACAGATTTCAACCTTGTATTGAGCAGCCACATTCAATTAAAAATCAGTACTGCCCCAATAAAAGTAAAGCATCTCTTATATCCACGCTACAAATATATATAAACTCTCTGAATAAACACAAAGTGAGCAAAAATAATCAGAAAGCCGCAAAAAAAAAAAAAAAGAAAACGTGTGCCTATCAAAGAAGTAAATCTATGGTGGTTAAATTTAAGGGGGAAAAATGATTTAGTCTAAGTCCGCCAAGTCAATGTTTTAAAATGCCTAGCAAAAATATTGCCACAAAATTGACTTAATCTAATGTATTGATTTCCTTTGCAGAATAGAAGTGTGTGAAATATCCTCATCATACATTACTCTGTGTTCAAGTTTAACAAGTACATGTCATCTCGTGCCACTGTGCCTATATCGAGAATGGGCTGAGAGAAATAAACCTGAGGTATAACAAACCCCATTTGAAGATCTATGTAAAGTATAATACCGCAGATTGGGATATTTACCGTAGGATTATCTAAACGTAATCTTCTGGGCACAAAAGACATCGCTATAACTCCTCCAAATACTAGAACGCTGTATCGTAAACACAGTGCAGAGTAACCTACACCCTGTGGACAGGCAGGCAATTGTACTCTCAAATTGAGAGGAACAAACGCAGAGAAATAAAGTCCAGAGTTAAACCACTCGGCGGTACACCGTATGCCTAATCAGTTACTGTATATACACACAACCACACACACGCGTCTTTACTCAAACAACTGCCTGTCATAGGCGAACACAAGCGCACATCACATCACACACCGGGAAAGCCTGCGTGACACACTGAAAATGTACAGGAGCCAAGTGCGCCTAGTCAGCATGCGATTCCAAAGGGATTCCCCTCAAACATCCAATGAAGTTTCGTGAAAAGTACAGGGTCACTAGCGAGAGAAGGCACAGCCATGCGAGAGCTGAATGTGACACGATGACACAGTTGAGTGGGTAGCAGGCTTACCTTCCAGCCGGCCGAGCTGTTGCTGTCTCCCTTGTCCTTAAAGTAAGGCACGCTCTTAACCATCCAGTCGTAGATCTGAGACAAGGTGAGCCTCTTCTCTGGCGAGCTCTCGATGGCCTTCGTGATCAGGTCGGCGTAGGACATATTTCCCCAGGCGTTCCTGCGGGAGGAGCTGCTCTTCCTCTGAGCGGCCACAGCTGCGGAGCCGGCCGGCGACGACAGGGAGGTGGGAGCCACCTGTTGATGAGCAAGCGGGTGCTGATGTTGCTGCGTCGGCGGCTGGTGAATGCACCCATCCTGGCACTGGAAATCACTGCATACGGTCAGCGGCTTCACGTCCTGGTAATCTTCATTCTCTTCTAACAGGCTGAAGTCGTTGATGAAATCAACATTGCTCCCGGGCTCCTGTTTGACAGAAGGAGCCGGCGAAGAGGTGTTGGAGTTCGCGGGATTGATAAACTCCGGACGGGGCAGCGGCCAGGTGCAAGAACGCGGGCGGGACAGCGGCTCGAAATCCGGGTCGATCTCCACCACTTGTTGCTGCGGGGCTTCAGCCATCGCGCTTGGCAAAGTGAATAAAATAAAAATCCAAATCAAGAAGTCCTCACATATACGCCTCCCTCCTTGCCCTCGTTCTCTTTCTCGTCACTGTGTCAAGACCGGCAGCAACAGTGAAAATAAAAAAACGTTGAGAAACCAAAGTTAAACGAATCACGCGTGCCTGTCACTTCTCACAGCTTCGCGATGACATATGTCCAATCCGAGCGACGTTCAGAGAAGAGACGGTACACTGGTAGACATACACTCGCCACACAACATCACGAAGCCTGCGTTCGCTGCCTGTTGAATGTCGATCTGAAAGACTAGCACGGCAGACTTACTGGAACTACGCACAGTCAGGTGGCCACGCCCATCTCTGCCGAGCGAAAGCTCCACCGACCAATCGGAGACCGTGCCTTCATGCGCGTGCTTCCAACCGTCCCCACCCTCCGCTACTTTTTTTTCCTTTCCAACAACTTTGTTTTGGTAAAATGACATCGAGTCATAAAACACGGAAAATGCGGGGTCAGTGAGCTTCACTTGTTTTTGTTTTGCGCGCTCTCTATCTTTCTTTCCAGCGCTTTGCAAAATCTTCAAGACGTCTATAAAAACAAAATTCATTCGAGGGCGGGGGCTTTTTTTGACAGATGTCATTTTCTACTGACGGCGACGTCTTAACTTCCAGCTAACTTGTGTTTAACACTTAATCATGGCGGGGTGTTAGCGGAGATAGGGGAGGGCTTTACAAATCTGGGCAGACGTCGCTAGTCGTGTTTCTGTCTGCCTCTTTCGGCGACTGCTTGTCTCTTTTTAAGCAGTAATTCGTGAGTGCGCACGAAGTGTCTCTGGGGATTAACAGTACACCATACCGAATGATCAATTCACCCGTTATTATAATGATTTACCTTGGAGATTAATTAATGTGCTCCCTGCATGGGCAGAAAATAAAGCAATAGTTACATTTTAAATGCTAAAGTATTAACTGAATTACTCATCGAAAATGACACTTAGGGTATTTGCAAAAAATGTGTTGTTAATTTATATATTTTTTATCACTGTACTTGTGTTGACAGAGAAAAACCGAATAGCAGGAATCGTGCCTCCAAGCAGGAAAAATGACAGCCTGGCTTCACAAATAAAAAATCTGTCAACTTATTAGATGACCCAGCTGAGTAAGTTCAAATTACTGATGCTGCTGTCTGATGATCAATATGTTTATTTATTCATTCATTCATCCATTTTCTAAACTGCATATCCAGTTTAGGGTTTAGAGTGTGGTCCATGCCAATCCTAAATATATTGAATGCATGGTGATAACCATCTTTGGACAGACTGCAGATCCATTGCAGTGCACAGTTACATACACACCCCCACGTTGGCAATCATATGAGTATGTATATCTTTTAGATGTACCCAGAACAAAATCCTCAAAGACACAGGAGCATTCTGGAGGTAATGCAGCACCACCTGATGCCTTTAACTATTAAAAATAATAATAATAATAATAATAATAAAACATGTTAAGGGTAAATTTCACACAGTGAATAAAAGACACATGCAATAAGCTACCAAATAGTGTGGGAGACAGGAGGACTTTAGGGACTTTCAAAACTCGACTTGATGTCATTTTGGAGGAGCTAGATGGTTAGGATTGGAGAGCTTTGGATTCTGGGCCGTCTTAACAGAATTATAGGCCCCCCGGGGAAAGCAGTGCACTGGGGCCCCTACCTACACAACTAATCAGCAAGTCACAACATACATAGATTATAATGCAGCCCCTTTGCTCGTGGGGCCCCCAGGCAACTGCCTAGCATGCCCATTCATTAAGATGGCCCTGTTTGGATTGGATTTACTTTATTGTCATTCAAACCAAACTAAAAGTGCACAGCTGAACAAAATTGTGTTTCTCCAGGCTCAATGTACAAGCATAAACATAAAGACAAATGCCCATTATAAATGGCCTGTTCTGTATATTTTATTTATTTATTTCTAGCTCTGCTTACCTGTGGAAGACTGGTCATAGAATACATTTACGAATACCTTTATTCAATATCTTCACATGCCTTTAACTCTTTTGCCCTACGTGTTCCTTCAGCAATCCTCTTACACCTTTCCTGGGCATCCTTGTGTGTCTCGGCTCTTCCTCTTTCAGTTGCCTTCCTGTAAAGCCTGCGTCTCAGACTCTGTCACTTTGCTTGCTTCCTGTTAGTTTTTTCATCTGCTACCAATGGTAAATGGGCCCCCATTTCCCGCTGTGAACACATCATTCGTATTCTTGCAAACTCTTCCACTGTCTGAAGGCGACTCAGGTTGCACCTGTGTAGTATTTAGTAACCCAGTGCTGCTTGGTAATTTACTCACATTGTTGTCATTGAAATGCTCCTTTTTCATTCCTTTTTTTTAAATAATAAAGGTCACAATAGGAAATTGAACTTCACACCCTTAAAGTATCGTGCCATGATCCCTACCGCAAAGTAACCAAAGCTAAAATAACCAACCAGGTTGCTTGGAAGTACTGTACACAAATACAGACCCAGACAGTAGCATTTAGATATGTAGTAGAGTATTATTAATTACATTTATATAGCTCTGTAAGTGTTGGGCTGGAGGGACTGGCATCACAACTAGGGTCACGGATAACATCCTACCCCACTGGGACACTATAATGGATGGAGCACAGAAATGGAGGCAACCCTCAATTTGTATTCCAATTGGGATGACCAAATAATGGATAAGGGATTGCATGAACAATTTGCCCCCCAGCTTTCAAAGTCGCAGTGCTCCCCCTGGCTGGAGCCCAGTTTGGTCATCCACAGGGTTAGATGGGAGTTGTAGTATAAAAGAGCGACTCTGATTCGACCTTGGGTGCTGTGAGGAATGAACCTCCTTATTTTACTTCCATCGTGTAATGTTGTGTCAAGGTCCACTATAAAAAGAAGTCAGCTCTTCAGTATGGAAGTCACAGTCAGGGGAGGTGGATGACGATCATGGAGGAATGATGGAAGGAAGCTGAAGATGATTAATTATGCATTTTATTACTGTATTGGAATGATTTAACTTTGTAAGGGAGTCACTGTTAAGTAAATATTATTTTATTTTACATGAAATTGTGTTTGGTGTTTGGGGCTCTGGGATGCCCCCTGGTGGCCACAAGCCCTTTTCTGACCTACTCACAGCACTTGTTCTCATCTCTTGCTAAATGAATCTTGGCCTGAAGAGGTCTATTAATTGTTTACATCTAAGATGTCTCACTTAAAGGTTTTCCAATGCTGTCTCTGTCCTAGTATCTATGTAAGAACAGGGAATTCCAGTTTCTGTATTACATTTTGCCTGAAGAGGGGGTCTGAGCTGCCTCAAAAGGTTGCACGTTGTCATTTTTCTAGTTAGCCAATAAAAGGTGTCATTTATCTTAACTTCTCACTACATCCATAATGGCTAACACGGTACAACACCCTAGTACTATAGACAGAGGGGAAAGATTCCAAGCACCGCCAATGTGCAGAATCCACCTGGATGATGCAACGTTGGATATTTTGCATCTAGAATGCCCACTGCATATCAGCTATTAGGTGCTGAAAGGGTGAGAGTGAGCCTGTTAGAGGCAGTAGTGGGCAATATAGACAGGAAATTGAGATGTACCCTTCTATTTCCAAAAAGATGCCCATTGATCATTTATAACCACAGAGAGTCAGTCAGGTTTAGTGTAAGTTTCACAGTCTAGATAGTGTAAGTCTACTGCTGAACCTCACAAAATAGTACCTTAAAAAAACAGTTTAGTATATTAATTTTATGCACACACATGACACTTGAAATCTGTCTCAAGGGCATCCTATTCTACTGATCATAACTGAGATGTTTCTGCACCTTGTTTAGAGTCCATCTGTGGTCAGTTTAGTTGTTTGGACATGATTAAGAAAGGCACACACCTATCTATAGAAGGTCCCAGTGTTGGGCAAAGACCAAGCCATGAAGTTGAAGGAATGGCCTGCAGATCTTAGAGACAGGGTTGTGTTGCAGCACAGATCTGGGGGAAGGCTACAAAAAAAAATACCCAAGAGCACAGTGGCTTCCATAATTCTTAAATGGAAGAAGTTTGGAACAGCCATGAGTATTCCTAGAGATGGCTTCCCAGCTAAATTGAGCAAACAGTGGAGAAAGCAAAAGCGGTGACCAAGAACCTGAAGATCACTCTCGATGAGCTCCAAAGAACCTGTGTGGAGGTGGGAGAAATTTCCAGGACAACCACCACCATAACACTCCAATAATTTGGGCTTTAAGGCTGAGTGACCGGATGAGACATGGAAGCCTGCTTGGTATTTGCAAAAAAGGCACTTAAAAGACTCTCATACTATGAGAAACAAGATTCTCTGGTCTGATGAAACCAAGATTGAACTAATTGGCTTCAATTCTAAGCATCACATGAAAAGGAAACCAGGCATCACTCATCACCTGCACAATACCATCTGAAAGCATGGTGGTGGTGGCATCATACTGTGGGGTTGTTTTTCAATGGCCGTGACTGGCCGACTAGTCAGGGTTGTGGGACGGCTGAATGGAGAAAGCTACGGAGATATCCTTAATGAAAACCTGCTACAGAGAACTTGAGATCTCAGACTGGGCCAAAGGTTCACTTTCCAACAGCACAAACCAAAGACAGCACAGGACATGGCAGGGATTTCAGTTTATTCCAGTCACCCGCATAGTCCCTAGACTGTAACACAACAAAGCACCTTTGTGATGAGATGGATAAGGAAATATGCAGCATGAATGTTTGGTTGAAAAATCCTCAGAAACTGTGTGATGCTGCCAAGTCACCATCACAATTCCTAAGTAATGTTTTCTTGCACTCTGCAGAATCTGTGTTTTAAAGAATTCAGCATGTTCTTGTGGTAGAAATCTATTAATAGATACGCATATCTAATACTGTATACAGTATAAGGAGATACATACACGCATACAGTTTTGCCCTCCAATGGAATGGTGCTCTTTTTGACCTTTGGTTAGGAATTCTGATTAATGTTTTGGCTGCAATAATAGAAAAAAGAAAAACAAAAGATAGACTGATTTAATTTCGACTTGACACGGATCTTTACAGTAGAAATCTGGTTAAAGTTCTTATGATCTGCACACACCAGTCCCCTGCCTGCTGAATGAGTATTTTTTAACTAAGTCCAAAAGCAAACCATTCAAACTCCTCAAAAGTCAAATTAAAAAGCACATACTTAACAGACAAAAGTTTATTTGCCAAAAGGAGGTGTGGCCTGCAGGGGGTGCACCATCTCCCCAAACCTGACACAGACAGATGCGGACACAACTTCACAAGCACAACACAGGCTTTATTCAGCTGTGGGAAACACTTCCCACCTTCCCAACACAGAACAATTAAAGTAGTCAACACTTTCTTTTCTTCATCTCTCTTCCTCTGTCTCTGTCCTTCTGCCTCCACTCCTCCTCCAGCAGGCTTTATCTCTTTTCCTCCTGACTCTGGCTTCTGGAGCAGTGTCAGTGAGCTTCATTTATCCCGCACCTGATAGTACTTCCGGTGACCCATTAGCATGGTACAGTAGCACTTCCTGGTGAGGCTGAAACCCCACAAAGTAGGGCTCTACAGTCCCTGCAGCACCATTTAGTTCATCACTAACTTTCAACTCCCATGAAGCCCTGTGGGAATCTGAGGCACCAATGCAATCCGGGGAACTGCCCCCTAGAGCTCCAGGGGAGGTAATGCCCTGTGCACCTTCCAGTAGACAGGTGTCCCAGCTAGGTAAAGGTCCTTCCTGGGGGGTAAACATGACTTATGAATAAGTTAGTATGGCCCCCAATTCCAAAGTATTCTTTGCTTGATGGCAGGAACACCGACAGTTTTTTTTTTTGGTGCGTCACAGACCTGTGATGAGGGAAATATTCATGTTTGGGGAACTCGTTTAGAAATGTCATATGGATGATAGCATGACCCTTGTGAAGAATTGGGTCGTTTTGGCCACCAGTTTAAATCCTCCTTCCTTTTCTTCCTTTCATTTCCCTGCAAAAGTTATCACCACATGTATTACAATGCGTACACTGTGATCACAAGATGTGGGTCTGCTTCAAATTCCAAGGATAAATAAGCTTTTAGTTATAGTGCATTTAAATTCGAAGTTCTTCCTTGCAAGATAATTGTCCAGTTTTGACATCTTATATAAGGCTACACTTTTATCGTAGCATAGAACAGTAGACCAACCGCCAAGTCAGTTCAAAGTGCTTTTGGTGTTATGTCAAGGGCTGATTTCTGCCTTGCCTTGCCTATCACGAGAGGCCTCTATACTGAAATAGGCAGGCAAAGGAAACAGAGGGATGGAAGGATAATTGTGACAATCATTGTGATTGGTTGTTGCCAAGTTTATTCTTTTTATGTCATTTGTTAGTATCTGCCAATGCTGCTACTTTAACTAAATTATTTCTCCCTATCTTAGAACATAACGACAGACTGGATAAGAGACTCTAGCATCACTAATGACGGATCTGGTATCGGGGCTACATATGTAATTTAACACAAACTGGATTAATACTATTCAGGGATAGTCAATAGTCAATGGGTGGGCCTCTCTGGCAGGGTCCTAAATTGGTTTGAATCCTACCTGGCAGGGAGAAAATTCTTTGTTAGTTGTGGTAATTACAACTCAAAGACACATGATATCCGATATGGTGTTCCGCAAGGCTCTATCCTGGGTCCGCTGCTCTTCTCAATCTACATGCTTCCGTTAAGTCAGATTATCTCAGGGCACAACGTGAGCTACCACAGCTATGCTGATGACACACAGCTGTACTTATCTATAGCACCTGATGACTCCGACTCTCTTGATTCACTAACACAATGTCTGACTTGTATCTCAGAATGGATGAATAGTAACTTTCTCAAGTTAAATAAAGAGAAAACTGAAATCTTAGTGTTTGGCAATAATAGATTCAATGAGGTTATCAGAAATAAACTTGATGCATTAGAAAAGTCAAGATGGAAGTAAAAAACTTAGGGGTAACTGTTGACTGTAACCTGAATTTTAAATTGCCTATTCATCAGACCACTAGGATAGCATTTTTTCACTTAACATAGCAAAAGTTAGACCTCTTATATCATTGAAAGATGCTCAGAAATTAATTCACACTTTTGTTTTCAGTCGACTAGATTACTGTAACGCACTCCTCTCAGGGCTGCCCAAAAAAGACATAAATCACTTGCAACGAGTGCAGAATGCAGCTGCTAGAATCCTAACTAGGAAAAGAAAATCCGAGCACTTTTCTCCAGTTTTAATGTCACTACACTGGTTACCTGTGTCATTCAGAATTGACTTTATAATTCTGCTTATGGTTTATAAAGCCTTAAATAGTCACGCTCCATCTTATATATCGGAATGCCTGACACCTTATATTCAAAATCGTAACCTTAGATCTTCAAATGAGTGTCTCCTTATAATTCCAAAAGCTAAACTTAAAAGAAGTGGTGAGTCGGCCTTCTGCTGTTATGCACCGAAAATCTGGAATAGCCTGCCAATAGGAATTCGCCAGGCAAATACAGTGGAGCACTTTAAAACACTGCTGAAAACACATTACTTTAACATGGCCTTTTTATAACTTCAATTTAATTTAATCCTGATACTCTGTATGTTCAATTCATTATAATAACTATTCACGGTGGTTCTAAAATCCGTAATAACCTCTACTCTGTCTTCTGTTTCTTTTTCCGGTTTCTATCTACTCAAACCATCATGATGCTCCAACACTGATGGACTAAAAGTTAGAAGTCTACATGACCACCATCATCAAAGTCCTTCCGTCAGAGCCCTAAATCCAAAGAGGACTGTTTCATTTATGTGAGGTAGAATGCCCAGAGGGGACTGGCTGGTCTCATGGCCTGCAATCCCTGCAGATTGTATTTTTTTCTCCAGCCGTCTGGAGTTTTTTTTTGTTTTTTCTGTCCTCCCTGGCCATTGGACCTTACTCTTATTCTATGTTAATTAATGTTGACTTATTACCTTTACTTTTCTATTCTTCATTATGTAAAGCACTTTGAGCTACTTTTTGTATGAAAATGTGCTATATAAATAAATGTTGTTGTTGTTGATAGATAGATAGATAGATAGATAGATAGATAGATAGATAGATAGATAGATAGATAGATAGATAGATAGATAGATAGACCATCCAGCTATGAACTACTAGTGGACACTGACTGAAGACAGTGTTTCATGACAACAGTTGGAAACTTGTTAAGGATAAATTTCACACAAGCATTAGGAAGTTGTTCTTTACACAGAGAGCCACAGACACCTAGAATAAGATACCAAGTAGTGTGATAGACCAGGGGTCTCCAACCTTTTTTCCCCTGAGAGCTACTTTTACAAACTGAAAATGGCCGAGAGCTACTCATGTTTTCTAACGTTATTTCAACCCAAACAAACTGAATAAACTTATTTTGCCTGAACATTTACAAAATGTTGGCGTCCACAACTCACATTTTGCATTAAAACATCACAAAACAAATATTTAGTTCAGCTGCAAGTGCATGTTGTATGTCTGTATGCATTCTCTAGTGTATCTCACACTATGGAATTAAAGCATGAATGCTGTCAAAACAAAACAAATCCACAGATATTCCTTATTCATTTGTCATTTTATTACATGTCATTGTTTCACTTTATTCACATTGTGACGTGTTTTTTAGTTAGTCAGATGACTGGCGCTGCATGGAGTCATCAAGAGAGGCAGGGGTACGGTGGTGTGGAGCCACTTAGGTTCACTCTTCTGGAGTCATTTCAATGTTCGTCTGTCAGTCTTGTTCTGCACCTTAACTTCATGACATTCATGGCAGACTCACAGAGGTATGGAGCCCCAATCAAAGCAGACATTTCAGAGATGCTTGGTGAAGATTCTTCTAGTTATCAGGCTCTGCTAAGCTCCAGAAATGCTGAGAATGCTGTTGAGACTTGAACTGCACATTATTTTGAAGGTTTACTAATATATAAAATATATATATAATCCAATGTCTGTCTGTCTGCATGTCTGTCTGCTTTTCACAAGAGAACTATTTAACAGATTTAGATCGGGTTTTTTCTAAAATTTGCTTGAACATTCCAGTTGACTTAGCGACTTCTCTCATTTCGCTATGTATCATAGTTCTCTTGTGGTACCAATTTCTCTGTGCAAATCCGAGAGACACGCAGCGGGCCGACGGGGGGTGGGGGGTCTCTCCTCACTCACTCACCAGCTTCAGGGATTAATGTTCCTTAACTCCACTTTCCTAGCGAACGAGAGATTAATCGAATTCAACTTTGATATTTACAATAAAGTGTTACTTAGGTCATGATAAGTTTAAGTCTGGATATTTTCTTAAGTCTATGCCACATTGAAAAGATAGATTGCAATTCTGATTGTGGATCATGATATAATTTTTTGGAAAGATCACCCACCCCTAATTTGACTAATCAGGTTTTCAAATTTATGTAGGATTCCAAACTACTTGGAAAGGGTGGGCGACCCCTGTGATAGACAGTAAGACTAAAGGAACTTTCAAAACTCAGCTTCGTGTTATTTTAGAAGAATTAAGTGGATAGGACTGGCAAGCTTTTTTGGGCTGAATGGCCCATTCTCGTCCAGATTGTTCCAGTATTCTCATGTTATAATGCTGGGTGCGTTCCTGGAAGGCCCTGAAATAAAATTAACAAATCACTTTTTAAAAATGGTGAGAATCTGAGTACAGTATCTCCACAACTGCTACAACCTGAAAAGCGGTTATTACAAAAAGGGGAAACTTGCTGTACCTTAAGGTTCAGAAGAGCTTGAGATGGTTTAAATCAGAATGCTAGGGAATCCTGAATTTCACAGGCTTTAGCACAGAGTTTAAGAAGGTGAAAGGCACAAGTCCATGATTTGTGTTGTAAGGCTTTAGAGTAGTGGTCAAAAGGACCCGTTACTCATCACTACTGAATAATCTTGCTTTGTACAAAATCAGGGACTGTGCAAAGTGAAATGTACAATCATCAGGAAGACGCGAGAGGAAACGGTGGTCTGCTGCAGCTTGACTGGCTTGTAACAGCAGCACGGCAGTTTTTGAGTCAGAACATGAATCCTCGCCTCTTTTTTTTTAAATTATCTTTCATTTTTGAGAGACACAACTCTAAACCATAGAAGACTCTCTTTTTTGTGGTTTGTTAAATACTTTGTTTTAAATGATTGTTATAAAAATTACCTCGCAGATTCTCAACAGTAAAAGTTTCAGTTAAAGCATGAAAGGGCCATTAAAAAGCCAGTGCACACTTTCCGAGGGCAGATCTCAATCCTATGCATTCCTCTTAGCAGGGCAGCAGAGGTGGGTACAGTAGCCAAACATTGAACTCAAGTAAGTTCAGTTCAGTAAGCGTTACTTCAAAATAATATTACTCAAGCAGAAGTAAAAAGAAGTCATCCAAAAAATTACTTAAGTAAGAGTAAAAAAGTATTTGGTGAAAATACTACTCAAGTACTGGGTAACTGATCATAATAAATAATTTATTTTTTAGAAATGTAATAAGACAGACAAAAATATAAAATAATGTGCAAATTCTGCTTTTCTGCGGGGCAGAGAATGGCAGGCGGTGAGGAAGCTACTTTAACTTGGTGGGAAAGCAAGAGTTTATGAAATATGTACAGTTACTATGTTAAAGCCAGTTATGCATTCATGATAACATCAGAGCAGATATTAATTAAAAAAGCACAACCCAACTGCCATGTAGGTGAAAGAAATCAACTTTACAGAAGTTAGGAAGAACAAAAAAAATTATATCGCAAATGACCTCAGGTACACACCACACACATAAGCATTTATAATCATTACACTCTTCATCAGAGCCATAACTGTTCAGTGTGACTCACTGGGCTATTTGGTTATTTGTCCTCAGGGGGGGAATTTGGCTTTTTACAGCAGCTCTTTAAATGAATAGATAAATAAACAGATAGACACACACATTTTGGTCTGAACAAACATCAGAATGACTATAACGCAAGAAAATTATAAAGAAAGAAAAATTCAGACTTGTCAGCCCCAGTCCTTGTGAGTGAGGCATTATGCAGGTGTATTGCTGCTGGTATAAAGGAGCCCACCGTTGCGTTTCCTGACACACTTCTGCTGAAGTAATTTATTGGCTGAAAGTCCTCAGTGTTGTTATGTGAGGGAGAGGATGTCCAGCATTGTCAGTTTTGTTTCAATTCTCTCCTTTAAAGGGAATTCCAGAGGGTTCAGAGTGTGTCCTATATCTAAACGTGCCCTTTTAATTAGCTTGTCGATTCGGTGGGCCTCTCCTGAAGTGATGTTACCAGCCCTGAACACCTCAGCGTAGAAAATCCTACTGGCCTTCACAGAGCTATAGAAGATGTGAAGTCTGCTTTGCACTTTCTTATACAGTTCCTCTCAGGGCTGTCTTAATGTATAGACACAATGGGCATTGGCTGGGGGTCCCAGGAGTATAGGGGCCCGTGATGTTTCTGATGCCTATGTATGTTTCTGTTTTGCTATCAAAACAGGGGCCCCAGCACACAACTTTGACCAGGGTCCTATAATGCTGTTTAGACGGCCCTGGTTCGTCTGTGTTCAGAGACCAACCCAACCTGTCATTAATGTGGTCTTCCAGGTACTTGTAGGAGTGCACCACCTCTAATCCACTCCCTGAACAGTGACTGGACATAGAAGCTCTTTGATGAGGTGAAAGTCAATAAGCAGTTCCTTGGTTTTGCTGATGTTTAGTTACAGACAATTCTCTTGGCACCAAGAAATAAAGTTCTCCACCTGATTCCTTTCCTCTGTTTCACCCCCCTTATCAATGCACGCCATAAGTGAAGAATCCTCTGAGAATTTCTGTAAGTGTACTCAGAGATGTACACAGTGAAGAGAAAAGGAGACAGCCCCATTCTCTGTGTTGCTCCAGTGTTGCTGACACAGTCCCCGAGTTTCGCAAACTGTGGTTTCCCCAACAGATTCTCCATTATCAGGACACCACAGACTCATCCACTTGCATATTCTGAGTTCACCCCTTAACAGGGATGGCTGGATGGTATTGAAAGCACTGGGAAAATCAAAAAAACAGAAACCTCACAGCTTTGTCCAGGTGAGAACAGGCCTTGTGAAGTACACAGATAATTGTATCCTCCACTTTTGTTTGATAGGCAAACTGCAGTGGGTCCAGGTGGTCTACCACAGCAGGACTCCTATAGTCCAGGACAGTCTCTCAAAGGTCTTCATGATGTGAGATTCAAGTGCCACTGGTCTGTAGTCTTTACCTGAAGAGACCCCTGCCTTCTTTGGACAGGAAAAAGCACAATGTTTAATACAGAAACAGCCTTTCTGTAGCCTTGGGGACTGATGACAAAGGACGCCACAAAGTTGGTCAGCACAGGACTTAAGAATTTGAGGATTGACCCCATTTGGTCCTGCAGCTTTTTCTGTGTATAGCATCCTCAATTGTCTTTTACTCTGTCTTCAGTTGTAAACGGACCACACTGATGGTCAGAGGTGGACTTGTCACTGGCCATTGCAGTTGACATGGTATGAGTTGCTGATGTCGTAGGAATGATGTGTTGAGACTGGTCATTGAAAGAAGGTGGCAGTGGGAGGGAAAAATCTATTAAACAATTGGTTCATCATGTTAGCTTTGTCCACATCCCCTTCTGGCACCTGAGCCCTGGATTGCTTCAGTCCATAAATAATGCCCAGTCCGTTCCAGACATCCTTCGTTATTCTGAGTGAGATTATTTTATATTTCAATAGGCACTGAACTTCCTAAAATCTTGACTTGTGTCGTGGATGTGCATCTGTGGATGAACCTCCGGACTCAGCTGAAGCAGGTTCTACAACCTCGGGTTGAGACAGGGCACTCATGTTAACCTTCTCCTCTTTTCTCCCCTGCACGGCACTGAGAAGATGCCCAGTGGGGGCAACTGACTCCGCCCCTTCTAGTCTCCTGTCTTTAAGTAGGATTGTAGGATTGACTACTGCAATGCAGTGTTCACTGGATGTTCAAACTGTTCTTTATACAGCTGCTAGTTAATCCAAAATGCTGCTGAAAGAATTATTACAAAAACAAGAAAATACAAACACATAACTCCAGTTCTTAAATCCTTACACTGGCACTCAGTTAAGTTTAGGGCAGACTTTAAAATCCTCCTTTTATCATATAAAGCCTTAAATGGCCGTGGTCCAGCTTACTTGTCTGAACTTATCATGACTTACAAACCAGAGAGCACATTAGGATCTCAAGATGCTGATCTGCTTATGATTCCAAGGATTAATAAAATAACAGTGGGAGGTCAAGCTTTTAGTTACAGGGTCCCTGCCTGCTACTATAAGAGATGCCCCTTCGGTCTCAGTTTTCAAATCCCGGCTGAAGACTCACTACTTCAGTTTAGCACACCCTGACTAGAGCTGCTGATTAACTGTACAGACTGCATCTCTGTTGTTAGTCATTAGCACTAAAACATAAGTAACATGATTGTTATAATTTGTTACTAACCCTCACCCTATTCTGGTTCTCTGCTCGGTATTCAAATGTGGCACTTGGTGCCACGGCCCACCTGCCAAGTTGTTTTGCCTGCCTAAGGTAAAGTCATCATTGATGGAGGATCACAGGAATCATCGGTTAGAGGGGTCCTTTCATCGGATTGGCTGGCCCAGTGCTGTCTCTGCTGTGGAATGGCCAATAGGGGGAGGCAGCTTAAAAGTGGAGGTCTCTAGGACTCTAAACAAATCCAAATCATATTATGGGATATCATCTACTGTTAAGACCTGGGTTCGCTTCCCGGGTCCTCCCCGCATGGAGTTTGCATGTTCTGCCCGTGTCTGCGTGGGTTTCCTTCCACAGTCCAAAGACATGCAGGTTAGGTGCATTGGCGATCCTAAATTGTCCCTAGTATGTGCTTGGTGTGTGTGGGTTTGTGTGTGTGTGTGTGCACCCTGCAGTGGGCTGGCACCCTGTGTTGGCTGGGATTGACTCCAGCAGACCCCTGTGGTTAGGATATAGTGGGTTGGATAATGAATTGATGGATGGATGGATCTACTGTTAAACTCTGCTCTGTACTTGTAATATTTCTTTTGCACTTTTATACTGTATTGAGGATTACTTGTGTTTTGTTCTGTGTATTGTATTGTATTGTATTGACCCCCTTTTTCTGACACCTACTGCATGCTCAACCTACCTGGAAAGGGGTCTCTCTTTGAACTGCCTTTCCCAAGGTTTCTTCCATTTTTTCCTTGTCTTCTTAGAAAGTCAAGGCTGGGGGGCTGTCAAGAGGCAAGGCCTGTTAAAGCCCATTGCGCCACTTCTTGTGTGATTTTGAGTTATAAAAAAATTAATTGTTTTGTTCTGTAATTAAAGCCCACCACTGCTGGTAAGAGGCTGGTCAGCTCTGAATCAACTCCCCAAAGCAAAAGTGAAGACGATGGTCAAAAGCAAAGCATCTTTCTTTGTTTTAGTTATTGTATCTAGTGGCACACACAGTGGCCCTTTGGTTTTTTTTTGTTTGTTTTTTTTTGACTGAATTAAACTGGCACCCCAACATTTACCAATCAGAACCTGCAGTGCCTCATTTGACCACACTTGTTTTCTGTTGAACATGAGGTGTCTTCTGCTGTGTGCAATACAGTTTTACTTCAGATTTATTTTTATGTATTTTTCCCTTCTCTCTCTGCAGATGTCAAGGATTTTGGTGACCTTTACAGGGAATCCCAGTAGTGCAATAGTGTGAGGGAAATACATGGAGTGGACAAAACAATGGAAACACCGCAAGAAAAAAAGAATTGATATTTGAGGTAACTAAATCACAATTACAAATGCAGCTGCAGAGGTGAGTCACATTGGGTTGATTGCCAACCTTCAGTACGCGTCAGCCATAAAATAGGGCAGACAATTACCACTTTGATATGTGAGTTTCAAAACAACATGAAGCAACTTACCGAGCTCCAAAAAGCCTGAATAGTCTGGCCCTTGAATTGGAGGTACATAGGACACAAAAACTGCTCAGTTATTTCAGGTTTCAAAAATACCAAATATGGACAGACGGAATCAGCAAAGAGAAATGTTGGCCGCAAGTCGCAAGCTCATCAACAGTCAGAGGCAGACACTTCTCAGGATTTGTGGTAAATTCTGCAAAGACAGCACCACAGAATTGAGCCACTCTCAAAGATCATGAGCTTCACAAAACTGGAACTTTAAAATGCCTTGCCTCCAAAACACATAACTGGATGTGAAGAGCATAATACCTGCAACCCTGAAAAACGTAACATGATCTGATGAGTTACTTCTTACTCTGTTTCCTGTGTCTGCATGACCTCACATCTCAATCCAGACTCTTCATGTGTAGATCCGACATCTGGAAGGCTGCAGGTTTTCACTTTGACCAGTTTCTTAATTGGAATCCATTTATTTGCTGCTAGTGCAGTATGTTTGTGGAGGCTTAACTATAGTTAACTCAGTTGTTACAACACCTGGGTTCGCTTCCCGGATCCTCCCTGCGTGGAGTTTGCATGTTCTCCCCGTGTCTGAGTGGGTTTCCTCCCACAGTCCAAAGACATGCAGGTTAGGTGCATTGGCGATCCTAAATTGTCCCTAGTGTGTGCTTGGCGTGTATATGTGTGTGTGTGTGCCCTGCGGTGGGCTGGCGCCCTGCCCGGGATTTGTTCCTGCCTTGCACCCTGTGTTGGCTGGGATTGGCTCCAGCAGACCCCGTGACCCTGTGTTAAGATATAGCAGGTTGGATAATGACTGACTGACTTGTTACAGCTTACAACCCTGGACTGCCTATTTTAGTTTTAAGCAGCCGCTTTTATCTGCTGGTTTTAATTGATTCCTGCTTCTGTAACCAGTAACAGTCAATCATGAAATGCAAATAACAGAGAGTCCAACTCTCCAGCTAAATTGGCTCCATTGACATTTGTGAGTGTGCATCATGAAGTATCTGCGTTGTGGCGGATGGCTGGAGTCCATGCCTAGCTGGGAAGCCCCTTTGGCACTGATTCCAGGGGGAGCCATCATGGGATGCTCATTACTTCTCCCTGAAGACTTGGTGGCAGCGCCCCTGGGTTGCATCAGGGCCACAATTGTGTTACAACGGAGCTCATCCCTGATGTTCTCCATGGCCACCAACAGGGGCTTCCTAACGCAGCCACACCTGGAAGTGCAGCCTTAATTAGGTCAATTATCACCTGAAGCACTTCTGGCTGGGCTATAAAAGGAGCCAGCAGCCACCACTCCGGGTGCCAGAGTCGGAAGGAGGAGGACAAAGCTGCCTGGGATGGAGTGGAGGAAAAAACTTTCTGCTTTTGTGTGCTTGTGGTGGTGGGACTGTGTAGTGCCTGTGGAACACGGGGAAGACGTGCCCTGCAGGTGAAGAGGAAAAATAAAATCTTTTTCTTTGGTTTGTACACGTTCCTCCATTGTCGGTCTGTGTCGGGTCAGGCACCTATATAGCGCCCTGTCACAGCATCAATAAATTGTTTTTTTACTGGGAGGTCTAACCTCCTTTTTTTATCTTTTTTAGGAAGTCCTCAGTCCAGAACTTTAACACAGAAGGTACACCTTTCAATTCTATTTATTTTTGCCTTCTGTGAGTACTCATGTAGTGCACCTGTTATTTTCAGAGGTGGGACATCTCCCACTTGTTTCTCTTATTTGTTCTTTCCTCAATTGAGTAGGGACTTTTCTCTTTACTCAAGGCAAGACATTGCGGATTTTAACTCTAACAAGGTCACATAAGAACTTTGACAAACGAGAGGAGACCATTCAGTCCATCAAGCCCATTTGTTTAGCTAAAAGCTAAGAAGGAGATTACTACACCCACCACACAGCGAGTGCAGCCGTGCAACATCTCAACACCACACTGAACTGTGGGAGGTTTTTTTTTACGGTGGTAGGATTGGCGCTCCAAGTTCTCCCTATAAGTTGGAGGACCTGTCTGCTGGGCTGGGTGCAGAATAACGTCATACCCATGATGGAGCAAATGCACTTTAAGGGCTTTGCTCAAGGGCCCAATGTTATTTCTGGTGTTTATAAGATTTTGAACTGGCAAGCACAGATCCCTAGCCTCAGAGCCACCACTCTGCCCATTAGCTAAGCTGTCCCAATATCTCCTCCAGATTCTTCTTAAAGGTTCTTAAGGTTTCTGCTTGAACTTAATGTCTCAGTAGTTTGTTCCAGATGTCCCACAATTCTTTGCATACAAAGGTACTTTCTAGCTTCAGTCCTAAATGCACTTCCCCCTTAACTTCCATGGATGTTGTCGAGTGTGTGATTCACACTTAAGCTGAAAGAATGTTGCTGGATCTACTTTATCATGTTCCTTCTCTAAACTCTATCTATTATATTGGACTGCAGCATTGAAATCCATAAAAGCACAAAATAAATTTTTAAAAAACACTCGCCCAACCAGCCCAACCTGTCAACATGCCAGTCTCCCAGCAGAAATGACCTTGTTGACTTGTCAGGTAAGCATCAATAAGGAACTTCTCTGTGGTGATCCGGCTTACCAACAAGGAAAATCCCCAAAACCAAGGACAATGCAACAGGATGAGCAAATAAGTCAGATTTCAGTTCCAAACTGCTGAGAATGAAACTAAATAAACAAAAGTCTTGAGACATCGTTATATAAGAGATTCCAACATAGCTGTCCTTTATTTGTGCCTATAGGTGGAGCCTGTATCTGCCTTCTTCATGGCAGACAAATGCAATTTGTGAAGTGCCAATCTCTTCCAATTCACAAAACACATGAATTATGTTTTCAGAAAGGGAAACTGTACAAAGAATTTAAAATTTGTCTTGGATGAATGAAATCACTAACAAGCAATAGAGTTAAATATGAGTACTGCGTCTTCTAATTAGGAAAATGCTAGCTGGAATGGAAACCTGCAGCCACTCACATCCAGGACAATAAGTGAAGATCCCTGTCCAAGGTGGTGGAAGGAGCTGCCCACCTCCATTTGAACTTCTGGGTATGTTTAAGAAGTATTTGAAGACTCTCTTGTTTGGTGAATTTCTATCTAATTGATCACGGTTTTGATAGGTTCGTGTCACCTAGGAAGTGTTACTAGCCTAAAGTTTGTTCTGAGCTCTTCACTCCATTTTGTAACCTTGTCCTGTCACACTTGTTCCCAAACATCTCCCCCTCCTCCCCCGACTGATGTTTCCGTAGTTATGTTGACCTCTTTTGTGTGTCACTTTGGATGAAAGCACCTGCTCAGCAAATAAACATAAATAAGAGAGTAAATGGGTGGTTAATATTTTGGAGAGAGCCAAAGGATGTCTGCAGCCCATAATTCTGTTGCCAGCTGTTATATATTTTTGGGGATATTTATAATAGCATGGGCAGCCATCTCATGGGAGTTATTAGGGCTGATGATTGATCTTCATGGTCCTACAGCAGTCAAGAAATGTTATAGTATCTTGTGCAGCCTATGGGGCAACCACTTTCCCTCTCATGTTCCACTACCCACAAATATTAGGTTTTCCTTTACACAAACAACCACGGACACCTGGAATAAGTAAACAAGTAGTGTGGTAGACAGTAAGACCTGAGCAACTTTGAAAACTCGACTTGATTTTAGAAGAATTAAGTGGACAGGACTGGCGAGCTTTGTTGGGCAGAATGACCTGTTCTCATTGAGATTGTTCAGATGTTCAATGTTGCAGGATGATAAGGTCACCATACATACTACTAATCTCATGAACACCAGGATGGACGTAAATGTTTTCCATGGCCTCCACAAAACAGCGGGTGTGATGAAGATTTCCATCTCTTTCATCCCTTAAACAATTGTAGGCATTTCTTTTTGAAGAAGGATGTGATATCCTACAATGTACAGGGCTTGTATGATGGCGGTCAAGGACTAAAGCTGATCTGAAGGCAGATGTTCTCCTACTACTTATTAGATGCTGGAGCCCAGCAATTCCGCCACACCAGGAAGTGCTGGGGGGAAGACTTTATGTGACGCCCGGAGAGCTGCTGGGAGGACAGCCGGCACTTTCGCCACGCTGGGGCGTGGCCAAGGAAAGAATGCCGGGAACACCTGGTGCTCATCCGGGAGTACTATATAAGGGGCCGCCTCCCTTCAGTCAGGGCGGAAGTCGGGTGGAAGAGGATGGAGCTAGCGGAAGGACTGGAGGCGGCCAGGAGAAAGAGAGGCACAGGACTGTGTGGCCTGGACTTGGGGGATTCGGTGCTGGAGGCACTGGGGTTGTGAGTGCACATAATTGTAAATAATATTGTAAATAAACGGTGTGTGGTGAAAATATGATGTCCGTCTGCCTGTGTCCGGGCCAGCGTTCACAATAGATAGATAGATAGTGTAAAGGCTCTAAACCAACCCCCCCTTTAAACCCAACAGGCAAACGCAGACACAGGTTAAAAGCACTCAAAAGTATTTTAATGCTTCTTCTTTTAAGCAGTGCCTCCAAAACACCCCAGCCACAATAAACAGGCAAGTGAATACACAACAATAATCAAATATTCTCTCCTCCACATCTCCCAGGAAGTTTTGTCCTACACCTCCCAACTCTGGCTCGCTTGCTGGGTCTCCAGCAGTCCTTTAAATAGTCCTTGACCTGGAAGTGATTCTGTTCTTCTTCTCACAATGACCTACCAGCACTTCTGGGTCAGAGAGAGAATCCCAATTCTTTAATCAGCTTGGAAGAACTTCCGGGCTTCCATCATCATGACTTTCCAGTACTTCCGGGCTGCAAAAGAAGCATGACTCCCCAGGTCTGTTCACAGCTCCCCCTAGTGGCATCCACAGTACCCAGCACGGCTGAGCAACCAAACTCCAAGTCCCAGGATGCCCTGCGGGAATCTTTGGCACCGCTACACTGCAGAGGAGCTAACATTCAGCTTTTGGGGGTAGGCAGTGTTGGCAAGTAGGTGCCTTCCCCCATCCTCCCATTCTATGGCCACTGGGTTGAACTGCTGGCCGTCTCTCACAATAGATAGATAGATAGATAGATAGATAGATAGATAGATAGATAGATAGATAGATAGATAGATAGATAGATAGATAGATAGATAGATAGATAGATAGATAGATAGATAGATAGATAGATAGATAGATAGATAGATAGATAGATAGATAGATAGATAGATAGATAGATAGATAGATAGAAACAAAGGGCACCAAATAATATAACTTTATTTGTCCACAGGGGAAATGTTTGACTTTTCACAAAAGCTAAATAAATATTGTTATATTGTGACAAACAACAAAAACGCAGAACAATGACTAAGAAGATAGAAAACCAAAAAGAAAGAAAATGTCAGACTAGTCTAAAGATAAAATGTATTCCTATTGGTATATAAAGGGGCCCCATTGTGTTTCTTGATACACTTCTACTGAATTTTTCATTGACTGAAAGTCCTTAGTGTCACTGTGTCACAGAGGGGATGTGCAGCATTGTTTATAATGGCACTCAGCTTTGTTTTAATTCTTTCCTTTGTTATGACTTCCAGGGGGTCCTGAGTATTTCCCATAATTGAGAATGCCCTCTGTGGGCCACTCTAAAGAGATGCTTCCAGTCCACACACCACAGTGTTGAAAATCCCACTGGCCATCACAGAGTTGTAGAAGATGTGAAGGATGTCACTTCCTACAATAAAAGAATGCATTCTCCGATGTTTACCTTGACTTCCAAAATTCTAAAAAAAGGCAGGAAAAAAAGAAGCCCCTGGAGTAATGTAATATAATGATTACAGATGTCCTTTCTAATAATTAACATTTTCATGGGGCCCTGTTTTCAGTCTTTTGAAGCAAATATTACTGCTGAGTTAGCTGGATGAACCAAGTAAGATATCACCATTATTGAGTTCAGGACTTTCTAAAAATAAACCATAACTGCACAAAACCTAGAATTTCTATGTAACAACTTTACAAATAGCTGTATGATATTATATGCATGTCGTGATTATTGCTTGTTTAAAACATGTTTGAGATATACAGCCTTCATCGCTCAAACAGAGAAGTGTAAAAATGTATTATTCATCATTACTTCACCAACAGCAAAAATGAGCAATGTCACTGAATTACACAATCTTCCTGCTTAAAATGTCACGCTGCTGTGCCACAGATCAGCGCACTATAAAGACACCTGTTTAAAAAGATACAAAATAAAATTAAAGTGAAAGGAAAACTTTCACATCATAGCTGAGAAGATCAGATTAATTAAAGCTGATCCTGTACGAGTGGGGCTTATAGTAGGTGCAGATGTTAACCTCAGGAAGCATGCTTGGTGATGGATGAGTGTTTGTAACATATTTGTATGTAGAATGCACACACATGCATACCTGACTTTGAATTAAGGGGAGAGTTTTATTGCGCAGGATGAAGCTGGCTCAGAAAATGGTATGGTATGCTGCATCTATTCCTTCAATTGTGTTATCGTTGTGGTCTATATTTCCCTTCATTCACATTCTGAACCTACTAATTCTGATAGATAGATAGATAGATAGATAGATAGATAGATAGATAGATAGATAGATAGATAGATAGATAGATAGATAGATAGATAGATAGATAGATAGATAGATAGATAGTGTATATAAGGGAAATATAATAGATAACCACAACAGTACATCTAACAAGAATTGTAATAATCTTAAGTATGCTAACAAAATGCAAAAACATCCATCCATTATCCAACCTGCTATATCCTAACTACAGGGTCATGGGGGTCTGCTGGAGCCAATCCCTGCCAACACAGGGCACAAGGCAGGAAACAAACCTCAGGCAGGGCGCCAGCCCACCACAGGGCGTACACACACACACATACAGCCACACACCAGGGACAATTTAGAATCGCCAGTCCACCTAACCTGCATGTCTTTGGACTGTGGGAGAAAACCCACGCAGACACAGGGAGAACATGCAAACTCCACGCAGGGAGGACCCGGGAAGCGAACCCAAGTCTCCTTACTGCGAGGCCATGCAAAAACATATAACAGGAATTATCTATCAGCAAATTAACAAAGTGTAGATATTTAATAAGTGTAAAGTGAATTGAATTGCACATACTTGCTGTGTAAGTTACAGCTTCACAGTACAAGATGTCCGTCGTTGCCACAATATGTTGTCTGCAGTATCATTGTCTGTTAAGATGTTTGCTACACCGGCTCAGTACCATTCAGCACACAGGGAACAAGACTGCTGAGGGTAGAAACGACTTCACATGGCGCTCTTTGGAGCAACGCAGATTTCTGTTCCTAAATGTGCTCCTCTGTTACCTAAAGCCTCATACAGGGGGTGAGGCTCATTGACCAAGATAATCAGCAGCTTCCTAAGTGACCGTCTCTTCTACCAGTTCCTCCAGTGAGTCCAGCCTGACTCCTAAAATCAAAACAGCCTTTTTAATCAGTTTGTTTAGTTGGTTGGCATCACTGGCACTAATGTCATTTTCACAGCAAACTACGACAAAAAAGATAACACTGGCCATTACAGACTGGTGGAAAACATGAAAGAGTGGCCTGCATACATCAACCAACATCAGCCTCCTCAAGAAATTGAGGCGACTCTGACCCTTTTTCTTGTGTACAGCCTCTGTGTTGGTCCTCCACTCAAGCCTGTCAGGCAGATGCAACCTGAGGTATTTGTGTGTCCTCACCACCTCCACATCTTCACCATCAATAAAAACAGGGGGTAGAGTGGGCTAGAACCCTCCTGCAGTCTACAATAATATCCACTGTCTTACTGATGTTGAACTGCCATTACACAAAGTCCTTCACTAGTGTCCTGTATTTATTCTCCTGCACTCTGCTGATACACTCGACTGTGGCTGTGCTGTCAGAAAATTTCCAGACCACATGAGTCAGTACTGTATCTGAAGTGTAAACTGGAAGGGAGCCACTACAGTTCCTGTGCTAGTCATGGTCATGTCTGATACACGGTTCTTAAGCCACACAATCTGTGGTCCTCCAGTTAGGGAGCCCATTATCCAGGACATGACTGGACCTTCTGCACAAACTGTTTGGGATGCTTGGTGTTACAATGAAACCACAAGCTATCAATAAATTTAAGACTGATTTAGTTTGAACTGGTATCCAGTGATACAAGGATCCATTATTTCCACATAGATAGATAGACAGAAGCACTCCGGGCGTCCCTGGCAGGTTCATCTGCCATCTTGCCTGGTGTGGCAGAAGTGACAGTGGTCCTCTCCTAGTCAGGGAACTCACCTCCCCGGACTCGTCCCACCGAGGAACCATCCTCGGCGTGGCCTCTCTTGACGCCATGCCGTCCCGGGCGCCTCCAGCAACGGCGTGCTCGCTGGAGACCGCTGCACTCCTAGTAGGCATGCCACCCGCCCACATCAGGAGAATATGGCCTTCCTGCAGACCCCTGGCAGTCCGTGGGGTTCCTTTTCCCCGCGGGGCTGTGTGCACGCAGCACCCGCGGTACGTGGGTGGGGTCCCCTGCTGCGCCGGGCCGTCCACAACAAATGTTCTTTTTCTTGGAACAGGCGGAGCATCCTGTCGACTACGCCAGATGTGAACCTGGCCCGGACACAGACAGGCGGACATCTTGTTAAAACACCACCACACGTTTATTAAATACACTATGTACAATAAATGGTCACTCAGACCCAAGTAATGGTCACTAAGACCCAGTCCAAACAGTGCACACAACCCCCAAACACAGTCCTGGCCATAAATGCCTTTCTTCGGGCCGCCTCCACTCTCTTCTGCCTTGTCCTTCTTCCACCCGACTCCAGCCTCGAATGAAGGGAGACGGCCCCTTTTATACAGGACCCGGATGAGCCCCAGGTGTTCCCGGCATTCCACCTCTAGCCACGCCCCAGCGTGGCAGAAGTGCCGGCTGTCCTCCCGGCAGCTCTCCGGGCGCCGTCCTAATTCTTCCCCCCAGCATTTCCTGGTGTGGCGGAAGTGCTGGGGTAACAGGTCCCCAAGGCATTGGGGCCCCTCCTGGCGGTGACCACGGCCCCCTACAGGGTGGAGCTTCCATGCCTTGTACCCGTGGCCCCCAGAGCAACCAGAAAGACGATGCCCACGTGATCCAGGGTGGGTGCAGACCCACATCTGGTCCCTCATATCGTCCTGGCCGGGTCATGGCCCCTGGCATCCCTGACAATATATATATATATACATGGCATTCATAGTCTTAATCACAATCTGATTGTACGGTTGGTTACCTACCAGGTAAGGCTTGTGGTTGGTCTGCAAGTCGGCAAACATCCGCCACGGTGCCCTCTTCAGTTCGAGAAGCAGATCTTTGAATGTTGCATAGTTTTACTGTCAAATAATGCAAAATGAACGCGACACGTGTTTCGCCCTAATTCTGGGCTCATCAGGCATACACACTTACTGCACCCCCTCTTGGGGAACAAAACCTCGGACGTCAGCGTTAGAGGCGAAGCCTCTTTACGTTGCGTCAATCAGATGGTGATTAAGACTACGAATACCATGAATGTAATTACCCTGATCTACATGCTGTCAAATAAACGAACTACACGACGTGGCGCAACGTAAAGAGGCTTTGCCGCTGATATATACATATTGTATATATCGATATATATAGTGAAAGATGACCAGACACAGACAGACACTGAGACAGCCAGAAGTCCAAACACACGCTATTTATTTTTTTCTGCACAGCACACACAGTGCACAAACCCCAATAAACTCAGCTCAGTCCTTTTACTTCCCTGTCTTTTCTTCTGCCGCCTCCACTCCTCTCCTGCAAGCTCCATCCTCTGCCACCCGACTCCAGCACCACGATTGGAGTGAGGCGGCGCCTTTTATAATGCACCCAGATGTGCTCCAGGTGCTCTGTGATGGGAGCAGGAGTGCTGCATGGGCACCCGGAAGCACCCCAGGTGTACCTGCTTCCTGTTCTGGCAGCACTTACTGTTGTGGTGGAAGTGCTGCAGTCCATGTCTCTGTGACAACCCGGGCTCCCTCAGGCTTGAGCTTCAACGCTCTGATCCCGTGGCCCCCATGCAAACCAGAGCGGCTGCCCTCTTGTGTCCCTGGGGAGGTATTGTCTCTCTCCCATTCCTTCCACCTTCCAGTTGTCAACCACAATATATATTTTTTAACTGTAAAAGAATCTCCACCCCCTGCTCGCTTCACTCGCCATCCCCCAGGGGCAGTGCTGGGTGCCCACTATCTCACAGCTGAGTTGCTTGAAGGATGTCGGGGTGCTCCTCCATTAGAAGATATATATATATATATATATATATATATATATATATATATATATATAGTGACAGATGGCCAGGGCCCATGCCCCCCCGGAATGCATGGTAGTAGCCCTCCTGGGTTGCATCAGGGCCATGGGCATTGGACTTCGGAGCTCAGCCTTGTTGTACTCTGTGGCCACCACCAGGGGGAGCTGAATGGCTTAACAAGGCTGAATTAGGTTAATTACCACCTGAAGCACTTCCAGGTGGGCTATATAAGGAGCCAGCAGCCACTACTCCTAAAGCCAGAGACCAGTGTGTTTTGTTTTGGTGTATTTACTTTGTGCCTTTGGGACTGAGCTGTGCCGGTGGGACACTGGGAAGATGTGCCCCACAGATGAAGACAATAAATTTGTATTATTTTTACATGTGCCTCCCTGTCTCTTTGTACAGGCCTTTTCACGATATATACAGTGCATCTGGAAAGTATTCACAGCACATCATATTCAAAAAGACTTGAGGCTGTAATTGCTGCCAAAGTTGCCTCGACAAAGTATTGAGCAAAGGCTGTGAATACTTATGTACATGTGATTTCTCAATTTTTTTATTTTTAATAAATTTGCAAAAACCTCAAGTTAACTTTTTTCACGATGTCATTATGGGGTGTTCTGTGTAGAATTCTGAGGAAAAAAATGAATTGAATTCATTTTGGAATAAGGCTGTAACATAACAAAATGTGGAAAAAGTGATGCGCTGTGAATACTTTCCGGATACACTGTATATGTATGTATGTACATTGTGGGACACAGCCCGGACACAGACAGACAGACATCATTTCAAGTCCAACACATGTTTATTTACACAATAAAGTAGTGCACAAACCCAGTGCCGCAGCACCAATCACCCCAACAGTCCAGGGCTCTGTCCACAATGCCTTTCCTTCAGACCGCCTCCTTCTCTCTTTCTCTCTATCAAGACCTCGTCCTCTTCCACCCGACTCCAGCCCTGAATGAAGGGAGGCAGCCCCTTTTATGTCCCCCCGGGTGTGCTCCAGGTGTGCTCCGGCAATCTTCCACTGACACGCCCCAGTGTGGCAGAAGTGCCGGCTGTATCCCCGGAAGCACTCTGGGTGTCCCTGCTCCTCTTCCCCCCAGCACTTCCTGGTGTGGCAGAAGTGCTGAGGTCCAGGGCTCTCCAGGCATTGGGGCAGCCCCTGGCGGTGACCACGGGCCCCTACAGGGTTGAGCTTCAAAGCTCTGCACCCATAGCCCCCAAAGCAACCAGAGCGGTCGTCCCCTCATGGTCTAGAGAAGGCGCAAGCCCTCCTCTGGTCCTCCTGGGCGTCCCGGCTGGGTACCACCCCAGTCACGTGCCATAACATATCTATACTAATAAAAGGCAAAGCCCTCACTGACTGACTCACTCACTCACTCACTCACTCACTCACTGACTCATCACCAATTCTCCAACTTCCCGTGTAGGTAGAAGGCTAAAATTTGGCAGGCTCATTCCTTACAGCTTACTTTCAAAAGTTGGGCAGGTTTCATTTCGAAATTCTATGAGTAATGGTCACAACTGGAACCTATTTTCGTCCATATACAGTAATAGACTGCAGCTCGATGGCCGTGGGAGGTGGAGTTGCGTTTTGCATCATCACGCCTCCCACGTAATTGAGTGCCTGCCCATATAAGGTAAATATTTGCGGGTCAAGGACTGTGCTTAGCATATTCATAAGTAAAAACACCTGAATCACAAACTGATATTAATTATATTTTATCTGTGAATACTTATTAAATAATTCCAAATAGTCTGTCCGCTTCCTTTCATAGCTTTTCCGATGGTTGTGCTGCTTGCAGGCATGTATTTTTGTATTAAAGCATTAAATGCAGACAGAGGCCATTTATCTGTTCTCATCCTCTTAGATCTGAGTGCTGCATTTGACACCATTGATCACAATATTCTTAGAAATCGCCTTAGTCAATGGGTGGGCCTCTATGGCAGTGTCTTAAATTGGTTTGAATCCTACCTGGCAGGGAGAAAATTCTTTGCGAGTTGTGGTAATCACATCTCAAAGACACATGATATCCGATATGGTGTTCCACAAGGCTCTATCCTAGGTCCGCTGCTCTTCTCAATCTACATGCTTCCGTTAGGTCAGATTATCTCAGGTTACAACGTGAGCTACCACAGCTATGCTGTTCACACACAGCTGTACTTATCTATAGCACCTGTTGACTCCGACTCTCTCGATTCACTAACACAATGTCTGACTTGTATCTCAGAATGGATGACTAGTAATTTTCTCAAACTAAATAAAGAGAAAACTGAAATTTTAGTAATTGGCAATAATGGATTCAATGAGGTTATCAGAAATAAACTTGATGCATTAGGATTAAAAGTTAAGACGGAAGTAAAAAACTTAGGGGTAACTGTTGACTGCAACCTGAATTATAAATCACATATTCATCAGACCACTAGGACAGCATTTTTTCACTTAAGAAACATAGCAAAAGTTAGACCTCTTATATCATTGAAAGATGCTGAGAAATTAATTCACGCGTTTGTTTTCAGTCGACTAGATTACTGTAACACACTCCTCTCAGGACTACCCAAAAAAGACATAAATCACTTGCAACGAGTGCAGAATGCAGCTGCTAGAATCCTAACTAGGAAAAGAAAATCCGAACACATTTCTCCAGTTTTGATGTCACTACACTGGTTACCTGTGTCATTCAGGATTGACTTTAAAATGCTGCTTATGGTTTATAAAGCCTTAAATTATCTCGCTCCATCTTATATATCGGAATGTCTGACACCTTATATTCCAAATCGTAACCTCAGATCCTCAAATGAGTGTCTCCTTAGAATTCCAAAAGCTAAACTTAAAAGAAGTGGTGAGGCGGCCTTCTGCTGTTATGCACCTAAAATCTGGAATAGCCTGTCAATAGGAATTCGCCAGGAAAAGACAGTAGAGCACTTTAAAACACTGCTGAAAACACATTACTTTAACATGGCCTTTTTATAACTTCACTTTAACTTAATACTGATACTCTGTATGTTCATTTCTTCATAATAATTATTCATAATGGCTCTAAAATCCATACTGACCCCAACTCTCTCTTCTGTTTCTTTTTCTGGTTTCTTTGTGGTGGCGGCCTGTGCCACCACCACCTACTCAAAGCTTCATGATGCACCAACATTGATGGACTGAAAGCTAGAAGTCTACGTGACCATCATCATCAGGTCCTTCCATGAAAACTAAATACAAAGAGGACTGTTTGACTTATGTTAGGTAGATTGCCCAGAGGGGACTGGGTGGTCTCGTGGTCTGGAACCCTTACAGATTTTTTTTTTTTTCTCCAGCCTTTAGAGTTTTTTTTTTTGTTTTTTCTGTCCACCCTGGCTATCGGACCTTACTTATTCTATGTTAATTAATGTTGACTTATGTTTATTTTTTATTGTGTCTTCTATTTTTCTATTCTTCATTTTGTAAAGCACTTTGAGCTACATTTTTTTGTATGAAAATGTGCTATATAAATGTTGATTGATTGATTGATTGGTGTCAGTCGGGCCCTCTTGCAGGCGTACAGCAACGTCACCATATTCAGACCCATTGACTGGATAGAAGCCAATATGAGGAACTCTACGAGACCACTGAATGCACTGCAAGCGCTCCGAGCGCAAGATCCTCGCGCGCACTACGGCCAATTCCATGGCAGGATTCTGGACAATATTATTTACCAGACACAGACCAGATTGCAAGACCACGAAAACGTGATGTTTGTCACGATTCTCGAGCCCCAGAAGTTTCGGGAATACAAGAAAAATTTCACACATGCAGCCTTCTCCAGTTTAACTCAAGCGGAGCGGTTTTTGATCTGTCTCGGCTAAAAACAGAACTGACTATAATGTATGCCATGGATGATTTTGCAGGAAAATCTCCCACTGATCTCCTTGACTTCCTTCATCAGAAAAATCTGAATGAGAGCATGGGGCAGCTGTTCACATTGGTATATTTGGTGGTGACCATTCCCGGGTACACTGCTTCTGTCGAGCGGACATTTTCAGCCCTAAAGTGAATTAAAACTTAAAACGACAGGGCAGGTTCGACTTTCGGCATTAGCTTCGATGGCGATAGACAGGGACTTTTTGATGGAACTGAAGCGCACGGATAATCCGTACAACAGAGTAATTGAACTGTTTTTGAGGAAAGAGAGGAGGATGGATTTTGTTTATAAATAATCCAAATTTTTGTTGAGTAAAATGTTGCAATTTTCCTAAATAATATTGCAAGTTTATGAGTTATTATTAATGTTTTTTATGTGTGCCGCGGCTGTGGCTGCCATAGAAAGGAACTTGTTCACCCCTGGTTTGTCTATTCAATAAAGGCATTTATTGTGGCTACAGGTGTTATCTTATATATATATATATATATATATATATATATATATATATATATATATATATATATATATATATATATATATATATATATATATATATATATACCCCGATCTACATACTGTCAAATAAACAAACCACACACCATGGTGCAACACAAGAAGCTTCGCCTCTAGCGCTGATGTCCGAGGTTCAATTCCCGAGAGGGGGTGCAGTGAGTGTGTACGCCTGATGAGCCCAGAATTAGGGCGAAACACGTGTCGCGTTCTCTTTGCATTATTTGACAGTAAAACTATTTCTATATACAGTGGTACCTCGGTATATGTCCTTAATCCGTTCCAGATCCTTTGACTTATACCAAACAGGACGTATACCAAACAAATTTTTCCCATAAGAAATAATGGGAAAATGATTAATCCGTTCCCATGAAAAAAAAAATCCTATTGCTATTGGCATATTATACATTAATGGGGTTGTATAAAATAATTTAAACACTGCTTAATACTAAAATACATAAATACAAAAGCAATTAGATGAAATAAATGAAAATTTTACCTCACTTTACTTTTTAATAACGTCTTTGTTTTTCACAATCCTAGATACCATCGTTCTCGGCAAATGGTATGCAACAGCCATGTCCTGGATACGCATACCACCTTCATACTTTTTAACAATCAATTCAAATTTACATGAAAAAAACACAAAATCACGTTGTGACAATGCAGGTTTGCTGTATGCTCCCATCTGCTGCCGGGGAGCCCTTGAACCCTACACTGTCGGCCATGTGCCTCACTGCTAACCTAATCGGTAAAGCAAGGGCATGGTGAAAAAGTGCAAAGTGCTTTTATTAAAACAATTAACAAAACAAGGTGTTCAAATTAAAGTGCAGTCTCCAAAGTTCCAATAAATAATCCATAAAATCAGAAGTGAAACATGGAGGTTAAAAACAATAGAAAAAAGTCTTCTTAAAAACAACGAAGTTAAAAGCAGGAAGCATTCTTTAAAAATAAAAAAAAAGAAGCCCGGTGCTTTTTTACCTGGTGGCCCCCCTGCTTCTTTCTTTTTACTCCCCTTCAAGCCAACTCGCGCTTCTGTTTATCAAGATAAGCAGCCCCAGGAACAATCATGAATGCGGACGGTCCCTCACAAGTGCACTTTGGTGAGAAACGCCCACATCGCTAATCTCCCTGACAACCTTCAGCCACATAACCACCAGGCCTCCTCACCAAGCTGCGAGCGCGGTGATTATTTATTTTAAAGCTGGACTTTGACAGGAGCTGTGGACCCGCTATATCACACACGTGAAAGTTCACAGAGAGTTATAGCGCGGGTTGTTCACTGAATGCTAGCAACTGGCACACTAACGCTCGTGGGCATTCGTGGCTTTGTCTTGAGAGAGGTAAACAAGGTTAGCACGTGAGTCGTATTCCAAACAAAGGTCGTATACCAAGCAAAATTTTTTGTGTCTAAACAGGACGTATACCAAGTTGGACTTATTCCAAAGCAGACGTATACCAAGGTACCACTGTATATATATATATATATATATATATATATATATATATATATATATATATATATATATATATTATATATATACACACACATATACATATACACTCACCTAAAGGATTATTAGGAACACCATATTAATACGGTGTTTGACCCCCTTTCGCCTTCAGAACTGCCTTAATTCTATGTGGCATTGATTCAACAAGGTGCTGAAAGCATTCTTTAGAAATGTTGGCCCATCAAAAGAGCGACCCTACAAAGAAAAAAGGCAGAAGGCGGCATGGCTCTACCTAACTTCCAGTTTTATTACTGGGCGGCAAATATACAGTCGATAAGAACCTGGACACAAATAGAAGAACATACACAGGCTTGGACCACAATAGAAGTAAAATCCTGCAGTACTTCTTTGTATTCCTTGTTCTGCGCTCCAATAAACACACGTTATCGGCAATACACTAATAACCCAATTGTGCTCCACTCACTTAGAATCTGGAACCAATGTAGAAAGCATTTTAAGACGGAGAAGCTTCTATCTGTGGCACCCCTGCAAAAGAACCACCTCTTTCAACCTTCACAAACATATGCAGTTTTTAATATCTGGAAAAAATTAGGAATTAACTTGCTTAGAGATCTTTATATAGACAACGTCTTTGCTTCTTATGAACAATTACATTCCAAATTTAACATTCCAGCTACACATTTCTTTCACTATCTTCAAATCAGGAACTTTGTTAAACAGAACCTTCCAGATTTTCCTCATCTTGCACCCTCATCCACGCTGGAAAAAATATTGCTCAATTTTAAGGAATTAGACTCCATCTCGACAATATATAAAATCATTTTACAATCCCTTCCTTTCAAAGATCCAAGAGGACACTGGGAAAAAGATCTCTCAATTAATATATCAGAAGAGGAGTGGAAAGTAGCAATGGAGAGAATTCACTCAAGCTCTGTATGCACAAAGCATACAATTATACAACTCAAAATTATATATCGAGCACATCTGTCTCGACTAAAACTCTCCAAAATGTTTCCAGAGCATGATCCAACCTGCGAACGTTGCAACCAAGTCCCAGCCTCACTGGGTCACATGTTCTAGGCCTGCACCAAATTAACATTATTCTGGACAAAAATATTTAATTACCTTTCAGACAGCCTTGGACTCCTAATCCCTCCTAACCCATTAACAGCTGTGTTTGGGGTTCTTCCAGAGGGGCTTAAAGTGGAGAAGGACAAACAAATTGTGATTGCATTCACTACACTGTTGGCACGCAGACTTATTCTGATAAACTGGAAGAACCCAAACTCTCCTCTTGTAAGTCAGTGGGAAACCGATGTGTTATATTATTTGAAATTGGAAAAAATCAAATACTCAGTTAGAGGATCCGTACAGACTTTTTTCAAACATGGCAGGATCTAATCAGTAATATTTTGAAATGAGTTTATAAAGCACAGAGAATTTATTAATTTAGGTATGTTTACAAGCCTTAAATTTTACACCGTTTGGCTTGCTCTCTCTCTCAGGGGTGGGGATCGATCTGTTCTTAACTCAATTCTTCTTTTTTTTTCTTCTTTTAAAAACTTGATTGCTATGTATTGATTGTAATAAAATTAATAAAAAAAAAGAAATGTTGGCCCATATTGATAGGATAGCATCTTGCAGTTGATGGATATTTGTGGGATGCACATCCAGGGCACGAAGCTTCCGTTCCACCACATCCCAAAGATGCTCTATTGGGTTGAGATCTGGTGACTGTGGGGCCATTTTAGTACAGTGAACTCATTGTCATGTTCAAGAAACCAATTTGAAATGATTCGAGCTTTGTGACATGGTGCATTATCCTGCTGGAAGTAGCCATCAGAGGATGGATACATGGTGGTCATGAAGGGATGGACATGGTCAGAAACAATGCTCAGGTAGCCCGTGGCATTTAAACAATGCCCAATTGGCACTAATGGCGCTTTTCCACTGCATAGTACGGCACAACACGGTTCAGTTAAGCTCACTTGGGAACAGTACCTGGTCCTTTTTTTAGTACCACCTCAGCCGAGGTTCCAAGCGCGCCGAACCGTTACCAAAACGTGCGTGTAAACTGGTCACTGATTGGCCTGAGAAAATCGTCATTACTGCGTCACTGGCTATTCTTTTCTTTAAAGGTACACACACGCGCGGAAGTTTGTGTCCCGTCTCTCCATCGCTGGGCGAAGTTTGTTGCATAAGTGGATGAATGTTTCTTCAGACATTCGAAAGTTCCCCAGCCACTGAGTGTTTGTAAAACCGGGAACAATCACATCCCACCACTCTGAAGCACGGTTAAATGTCCAAACAGATGGTCTGTTGCGGCGACTTTTTTGCAAAATGTCGAAGATCTGTAATATACAGAATCAGCATTTTAATGTTACACTGGCAGTTAAGTTCATTTTATGCATTGCAACAGTGATAAAAGTTAGCAAGTGATGTGCTTTTTTTAGATGCTTACCCTTGCGCGTCGTCGAGCTAATGTGTTGTCATTGTCTGCGTGTTGTTGTAAAAGTTCCACGGTGTCACGGCAGTAGAGGCGGCGCAACTATAACGACACGTGAATAATCTCTCTCTAAAGCGGTACTAAACTGCAGTCGAAACGCAAACCGAGCCGAACTGAGCCGAACCAAGGTGAGCTGTACTGAACCCTGCTGTGCCGTACTATGCAGTGGAAAAGCGCCTAATGGGGCCTAAAGTGTGCCAAGAAAACATCCCCACACCATTACACCACCACCACCAGTCTGTACAGTGGTAACAAGGCACGATTGGATCCATGTTCTCATTCTGTTTACGCCAAATTCTGACTCTACCATTTGAATGTCTCAACAGAAATCGAGACTCATCAGACCAGGCAACATTTTCCAGTCTTCAACTGTCCAATTTTGGTGAGCTCGTGCAAATTGTAGCCTCTTTTTCCTATTTGTAGTGGAGATGAGTGGCACCCGGTGGGGTCTTCTGCTGTTGTAGCCCATCCGCCTCAAGGTTGTGCGTGTTGTGGCTTCACAAATGCTTTGCTGCATACCTCGGTTGTAACGAGTGGTTATTTCAGTCAAAGTTGCTCTTCTATCAGCTTGAATCAGTCAGACCATTCTCCTCTGACCTCTACCATCGACAAGGCATTTTCGCCCACAGGACTCCGCATACTGGATGTTTTCCCTTTTCACACCATTCTTTGTAAACCCTAGAAATGGTTGTGCATGAAAATCCCAGTAACGGAGCAGATTGTGAAATACTCAGACCGGCCCGTCTGGCACCATGCCACGCTCAAAATTGCTTAAATCACCTTTCTTTCCCATTCTGACATTCAGTTTGGAGTTCACGAGATTGTCTTGACCAGGACCACACCCCTAAATGCATTGAAGCAACTGCCATGTGATTGGTTGATTAGATAATTGCATTAATGAGAAATTGAACAGGTGTTCCTAATAATCCTTTAGGTCAGTGCATATCAGCACTTCCTGATTCATTTTACACTCGCACCCCCTGTGACAGACGATCCCGATTTCGCACCCCCTTGGTTTGAGAAGAAGTATGAAAAAATATGATGTTAATGCAGAAAAACAGATCACCAATTGAAGCTTTATAAATAATGGATACTTTATTCGCCATCAATAATTGTTTTGGTAAAGCCATACTCAGTGTAATCCTCCTTCCATTTTCTAATTTTTTCACGACTAGCCATGATTAAATGAACGGTAAAAAAGTAAGAGCGAAGCGAGGGTGACTTATTGAGGCAGGCAGGCGAGAGCACAATAGCAGGCGGGCTCAATGTGCTGCACGTCAAGTCGATCTAAAATGCGCGATCAGATTTGAAAAAATATATCTTTTCAAGTTCTATTTGGATATAAGTAGGTTCTATTTAGTCAACAGAAATATCTTTGGTAGGAATGGAAGTTGAATTTAGTCTTTAAATTTCTATGGTGAAGAAAAATTTATGCAATGATGACTAAATTTAACTTACATTCCTACCAAACATATTTCTGTCGACTAAATAAAAATTACTTATATTTAAAATTTAAATAGAACTTGAACAGATACGATAGTTCATAATACCCACACAGTACTAAGTGCACGTAAGAGCAGGAGTCATCCGTTTTAACAAACAGCATATTGCACTGATATGAAATAGCCTGCCCATTTAATTATTTAGGAATGGATAGATAAATTAAGATTTTGTACAAATAATGTTTTTAATTTTTCTTCCTCGATGGATTCTGGCACCCCCAGCAACAGCTGCTCGCACCCAAAGGGTATATATATATATATATATATATATATATATATATATATATATATATATATATATATGTATATATGTATATATATATATATATATATATTGTCACACACGCGCATGGGAGGCAGCTAAAGGGCTTGAGTGAAGGCAGTTCGAGGCATGCCGGGTGTGGCAGAGTGCACTGACTCTTTTCTCCCTTGCCTGTAGACCATCCCCGGGATTTCACCTGGATCTCCTGACATCACTTCCGGGACTGAGCCAATGGAAGTCGGCCACACCAGCTCCAGTCCCTCTGATGTCACCTCCGGCTACGAGCCAATGGTGGAAGACCACGTGCCGGATCCATACGACCTCACTTCCTGTCTCCCCCTTTAAAACCTGCCCCTTTTCCTTTGTTTCTTTAGTCTTGTTTTGGACTCGGTTGTATGCACTTCAGTGCTCTGTATTTCTAAAGAAAACGACTTTTGCAGCCAGGATACCACAATATACGGGTGGCTGCCCCAACTCTTTATCTGTCAATGTCTCGTTCTTGTGACAGTGGCGTAGTCGGCAGGATGGAGAAGTCCCGAGGAGAAGGGGACAGGACCTGCAATATACCCAGGTGGGAGCGCATCGGGCCGAGTATTCAGGCGGGAGGGTGCCCGTGGTTGGCGTGACCTGCGTGGCTCCGCCCCGGCACTCATAACTAGCCCATCTGGAGTGGCCAGGAGTGTGCGGGTGGGGCTCACAGAATTGGGCTGACCTGGAGGGGTGAGGCAAAAAAAAATCAGTATGCTCTCTTGGGGGAGAGTGCCTGCCTCCCTGCGAAACCAAAGCCCCATTTACCACCTAGGGGTGCCCCAGACTGGCAGGTGAATAAAATAAAACATGGAGGTTGGACCCTGACGGCCAACCAACAAACAAGCCTGGTCCTTATGGGCAATGGTAGGGCATTGGCTACGCCATTTGAAAACACGCCCTACCAAATAATAGAGCAGGTAGCTTGCTATCTGCTCCTGGAAGCGCTTCCCCGTGGCTTCACCCAGCCGGTTTGGGGCGAGCGGTTCAAGAACATGCTGAGCTCATAGAGCTTATGGAGACGCAGAGAGCGGCCTCACACTCTGGGGAAGCAGAACCGTCCTCATGTCAAACTCAGCCGGGTATGTTCCAAGACCTAGCCCCACCCTGTACAATCCGGAGCTCAGTATGCCCCAGCGCTGGCGCAAAACCGCTTGGAGGCAAGGAGGAATGCAGGTGGAGGGTGAGGAGGGGTTGGTGTGCTCTGGCTAATCCGCTGGCGGTCCCACATACTGGCGTGGTGATCGCCAACGGACACAAGACCACAGGTTTGTTCGACTCCGCAGCAACATTTCATTGTTGCCGCCGCTTTGTGCAACCGCAACAGTGGCTAAATTTAAGACCGGTATAACCTGTGTCCACGGAGACATCCGCTGGTACAGGTCCGCCGTGTCATCAGTTACGGAGGGTCAGTTGTAAGCTCACCGTAGCGTCCTACCTGATCCTCCACACCCGGTGATACTAGGGCGGACTGGTCTAAAATCAAAAGCGGTGAGACACATACCACTCCCGGGTTAATTTGGGCCTCGTTATGGACGGAGATAACCCGTCTGCTGCCTCCACGCCGTGTAATCAGCCGGCAGAGAGAGACGAAGCAGTCGCCCTGACTGGCGTGGCAACTCCCGGGCCGTCGCGGGCTAACACGTCATCCACCAACGCCGCGGCGGAGCGGGAGGAAACCACGCCCATTGAGGTCGACGCTGACCCTCTCTCCGTGTTGCGGTTCCAATTTAAAGAAACGCCGGCTTCTTTTAGAAGGGAGCAATGGAATGATGACTCCCTGAAGTTTGTAAAAAATGCAGTGGTCCTTGTCAATGGCCAGCGCACTAATCAGTCGATGCCACAGGGCCCCTACTTTGTGCTAGATAATGACCTCCTTTACCGTAGCAATGCATGACGGGCAGGAGACGAGGCTGCTGCTAGTGCCGCACCTTCCGCGGCAGGTCTGTGAGCTAGCACACGCCCACCTCCTAGGTGGCCACCTGGGCACCGAAAAACTCTGGAGCGGATCAAGCTCCGCTTCTACTGGCCAGGAATTAATGAGGAGGTTCGCCGCTTTGGCGCTTCCTGCCCGGAGTGTCAACTGCACAAATTCCTAGGAGGGACCGTGCTCTCTCATTCCTATTCCACTGATTGACGTTCCCTTCCACAGAATCGGGGTCGACCTGGTGGGACCCCTGGAGCCCTCAGCCCGAGGACACAAGTACATTTTAGTCCTCGTGGATTACGCTACACGATACCCGAAGCTGTTCCGCTATGCCAGCTACCTCTAAAGCCATCGACGGGAATTACTAGGGTATTTCGGCGTGGGGATCCCCAAAGAAGTCTTGACAGACCAGGGGACCCCCTTCACCTCGGAAACGTTCAAGGAGACTGCCAGATTACTGAAAATAAAGCATTTAAAGACCTCGTGTATCATCCTCAAACCGACGGATTAGTAGAGAGGTTTAATCAAACTCTCAAGCAAATGCTGCGTAAGGTGGTCAGCGAGGATGGAAGGAACTGGGATCAGCTCCTCCCCTCGTCCTTTTGCCTATCGGAAGTCCCACAAGCCTCCACGGGTTCTCCCCTTTGAACTACTATACGGGCGACAACCTCGGGCATATTAGATATTTTGAAAGAAGGCTGGGAAGAAGAGGCTCTTCCCTCCACAAACATACTGGAATATATCGCGCAGTTACGATAGATTTGGAAAATTCGCCTGTCCTTAAAAGTCACATGGAGGAGGCTCAAGCAGCACAGGCCGGTACTACAACCGCGCACGCCTCTTCGGGAGTTCCGCCCGGAGATCGGGTCATGGTCCTAGTGCCTACCTCCCACTCTAAATTGCTTGCCCACTGGCAGGGCCCCTACGGTTAAGGAGAGGAAGGGACTGGTCGACTATTTGGTGAGTCAACCCAATCGCCGGCCAAAGGAGCGGTTTATCATGTGAACCTGCTGAAACCGTGGAAGGACAGGGACCCCGATCCCTCCTCCGGCCAGCCCCGCTCACTCTTCGCCACACACACGACCTTAACTCCGGCACGGACTTAAGCCCCAGACAGCGGCAGGAGCTGGAAACAGTTATCCGGACCGCTCGGGAGGTAGTCAGTGAGAACCCGGAAGGACCTCTCTGATTGAGCACAACATCGTGACAGAGCCCGGGTTGTTGTCCGAGAACGCCCGTGATCGCCTTCCCGAGGCAAAAAGGCTGAAGTGGAGCTTGAGATCAAGCGCATGCTGGAGCTAGGTGTGATTGAGGAAAGTTATAGTCCCTGGTCCAGCCCCATTGTGCTGCCGGTAAGCCTGACGGAAGTTGGAGGTTCTGCAATGACTTCCGGCTTAATCAAGTCTCCCAATTTGATGCTTATCCAATGCCACGCGTGGACGACCTCCTCGAGAGGCTTGGACAGGCTCAATACCTGACCACACTTGACATGACGAAAGGGTACTGGCAGGGTTCCTTTAACGGACTCCGAAGGAAAAACGCGCTTAGTACCCCTAGCGGACACTGGCAGTATCGTGTCCTTCCATTTGGGTTACACGGGCTCCAGCAACCTTTCAGCGCCTGGTGGACAAAGTGCTTCGCCTCATAACTCATACAGTGCTGCCTACCTGGATGACGTGGTCATCTATTCCAGCACATGGAAGGAACACCTACAGCATGTCCAAGCGGTATTACGGACACTTGGTGAGGCGGGCTCGGATTAATCCCAAGAAATGCTTCTTGGATTAAGCGAGCCAAATATTTAGGCTACCTGGTGGGTCGGGTACCGTAAGGCCACAGTGCTCCAAAATTGATGCCATTCTGAAATGGCCCGTCCATGAACCAAGCGGCAAGTCCAAGCCTTTCTCGGGTTAGCCGGGTACTACCGCCGGTTTGTACCCCGGTTTTCGGAGAGAGCGCCCTTGACGGATTTAACAAAGAAGAGGGCCCGAACATTGTGGTATGGACTGAAAAACAGCGCTGCATTTGGTGACTTAAAGCAGGCCCTTACGCCCACACCTGTTTTGATGGCACCTAACTTTTCTTTGCCTTTCATCCTCCAGACGGACGCTTCGGACACAGGCCTGGGCGCCGTGCTGAGCCAAAGCGTCGATGGTGTGGAGCACCCCATCATGTTCCTGAGCCGGAAACTGTTGGACCGGGAGACCAGGTATGCTGCGGTGGAGAGGGAGGCTCTGGCGATTAAATGGGCGATTACTCAGCTGAGGTACTACCTGTTGGGCCGGGAATTCACCCTTGTCACGGACCATGCACCCCTACAGTGGATGGCCCTCCACAAGGAGTCGAATCCGCGGGTCACCCGGTGGTTTCTTGACCTACAGCCGCATAAGTTTTCGCGTTCATCGCGGGCGCTCCACGCCAACGCTGATGCTCTTTCGGGTTCACGACCTCTCGGTTAGAATCGCCCGACCCCGGGTCTGGGCTAAGGGGGCCTTGTCACACACGCGCGCATGGGAGGCAGCTAAAGGGCTTGAGTGAAGGCAGTTCGAGGCATGCCGGGTGTGGCAGAGTGCACTGACTCTTTTCTCCCTTGCCTGTAGACCATCCCCGGGGGATTTCACCTGGATCTCCTGACATCACTTCCGGGACTGACCCAATGGAAGTCGGCCACACCAGCTCCAGTCCCTCTGATGTCACCTCCGCTACGAGCCAATGGTGGAAGACCACGTGCCGATCCATACGACCTCACTTCCTGTCTCCCCTTTAAAACCTGCCCCTTTTCCTTTGTTTCTTTAGTCTTGTTTTGGACTCGGTTGTGTGCACTTCAGTGCTCTGTATTTCTAAAGAAAACGACTTTTGCAGCCAGGATACCACAATATACGGGTGGCTGCCCCAACTCTTTATCTGTCAATGTCTCGTTCTTGTGACAATATATATATATATATATATATATATATATATATGTGTATATGTATGTATGTGTATATATATATATGTTTATATATATGTGTGTGTGTGTATATATATATATTGCTGAAGGCTGGCACAGACAGACAGACGGACATCATATTTTGCACCCAACACACTTTATTTACACTATGTACAAGTTTAGTGCACTCACGCAACCCCAGTGCCTCTGCACCCGATTTCCCAAAGTCCAGGGCCCACAGTTCTGTACCTTGCTTCCTGGCCGCCTCCTGTCCTCGCCTCTCCAGCTCAGTCCGCTTCCTCCCGACTTCCACCCATGACTGGAGGGAGGCGGCTCTTAAATAAGGCTCCCGGATGAGCCCCAGGTGTTCCGTCCTTAGCCCTTCGCCCAAGCGTGGCGGAAGTGTCGGCTGTCTTCCTGGCAGCTCTCCGGGTGCCACCTAAAGAATCTTCCCCGGCACTTCCTGGTGTGGCGGAAGTGCCGGGCTCCCGGGATAATTAGGCACCGGGCGCCGCCTGGCGGTGGCCACGGTCCCCAGAGCTGGGCTTCAAAGCCCTGTACCCGAGGCCCCTGTCTAACCAGGACGGACGCCCCACTCGGTCTGGAGGAGGCACCGCCCTCCTCCGGTCCTCTAAGCGTCCCGCCGGGCTCCACCGCCGAGGGCCACACGGGATGAACCGGCATCGGGCGCCGCCTGGCGGTAACCACGGGCCCCTACAGGTAGGAGCTTCCATGCCCTCGACCCGTGGCTCCCAATAGAACCAGGACGGACGCCCCTGGCGGTCTGGAGGAGGCACAAGCCCTCCTCACCCCTCCTACGCGTCCCGCGGGCTCCAGCCCGGCCGGGGCCTAATATATATACTAGCAGAATACCAGCTTCGCAGCGGAGATAGTGTGTTAAAGAAGTGCGAAAAAGAAAAGGAAAAATTTTAAAAATAGCGTAACATGATTGTTAATGTAATTGTTTTGTCATTGATATGAGTGTTGTTCTCATATCTATCTATCTATCTATCTATCTATCTATCTATCTATATATATATATATATATATAGCAAAATACCAGCTTGGCAGCGGAGAAGTAGTGTGTTAAAGAAGGAAAGAGAAAGAAAAGGAAACATTTTGAAAATAACGTAACATGATTGTCAATGTAATTGTTTTGTGTATTTGGTGGCAGCGTCACAAAGTTATTTTCGTCTAGCTGCATCAGAAAATGTACCACGACGTCTGACACGCCTCCTTTTTACTGTTTTATCACAGCTTGGATTGCTGCTGTCATATACACACACACACACACACACATACATACATACACACACATACATACATACACACACACAAATTATATATATGTGTGTATGTATGTATGTGTGTATATATATATATATATATAATCTAGATAGGGGTGTGTGTGTATATATATATATATATACACATACATACATATATATACACATATATATACTTGTGTGTATGTTTGTATGTGTCTATATGTGTGTGTATAGCTTTGGTCACTGAGTGCAAGGGAAAAATAATAAAATGTAGTCTATAAGTTATTAAACAGTAAAACATTAACGTTTTAAGAAGTACAGGTACATTGAGCACTACTGGAGTGATTTCGGGTAAACTACATTTTAAAGACGGTGTAACACAACAGGTAAGTAACTAACAGCAGCTAAAATGTATATGGATCATCTCTCGGTAGTTGATCCCTTTTGAAAGCGCTACACGACGGCTGTGGTATAGAAATTACATTTTCTATGTGAACTTTCAAATTTGTGCCTCTGGTAATGTGCCTTACCGGCAATTAAAGAAAATTATTTTTGTGTCCTTTGCAATGTTAAGAGAGAAAGGCTTTGGTTTGGGATAAAAGGAAAAAAGGTGTAAAGAAAGGAAAGTTGCCTTTCCTTTTATATAGTATAGAGAGATGTGTTAAGCTGGCGATATGAGCATCTTCTGGGGACAGTCATGTGGGTCTTGTGTAGACTGGTGAGGCGTCCCGCCATTAATCGGTTGTGATGGCACTGTCAGTCCTCCACTCGTATGCGTGTTTTCATAATCCGAGCTGAGGACCTCATAATCGTATACGTGCAAAAGAAAGTGTGAATCGCCTTAATATTATTTTGCCGTGGTGTAGAAAAGGGGTCCCGTGTTTGCACTTGTCTGGGCTATAGCGCAGGGGGAGGATGAAAAAAATTAAAAGTGCTCACTTTGACTTAAGGCAGAAGCGCAGTCAGCGTCTCAAAGGCCGGCACAGCTATGCACGCGCGCTGGCTGCTCGACTTTTGCTGGGCAGGAGACCCCTTTTGTACACACGTTCATGATATCAAAAGTCTCAGCGCTCTTTGGAGGTAATTCATATATTATATATATAGCAAAATACCCGCTGCAGCGGAGAAGTAGTGTGTTAAAGAAGTAATGAAAAAGAAAAGGAAACATTTTAATAATAACGTAACATGATTGACATTGTCATGAGTGTTGCTGTCATATATATGCCTGCCTAAATAAGTCACCCTCGCTTTGCTCTTACTTTTTTACCGTTCATTTAATCACGGCTAGTGGCGGAAAAATTATAAAATGGAAGGAGGATGGCTTTACCAAAGCAATTATTGATGGCGAATCGATTATTCATAAAGCTTGAATTGGTGATCTGTTTTTCTGTGTTAACCTCATATTTTTTCATACTTCTTCTCAAACTAAGGTGGTGCGAGGGTAAAATGAATCGGGATGCGCTGATCAATGTAATCGGTGTACCAGGAAATCATGCATTGACAAAAGCTCCCCTTTGCTTGTAATGCAAAGTGTGATTAAATGCATTATTTTTTAACGCGTTATGGAGCACATGCATCGAAGCTTCTCAGCTGTGCTTGTGCTAAGAACGAAATGAGATGAATGGGAGGGGTGATGATGACGTGACTCCCCCACCCGTCTTAACTGTCAATCCCCCACAAACACAGTCTCTCTGAATTTGCATAAGCACACCCCTTCACCTACAATTTTAACTTAGTTACAAAGTGATCAAAACTCGTTTATATCCTCGTCCTCTCATTAAACTTGTATCCCGCATTCCGTGGGCATGTGAAGCCAGCGGTAGCCTGTCTATGAACTTAATTTAAAGTTTAGGTTTACACCGTGCTTTCTTTCCGAGGTAGCAGGACTCATGAATATGGTAGTATATGTCACTCGCTCGCTTCTTATTGTTTTTCGCTGCCTTCTCAATTATATAATGCATGTTTTCTTAAGCGCTTTTTGGAGGTCTTCCTGGTTTTCTACGTACTGCGTTGACAGTCAGTTCACGTGATTACGTGGGAGGCGTGATGATGTCACACGAAACTCCGCCCCCCACGTCTTTCCAGCTAAACTCTATTACAGTTAATGGAGAAAAATACCTTCCAGTTATGACCATTAGACGTAGAATTTCGAAATGAAACCTCCCCAACTTTTGTAAGTAAGCTGTAAGGAATGAGCCTGCCAAATTTCAGCCTTCTACCTACACGGGAAGTTGGAGAATTAGTGATGAGTCAGTGAGTGAGTCAGTGAGTGAGTCAGTGAGGGCTTTGCCTTTTATTAGTATATATATGACAGCAACACTCATAACAGTGACAAAACAATTACATTGACAATCATGTTACGTTATTTTCAAAATGTTTCCTTTTCTTTTTCATTACTTCTTTAACACACTACTTCTCCACTGTGAAGTGCAGGTATTTTGCTAGTATATATATACCTGTATATGTATAGTAAGCCACTTGGGGGTGTACCGCCACCCTAACCCAGACACAGCAGACAGGAGATTTTGTCACACTACACCCATTTATTTACAGTTTTTTAGTGCCCAAAATACCTTTCACCACATCAGTATCCTTCAGTTTATTCTTGCCGCCAGTCCATCTCCCTCTACTCCTCCTCAGGCTTTTTCCTCTCTTCCCGACTCTGGCTCTCTTTTGGACTAAGGTGGCTCCTTTTTTGGTGCCTAACAAGCTTCTTCTGACCACACCTCCAGGTGTGGGGGAAGTGTGACCAAATAAGGCCCTGGAAAGGTCCATGCTCCCCCTGGTGGTGGCCACGAGTTCCAACAAGGTTGAGCCCCCATGCTCATAACTCGTGGCTCCACTAGAAACCAAGGGGGCTGCCCTCTAACGGCCCGGGAAAGAAACTGTCCTAACAATCCTCTTTCCCCCAGTCATTCCCCACTTTGGGCGTCCTGGTCAGGTAAGGATTCCAGCCATCTGCCAGAATATATATATATATATATATATATATTACAAATATATATATGACATACAAAGTCTCTCTATCAATCTGTCTGTCTGTATGTGTGTGTTTGTGATACTGTATATGTTTATATGTATATTTATATATATAAAATATAATTTCTGTTATTTTAGGATTCCCAGGAAACTCTGCCTTCCCCCCAAAGCTTTCACACAAGTTTAGAAACCCACGGCCCACCTCATGACAGATGACATTTCTGCTCGCAGGCTCGAGTGTTTCAGCGCAGTTGGTAGCCAAGGAGGCAAAGGTCACATGCGTTCCCACATTACCCAGAATACATTAGAAGACAGGAATGCACCTGCATTTGCCCACTGGGCACAGAGCCAAGTTTCGAGGGTCCACGCTGTTCAGAATGTAAAACTAGAAGATCTTTTTTCAGACGTCAGCCCCTGGACATCAGAGCTCATATACTTTTATTTCCAATTCCTTTATTTGCTGTCATTAAATGCATTTTTTGTGGGGTAATGTTTAATGCTGAAGAGGTTTTTTTTTTCCTCTTGCTTTGCTTTAAATGAAATGTCAGGACATGGCTTAGATGGTTATGTTACCAGTGTCGTGTCTGTGGCTGTTTTAAGTCTATCTTGAAAATAAGAGGTTGGTCTCGGGCTTTCACTTAGTCCCTACATTCGGAGTAAACACGTTATTGCATCAGAGTCTGGGGACAGAAGTAAGTAGCTGGCTTTGACTAATAAGACGTTACTCCATCTGTAGTTAATATAACTTGTGCTCTCCTAATGTGCACTGTGGTTGGCACTTGTAAATAGGCAGTTAGGCATCAATTATATTAGAATCACTGGCATCACCTTGCTGCATAAAAAGCAGAGTTTGTATTGTCATGCATGCAGGGCACATTTATTATATCTTTGGAAAGTACGGGGGAGAGTGAAAATGAACAACACTGAAGTTTTGTCTGGGCCAACGCACAATGAAATATAAATAAGACAAAAAAAAAAGTGCACAGAAGAGATTGCAGAGTCAAAAGTGCTGCCAGTTCACAACGTCATCCTGGGCATGTCATGTAAATCTGACATGTAAATTTGAATTTGAAATATATAAGTAAATATAAATATGGTACAAATATACTATATAAACATAAGTACATACTGTATATTTACTGTAATAAGTATAATTGTAAATAAATATAAACATGGAATAAATATACCATACAGTACCAGGTGGCACAATGCTAGCCCTGCTGCCTCGCAGTAAGAACATGGGGTTCATGTCCCGAGTCCTCAATGTGTGGAGTTTGCATGTTCTCCCTACATCTGCGTGGGTTTCCTCCCACAGTCCAAAGACTTACAGGTTAGGTGAATGGCTGATCCTAAATTGCACGTTGTGCATGTTTGGGGTGTGGGTGTGTTTGTCCCCCGATGGACTGGCGTCCTGTCCAGGGTTTGTTCCTGCTTTGCACCCTGTGGTACCTGGGATAGGGTACAGCACCCCCCACAACCCTGGTCTGGAGATAGAAAGTGACATGACATGACCATGCAGAAAGTCACAACGTCAGACAAATCTACTCTATATACAGTGGTGCTTTGGTTTGCGAATGTAATCCGTTCCAGAAACATGCTTGTAATCCAAAGCACTCATATATCAAAGCGAATTTCCCCATAAGAAATAATGGAAACTCAGATGATTCATTCTACAACCCAAAAATATTCATATAAAAATGATTAATCTATACTAATAAAAGGCAAAGCCCTGACTCACTCATCATCATCAATTCTCCAACTTCCCGTGTAGGTAGAAGGCTGAAATTTGGCAGGCTCATTCCTTACAGCTAACTTACAAAAGTTAAGCAGGTTTCATTTCGAAATTCTACGGGTAATGGTCATAACTGGAATCTATTTTTATCCATATATTGTAATAGTCTTCAGCTCGATGGCCGTGGGAGGCGGAGTTGCGTCTCGCATCATCACGCCTCCCACGTAATCACGTGAACTGACTGTAAACGCAGTACATAGAAAACAAGGAAGAGCTCCAAACAGCACTGAAGAAAAAACGCATTACACAATTGAGAAGGCAGCGAAACAATATGAAGCGAGTGACGCATACAACCATATTCATGAGTGCAGCTACTTCGGAAACAAAGCACGGTGTAAACCGTAAGTTTAAATTAAGTTCATAGACAGGCTGCCGCTAGCGTTTGTCATGCCCACGGCTAATACAATATTCGCCAGATACAAGTTTAATGACAGGACGCAGGGTATAAACGAGAATTTTGATCACTTTGTAACTAAGTTAAAATTGCTGGTGAAGGGCTGTGCTTATGCAAATTCCGAGAGACTGTGTTTGTGGGGGGATTGACAGTTAAGGCGGGTGGGGGAGTGACGTCATCATCTCCCCTCCCATTAACCTCATTTCGTTCTGAGCTGAGCTCCGCAGCTAACACAGTCTTGCGGAAACAACTTCGTCACGCTGCCACCAAATACCAAAGGCACTTGAAAAATCCACAGGTTAATACACACGCTGTCTCTAGAGTTTCTCCACACTCTGAATGTTTTCCTCGCGTCCCCTTTATACCCTCTGATCTTCCATTTCATTTCAAATGCCTCCAATTTCCAGTAAGGCTCTGCTTCGCGATGACAATTAATAAGTCTCAGGGACAGACCCTACAAAAGGTTGCCATTGATTTGAGGCAACATTGCCTTTCTCCTGGACAATTATATGTTGCAGTCTCAAGAGTGAGCTCGGGCAGCTTGGTCATATTACAACCGGAGTGCTGAATTGACAACGTGGTATACAAAGAGATCCTTAACAAATAGTTATTGGTATATTTTCCCTCAGTTTAAAAAGGTTTTCTTTTCTTCTTAATACAAATTTAAAACCAGTACTTCGCCGCTACAAAGCGCAGGGATTTTGCTATATACAGTATATACTGTATATATGTAGATATTAATATATATATATGTGAATTTAAGTATGTATGTATGTATGTATTGTCACAGGTGGCTGGTGGTGGAGCCCAGCTGGGACACCCAGGAGGACCGGAGGAGGGCTTGTACCTCCTCCAGACCGCGAGGGGGCGACCACCCTGGTTGTATTGGGGGCCATGGGTAGAGGGCTTGGAAGCCCAACCCTGTAGAGGCCCGTGGCCACCGCCAGGCGGCGCCCCGGTGCCTGAACAACCCTAGACCTCAGCACTTCCGCCACACCAGGAAGTGCTGGGGGGAAGAGGAGCAGGGACACCCGAAGGGCTTCCGGGTGCGCAGCCGGTAGTTCCGCCACACTGGGGCGTGTCTGCGGAGGAATGCCGGGAAGCAGCCCATCCGGGTTCCTATATAAGGGGCCGCCTCCCTTCATTCAGTGGCGGAAGTTGGGTGGAAGAAGGACGGAGCTGGAGAGAGGACTGGAGGCGGCCAGAAAGGCATTTGGACTATGAGGCCTGGACTTTGGGGGATCGGTGCTGGAGGCACTGGGACTTGCAGCTGAACTTGAACTGTAAATATAGTGTAAATAAACGTGTCCGTCTGTCTGTGTCCGGGCCAGGTTCCACAGTATGTATGTATGTGTATATTTATATATATATATGTAGATATGTGTATATATGTGTATATATGTAGATATGTATATATATGTAGATATCTACATATATTCACATACATACACATCTGTGTCTATGTGTATATATATATATGTGTGTGTGTGTATGGAAGTATGTGTGTATATATATGTGTATGTGTGTATATATATGTATGTGTGTATATGTATGTGTATATATATGTTGATATGTGTATATATATATGTATATACTTTATATGTATATATGTGTATATGTAGATATGTGTATATGTAGATATTGTCGAGGATGCCAGGGGGCATGACCCGGCCGGGACGCCTTGAAGGACCGGAAGTGGGCGTGTGCCCATCTGGGATCACGTGGGGGCCGCCTTCCTGGTTGCTTTGGGGGCCACGGGTTCAGGGCATGGAAGCCCCACCCTGTAGGGGCCCGTGGTCACCGCCAGGCGGTGCCCCAATGCCTTGGGGACTTGTGACCTCAGCACTTCCGCCACACCAGTAAGTGCTGGGGGTAAGAATTAGACGGACACCCGGAGAGCTGCCGGGAGAACAGCCGGCACTTCTGCCACGCTGGGGCTTGGCCAAGAGAGGAATGCTGGGAACCACGTGGAGCTCGTCCGGGAGTGTATAAAAGGGGCCGTCTTCCTTCATTCAAGGCTGGAGTTGGGTGGAAGAAGGATAAGGCACGAGAGGTGTGTGGAGGCAGCCCGAAGAAAGGCATTGTGAGGCCAGGACTGTGTGTTGGGGTTTGGACTGGGTCTGAGTGACCATTATTATTGTAAATAGTGTATATAATAAAACATGGTGGTGATTTACAACATGTCCGGCTGTCTGTGTCCGGGTCGGCTCAACAATATGTAAGTGTTTATATATATGTTTATATATATATATATATGACAGCAACACTCATAACAGTGACAAAACAATTACATTGACAATCATGTTACGTTATTTTTAAAATGTTTCCTTTTCTTTTTCATAACTTCTTTAACACACTACTTCTCCACTGCAAAGCGCGAGTATTTTGCTAGTACAAAATATAAAGTAAAAATATGCAAAACAAATTAACCTGCACTTTACCTTTGAAAAGAATCGTGGCTGGAGTGAGGGAGACGAGAGAGAGGAGAGGAGGAGGGTTATTGTGCAGGACGACTGCACACGGAATTCCTGCTATCTGTTGGCTCTCTGAAAACTTCTTCTTTTTTTGCGATTTTAACAAGGAAACCTATTTAATGACAGTTGCTTTTGCCTGAAGAGTCACTACACTTGGACACAAAATTTTCAAAAATACTTTACGTACTGTAAGGTTTCTAAACTCTTTTGGGATTCCACCGAACGGGACGACACGTGGAAGAGTTTCCCGAAACAACCACAGGCTCCCAGCGCTGTAGCAGTTTAAAAGCGAATCTGAAAAGATTGTGTTGCTCTATAAGCACAAGCTGTAGATGGGTGAAGCAAGGAGCATTATAAATGCAGGGGCATTATATTACTTGGCCACTAACCTGGCCATGACCCTGCCTGACTGCTGTGTCTGTGTGTAGGAGAGCGGCAGATCACGCTGCAATAAATAATCGTGCTGTTCCTGTTTCTCGCTGAATAAAGATGGTGTCGCTAAAGTACTCAGACTCAGCCTCATGTTTTGGGGTGTAAGACAGGGACTCACACATCACAGCACACATGTGGTCACAATGCTGCAGTAAACAGTATACGCTCGTACGGATGTTGACTATATGAGTGAGGTACGCTGACTGAGATCGAGAATGGGAGACAATTGCCCACAATCCCACGGCGCGAGAGAGAGAAGAACCATCAGCTCAGTTGTGATCACGTGACGCTCAGCCGACAAAGCATATACATACTACTCGTATTGCAAGACCTCGCTCGTTTATCAAGTTAAAATGTATTAAAAAATTTAGCTCGTCTTGCAAAACGCTCACAAACTAAATTACTCACAATCCAAGGTTTTACTGTATATAAAATCCTAAGCCTAAAAGTGCAATGATTTTGTGCAATGATTTTTTTGTGACGTTTTTATGTCACGTTTTCTGTCACACTTTAAATCAGGCTTATTTTAAAACCTACATATATATGTTTGGCATCATTCTTTTCAGAATCTATTGAACTTTAATGTGATATTGTTATATTTTCAGATTCTTATTCTGTTTTTAAATTATAAACTAAAATATCAAGAACTCAAGTCCCATGAGACAAGACTTTGTGCCAAGAGATTTAACCATGCCCAGGGCCGGAAATAGAAGACAAAGAGTAGATGACAAAGACAGCTGCTTTACAGGCTTTTAAATGTTCGAAATGCCACACAAGATGCAGATCACGCGGCACAGCAGCAGCAGCAGCAGCAAGCCAGCAGCTGATCGAGCAAAGAGGAGGTTAAAAAAAAAAAACTGTATTAGTTTCCCATTGTATCACAGTTTAAAAGGGGGTTTTGAAGGAGCAACCGCGTCTCCTTGGGGGTGCGTTCAGCGACAGAGACGTGAAGTGGCTGGCGCATAGCACAGGTCTTTGAGCAAAGTGAGCAGAGGGTAAGCCCCCTAGTAATAATAATAATAATAAATTTTCTTTATATAGCGCCTTTCTCAAGTTCATACAGTTTACAGTCACAGAGATTTCTTTCTTTGCTCTCCAGCATTTTTAAGCGGGAAAAACTTATGTTGTTCTTGACTGAATTTAGCAACCTTTTATCTGATTTGGCTATAAATTATGATCATGTAGTACTGATAGGGGATTTTAATGTACACATTGATATGGAAACTGACACTTTTAGCAAATGTTTTACTTATTTGTTAAATTCAGTAGGATTTAGTCAGATTTTCAAAGGTCCAACTCATAATCATAACCACACATTAGATTTAATTATAACTTACAAAGTTGAAATTCTAAATTTAAATATTACTCCATTAAATTAAGTTACTTCTGATCACTACTTAATTACATTTGATTTAGTCCTGCTCTTGCCAACGCACTCACAGATTAAAACAAAGACAGTGCGACATCTAGATTGTTCTGCTTCAAAATTTATAGATACTTTGAGTAAGTCGAGTGTAATTGTGGAAAACCGTTTAGATCAGTTAACATCAAATGTAAACGTGGAATACAATTTAGATCAGCTAACATCACATTATAATGTGACCTTGAGAGATGCTCTGGACACAGTGGCTCCCCTTAAGACAATATTGATCAAAGCACATAGAAACTCTCCCTGGTTTAATGAAAACATTCAAGCTTTTATATTCGAGTGTCGAAAACTGGAGCAGATGGAGAACAACAAAGCTACATGTCTTTCAAACTGCATGGGCAGAGAGTATTAATAAATATAAAAAAGCCCTCTTTAAAGCTCGCTCAGAATACTATTCTACAATAATAGATAGCAATAATAAAAATCCTCGGGTATTGTTTAGAACAGTTGCTAAATTAACAAATGGGAATTCAGATCTACAGGGCAAAATACCAACAGATATTAGCAGTACAGACTTTATGAACGTCTTCAATGAGAAAATTAAAAATATAAGATTTCAGATCTCTGCATCACAGTACAAACCAAATACTAGCTTAGCAGACCCTCCCTCTCATTGCATTCAGCACTTTAGTAGTTTTAATCCTGTAACTGAGCAGGAAGTCTTAACTTTAATTTCTAAAATGAAGCCCACTACTTGTTCCCTAGATCCAGTGCCAAAACTAGTAAAAAGTGCAATGCATGGTCTTGCAGCTCCTATTCTAAACATTATCAATAGTTCCTTATTGCATGGCACAGTAGTAGGATGTCATTTAAAGTGCACATCTCAAAGTTGTCCAATGCTTCTTCCATCTTACAAATGTTGGGAAATTAAGGTGCTATATAAATAAACAGGATTCTGAGAAATTAATTAATGCATGTATTTCTAGTAGGATTGACTACTGCAAAGCAGTGTTCACAGGATGTTTAAACTGTTCTTTATGCACCCTCCAGTTAATCCAAAATGCTGCTGAAAGAATTATAACAAGAACAAGAAAATACGAACACATAACTCCAGTTCTTAAATCCTTACACTGGCTAACAGCTAAGCTTAGGGCAGATTTTAAAATCCTCCATTTAACATATAAAGCATTAAATGGCCAAGGTCTGGCTTACTTATTAGAACTGATCATGACTTACAAACCAGAGCACACATTAAGATCTCAAGATGCTGATCTGCTTATGATTCCAAGGGTTAATAAAATAACAGTGGGAGGTCGAGCTTTTAGTTACAGGGCCGCTAAACTGTGGAATGGTCTGCCTGCTACTATAAGAGATGCCCCTTCGGTCTCAGCTTTTAAATCCCAACTGAAGACCCACTACTTCAGTTTAGCACACCCTGACTAGAGCTACTGATTAACTGTACAGGCTGCATCTCTGTTGTCAGTTATTAGCACTAAAACATGAGTAATATGATAGTTATAATTTATTACTAACCCTCACCTATTCTGTTTCTCTTCTCAGTACTCAAATGTGGCACTTGGTTCCATGGCCCACCAAGTTGTTTTGCCTGCCTAAGGTAAAGTCATCACTGATGGAGGATCGCAGGAATCGTGGGGTAGAGGGGTCCTTTCATCGGATTGGCTGGCCCAGCACTGTTACAGCTGTGGAATGACCAAATGGGAGAGGCAGCTTGATGGATGAGGTCTCCAGGACTCTAAACAAATCCAAATCATATTATATGATATCATCTAATGTTAAATTCTGCTACGTACTTGTAAACTTTTTATTTTTATACTGTATTGAGGATTTGTTCTGTTCTGTGTATTGTACTATATTGTATTGACCCCCTTCTTTTTGACATCGACTACACACCCAACCTACCTGGAAAGGAGTCTCCCTCTGAACTGCCTTTCCACAGGTTTCTTCCATTTTTTCCCTACAAGGGTTTTTTGAGAGTTTTTCCTTGTCTTCTTAGAGAGTCAAGGCTGGGGGGCTGTCAAGAGACAGGGCCTGTTAAAGCCCATTGCAGCGGCACTTCTTGTGTGATTTTAGGCTATACAAAAAAATTAATTGTAACTGTATATATTTTACAATAGTTGCCTAAAACTTAGTATTACTTTCAATACTTCAGGCAAAATTAATAAGAAATTTTTGCAACTTATTTTGGGGTTAATTTCAAACGTCTCGCTTGCCTTAGCCCAGCAGTATTCAAAGTTTTTGAAGACCACTTTGTTAAAGTATGAGTCAACCTTTAATAAAATTCTGCGTTACGTTTTCCAAAATTTAATCTTTCAAACATAAGAATCATACCCAACATTGCTGGATTTGCATTTCAATGATTTAGATTTCAGCCAATGATCCATAATCACCCCTTAGTCATGAAGACCAACTAACAGTGGTTTGGCCGGGTACACAAATGACAAGTCTCAAAAGTAAAAGCTGGGATGCCAGCCGGGTTGTCGCATTTAATTTGACAGAAAAGTTCAACAAAAAAATCAACGCCTTTTGTTGTTTACACGTCTTGTCTTTGGGCTTTTAAATCAGTTAACAAAAAAAGCTTGGCTTTAGTCACTGGTCCAGGGTCTGTTTGCTCGGGAGTTCCATCGAATGGGTTGCTTTTGCCAAAAAGACAATTCCTTCCGGGCAGCTAGGGTTCTTATAGTTGGGGAAACCAGAAGGGCCGGTGCTAAGTGCCCTCACGGGGCGTGTTTTTCAGTGCTGCAAGGAGAGAAGGAGAAAGAGAAAGTTAGTGACAGCGCCCCCTCTCGTCCCGGAGGGTTATTACATTCCTTGATTGAGCTTGTGAGGAGCATGCATGACAGCAGACATTGGCCTCCCAACCCGAGTAAGGATCCTTGTTCATTCTTGGTCGGGATGCCAGTCCATGTGTGCTGCCCATTACAGGCCTTATAGTGTAAGCAATTTGAAAGTCACTTTCCCCTGATGACTCTCAGCTTGTGGAGAACTTGACTCACATGTGGACACCACTGATGGTCCATGGAACCCACTTTGAGGATGACTGCCTTAGGAGTTTAAAACGTGTGTGCATATGATAATCCAGAAAGCTTAAATGTTGATCACAAAAGAGGAGTGCTCAGATTTGGTCTCATGTTATTAGGCTGAGGGTAAACCTTTTTGTTACAGAATGTCAATGAGAATAAAACTTTAAACCGGAAACCAAAAGAGAACCAACAGCACTGCATAAACCAGCTTCTCCTCAGAACAAGTTTAAGGTTACCCACAACCCTATAATGAAATTGGATGAGAATAAATGGATGGATTTACTTATAATTATTTCAATTATTAGGTATGTTAAACATCTATCCATCCATTATCCAACATGCTATATCCTAACTACAGGGTCACGGGGGTCTGCTGGAGCCAATCCCAGCCAACACAGGGCGCAAGGCAGGAAACAAACCCCGGGTAGGGCGCCAGCCCACCGCAGGGATTGTGTTAAACAGCTCATTAGAAATATCTCTTTCTCTTTGAGACTCCATAAAGTGAGGGGAGTATACAATGGGAAATATGAGTGCAATGGGCACCCCAGAAGGGCTAGAGTAAGGAATACCTAGAAGGGAATGAGCCATTGTTCAACAGCCCACTTTGGTCCCAGGCTGTGGGATGCTCTTAAAGAGAAAGAGTGAGAGCTTAGAGGACTGGAGGAAAGTTAAAGTCCTCTGGGCTTTCCACAAGGTAAAATATGGTCTTCAGGTTGGGAGAGCTAGGACCTGGTTGCCCCTTTAAGTGGCAGGCAGTGAGAGGGCTGGACTCGAGATATGGCCCTCCGAAGGTAACTGGTGGTTCAGTTAATTCACTATTTGGCAGTCTGGTTTGGCAGATGCCAGGCTCTGACTACCTTCTGGAATGCATGGTGCCAACTTTAAAAGTGACGTCATGTTTCAGGCCAACATCTTGCCCAGTGTTCACAGTTGTGTTTTTTGTCTATATGGTTTCATTTTGAATTATTTATTTGTATTAATGTTTCTTTTGTGTATAATGCACCTTTTTCTGTGTTTGAGTGTGCGTGTGTGTGTGTTGGGAAAGGGGCATGGCCTTGATAATGTCCTTTGTGTTCTGTGGGAGGCTCCCCAAGGGGCAGGGCCACCTGCCAATCACTGCCAGGTACCGCCTTCCAGCCTATTTAAGGGAGGGCCTCCCACAGTTCCACGTGGTTCATTGAATGCACTTGGGAGTGGAGCGCTATTGTGAGTTTCTGTCTTTATTATTGCTTTTTGATTTTTGCCCTTGTGCTCTGTTTTCTGACTTCATCATTGGTTTTCATATTGGTAATGTGCTTATTGAATTTTTGAACCACTCCTTTATTTTGACCATGCCACTGGATTTTGTATTAGGACTTGGTTGTTATGTTTGCCTTGCCTCCTCAAACATCTGCTCTGCACTCATCAGAGCTTTGAGCTTGCATAGCCATTTTCTGGAAATAAGCCTTCTATTTTTATAAAGATTTATTCTCGGCCCTTTTGCTATCTAGTCAGGGTATTTGACGGTGTTTCCCCCCACTCTAGTGGGCAACTTTTGAAAGTGTTTTGGCACCTGTTCTTTTGGAACTAAAGCAATTTTGCCAAATTCATGGTAAAGGGGGTTCAGTTATCACTAGTAAAAAGTGAGCAGCTGCCCCAAGTGGAGGAATTCACATACCTGGAGGTGTTCTTCCCAGGTCGGTTTAGAGGTGATCATTCCTGCACTGGTACTAGTGGCAAGCAGCAGGTTTGTGGACAATGTACCAGGCAATGGTGGTAAGCTGAGCACTTCTAAGATGAATTAGTCAACATCCACATCATTACCTGTGGAGAAGGGTTCTGGGTAGTAGTTGAAAGAAACACAAGTGGCTGAAAATAGGATTTTGCATAACATTGCTGGACTCCCTCTTCATGATCGAGCGAGGAGCTCAGCAATATGGGAAGACCTCGGCGGAGTGGAAGTGCTGCATCTCTGCATCAAAAGGTGCCAGCTGAGTTGGTTTCGGTTTGTAGTTATGATGTCTCCTGAGAACCTCCCCAACACGGGCCAACTAAGGAAAAACCCAGGAAATGCTGGAGAAATTACATTGTTTTGAGAATTAACCAGAAGCTAGTAGAAATGGAAAGACCCGGCATGCCACCACATCTCTCATTGGCATAAGCAGAGTGAGGATGAGAGTGAGAGTGATGTTATAGATGGCTCCATCAGCTCAGCCAGTTTTGTCGAAGAATACCAATAATGTCTGATATACCTTTAGCAATACAAAGTCCTTACACTGACTCCCAGTTAAGTTTAAGGCAGATTTCAAAATCCTCCTTTTAACATATAAAACCTAAAATTAAAAAAAAGCAGAGGCCCTGCTTAAATATCTGAACTTATCATTGTTTACAAACCTGAGCGCACATCAAGATCTCAAGATGCCAAATCGGCTTATGATTCCAAGGGTTAGCAAAATAACAGTAGGAGCGCGAACTTTTAGTTACAGCTGTGGAGTGGTCTGCCTGCTACTATAAGAGATGCCCCTTCAGTCTCAGCTTCTAAACCCCAGCTGAAGACTCACGACTTCAGTTTAGTGTACCATGACTAGAGCTGCTGGTTAGCTGTGCATGCTGTTTCTCTGTTCGTTGTCATTAGTACTAAAATACAAACAATACCATATTAATAAATTGTTACTAACAATCCTCTACTCTGTTTCTCTTCTCTGTACTCACATGTGACACTTGGTGCCACTGCTTTACTTCCAAGATGTTTGCCTGCCTATGGAAAACTCACTTCTGATAAATGAGCTCTGGAATCATCGGGTAGAAGGGTCCTTTCATGTGATTGGCTGGCCCAGCACTGACTCAGCTGCAGAATGGCCAACAGGAGGAAAATTGTAGGCCATGGTCTCTAGGACTCTGACTATGTCTGGCTTGTCTGACTCCTTTTAAATGATCTGTCCAAGGGTCTACGGTTAACTGATGGACAGATATTACTGTTTTTCATTAATGTTAATTATCCTTATATGTGATTGTTCTGTATTTAGTGGGTGCTATCATCTATTCTTGCGTTTTGCCATGAGAGTTGTTGTGTGCTTTGTGCCTGCACTTGGTGATGCTCGCTGTGTGAGAGCAAAGCCGTTTGTACTGTTGGATTGTATTTCTGAGGTGGCCATGATAGATTGACCATCTACTTCTGAGAAGAGCATTACTTGTGTTCTGTTTGCTGTGTTGTAAGTACCCCACTTTTTGACACCCATTGAACACCCAACCTACCTAGAAGAGGGTCTCTCTCTGAATTGCCTTTCCCAAGACTCCATCCATCCATCCCTTATCCAACCCGCTATATCCTAACTACAGGGTCACGGGGGTCTGCAGGAGCCAATCCCAGCCAACACAGGGCACATGGCAGGAAACAAACACCAGGCAGGACACCAGCCCACCACAGGGCCCGCATACACACACACACACACCAAGCACACACTAGGGACAATTTAGAATCGCCAATGTACCTAACCTGCATGTCTTTGGACTGTGGGAGGAAGCCAGAGTGCCCAGAGGAAACCCACACAGACACGGGGAGAACATGTAGGGTGGACCCGGGAGACGAACCCAGGTCTCCTGACTGCGAGGCAGCAGCGCTACCCACTGCGCAACCGTGCCTCCCTTTCCTAAGATTTCTTCTTTTTTTTCTGGGGGAGGCAGTCAAAAAACAGGGCTTGTTTGAAGCCCATTGAGGCATTCCTTCTGTGACTTTGGGTTATACAAGAAATAAAGTGCTGTTGCATTAGAGAACAGTGCTTATTATAGACTGCGTATGCAGTATGCACTCATTTCAAATATGCACACTCAGCAGTGGGACAAACTGGATTTCTAAATAATGTTTGATCAGAACTCGTTTTTCTCTTTTATACACCCTAGTGTAATGCTCTGATAAGGCTAAAGGTGCTGCCTATGTCTGATGCTTTCACAAATTAGCACACAGCCCAGCACGGTTGGCCATGTCATCAAAGTACACTTTATCTCTTCCTTTAGTGGTCACCGCTTGTGATGAAAACTTTGGTTTGTTTCCTCTTTCAGATGTTCCTAGGTTATGCCGAGAAGCATCTAGTAGTTGCTGACAGGCAAAGCACAATTTATCATCCACTTTTATGGTGACTGCAGCAGCTGCTGCGTTGTGAGTCAAATCCCAAACACTGGCCAATCCTGTCCAGTTAAGAAACAAACTGTTACCTCCGTACCTTTTAGGGGATCATCACAAGACAAGGACATTTGCAGAAACCTCATCAGAGGCTAGGGATTTGCGCCGGCAATTATAAGGTGCCAGAAGCTATTCCACTCCATTTGTTATTTTGAGTAAGGCCATGAACCTGCATTTCCTCCATCCTGGGTATGGCATTAACCTCCATCCAGCCCTGCAAGCAGGCCCTCCAACTTTCCAGGAAAACTTGGCAGTTGGTGGCAGTCCAGCCACCATGAAAACCTCACAGTGTGCCATTCCATTTGAGCCAGTGTGGTGCTGATGTGTCGGGTCCTAATTTGGGATCCTGAGGTGGTTCATTGTATGGTGGGTGCGGCAACACGCTGTATCAGTGCATGCCCCTAAGCTCATCAGAATGCAGACATTAATGGTGGTCTGTTTAACTACATCAATATATCATCTGCCGTTTCTAGTATCAAGCTTAAAAGTATTTATATGTACAGTATTACTTGCATGGTTACTTTAACGCCTTATAACTTCAGCCATCCATATATTAATTCACAAGACCCTGTTTAGTCTATTTTTATAATTTCAGGTTTAGATACAAGTGTCAAATTAATTTATGGGAAATTCTTCCTTATCAAGTGTTTCCCATACCACAGCCATAGTTACAAATTAACACCTAATATACAGTACTCTGTAACTCTGCTGCATCTGTCTCCTTCTTTTTCTCTTTGCCTCCTCCACTCCTCCCAACAAGCTTCATTCTCCTCCTCCTGACTCTGGCTGCTGAAACTGAGGCAGGCAGCTCCTTTTATCTACCACCTAGAAGTGCACACATGCTCCGAAAGCACTTCCAGGTGAGACAGAAGCCCCATGATGTAGGGCAGTACCTCCTGGCAGCACCCACAGAACCCAACAGGGCTGAGTCAAAGAAATCCAATTCCCAGTATGCCCTGTGGAAATCCAAGTCACTGCTGCACCCAGAGGGGCTGCCATCGAGCTATCTGGGGGAGATAATGCCTTGTGCACGTTCTCTCCCCGTGTCCTTCCATCTTAAGGTTGTCCTAAACAGGTAAGGACTCTGGCCACCCTTCACACTAAAGTAGAATTACAAGCATTTCATAAGTTTCAGAGGCTTTTATTGACAATTATATTAAGTGTATGTAAAGAGTCAATATTTGTAGTGTAGGCCCTTCTTTCTTTTTCAAGACCTCTGCAATTCACCTTGGCAGGCTGTCAGTTAACTTCTGGGCCCAATCCTGACTGATGGTAGCCCATTCTTGATAATCAATGCTTGGAGTTTGTCAGAATTGGTGGGTTTTTGTTTGTCCACCCGCTTCTTGAGGATTGAAGTTCTCAATGGGATTAAGGTCTGGGGAGTTCCCTGGCCATGGACCTAAAATTTCGATGTTTTGTTCCCTAAACCACTTAGTTCTCACTTTTTGCCATATGGCCCGGTGCTCCATCATGCTGGAAAAGGCATTATGGGTCACCAAACTGTTCTTGGATGGTTGGGAGAAGTTGCTCTCGATGGATGTTTTGGTCCCATTCTTTATTCATGGCTGTGTTCTTAGGCCAGAATGTGAGTGAGCCCTGCACTCCCTTGGCTAACATGAATGGTCTCAGGATGCTTTATTGTTGGCATGACACAGGACTGGTGGTAGCGCTGCTCACCTTTTCTTTTTTCTGGATGCCCCAAACAATCGAAAAGGGGATTCATCAGAGAAAATGACTTGACCACAGTAGTCCTCAACAGTCCTCAGCAGTCCAATCCCAGAAAATCAGTCTGTCCCTGATATTTTTCTTGGCTTCTTTGCTGCCCTTCTTGACACCAGGTCATTCTCCAAGAGTCTTTGCTTCACTGTGAGTGCAGATGTACTCACACCTGCCTGCTGCTATTCCTGAGCAAACTCTGCACTGGCAGTGCCTGCAGCTGAATCAACTTTCGGAGAGGGTCCTGGTGCTTGCTGGACTTTCTTGGGCACCCTGAAGCCTTCTTCACCACAATTGAACCTCTCTATTCAAACTCAATCGGCGTGACAGAGTGACCTCCAGCCTTGTCCTTGTCACCACTCTCACCCATGTGGGGTCACTGAAATGATGTCAGCAGGTCATTTTGTGACAAGACTGAAATGCAGTGGGTTTGTCAGGATTAAGTTCATTTTCATGGCAAAGAGGGACTTTACAATTAATTGCAATTCATCTGATCGCTCTTCATAACATTCTGGAGTCAATGTAAATTGACATCATAAAAACTGAGGCAGCAAACTCTGTGAAAATTAAAATTTGTGTCATTCTCAAAACATTTGGCCATGACTGTACATCAATCGGGCGTTTATTGTAGAGCGGCCTTGACAGAAGCCACTCTTAACTAAAAGGCATTTGACTGCACACTTGAAGTTTGTCAAGCAGCATTTAATGCACTCTGCTCTGATGAGACAAAAATGGAAGTCTTTGGGCAGAACTCTAAACACTATGTCAGACAAAGACCCCACACTGCTTGCCACCTGCCCAATATCATCCCTAGAGTGAAGCATGGTGCTGGTAGCATCAGGCTATGGGGGCGCTTCTCCACCTCAAGCATCAGGAATTGTGGGAAGGATGAATGCAGCCAAATACAGAGAGGTCCAGCTCCAGAATGCACACAACCTCAGACGAGGGTGATGGTTCACCTTTCAACACATGAATGACCTGCAGCCTATAACTATCTATAACTTCTTCTTCTTCTTCTTCCGGCTGCTCCCGTTAGGGGTTGCCACAACAGATCATCTTCTTCCATATGTTTCTGTCCTCTGTATCTTGTTCTGCTATACCCATTACCTGCATGTCCTCCCTCACCCCATCCATAAACCTTCTCTTAGGCCTTCCTCTTTTCCTCTTCCCTGGCAGCTTCATCCTTAGCATCCTTATCCCAGCATCTCTCCTCTGCACATGTCCAAACTAACACAATCTCGCCTCTCTGACTTTGTCTCCCAACCGTCCAACTTGAGGTGTCCCTCTAATGTCCTCATTTCTAATCTTGTTCATCCTCGTCACACCCAATGCAAATCTTAACATCTTTAACTCTGCCACCTCCAGCGCTCTCTCTTGCTTTCTGGTCAGTGCCACCATCTCCAACCCATATAACATAGCTGGTCTCACTACCATCCTGTAGACCTTCCCTTTCACTCTTACTGATACCCATCTGTCACAAATAACTCCTGACACTCTTCTCCACCCATTCCACCCTCCCTGCACTCTTTTTTTCACCTCTCTTCCACAATCCCCATTACTCTGTACTATTGATCCCAAGTATTTAAACTCACTCACCTCCGCCAACTCTGCTTCTTGCATCCTCACCATTCCACTGACCTCCCTCTCATTTACACACATGTATCCTGTCTTGTTCCTACTGATCTTCATTCCTCTTCTCTCTAGAGCATATCTCCACATCTCCAGGGTCTCCTCAACTTGCACCTTACTATCACTACAGATCACAATGTCATCAGCAAACATCATAGTCCATGGGGACTCCTGTCTAATCTCGTCTGTCAACCTGTCCATCACCATTGCAAATAAGAAAGGGCTCAGAGCCGATCCCTGATGTAATCCCACCTCCAACTTCAATGCATCCGTCACTCCTACGGCAGATCTCACCACTGTCACACTTCCCTTGTAAATATGCTGTACAACTCTTACGTACTTCTCTGACGCTCCTGACTTCCTCATACAATACCACAGCTCCTCTCGAGGCACCCTGTCATATGCTTTCTCCAGGTCCACAAAGCCTCAATGCAACTCCTTCTGTCTTTCTCTAAACTTTTCCATCAACATCCTCAGAGCAAACATTACATCTGTGGTGCTCTTTCTTGGCATGAAACCATACTGCTGCTCACTAATCATCACCTCACTTCTTTCCTAGCTTCCACTACTCTTTCCCATAACGTCATGCTGTGGCTCATCAATTTTATCCCCCTGTAGTTACTACAGTCCTGCACATCCCCTTATTCTTAAGTATCAGCACCAGGACACTTCTTCTCCACTAATTAGGCATCCTCTCAATTTCCAAGATTCCATTAAAAAAAATCTGGTTAAAAACTCCACTGCCATCTCTCCTAAACACCTCCATGCTTCCATAGGTATGTCATCTGGACCAACAGCCTTTCCATTTTTCATCTTCTCCATAGCTGTCCTTATTTCTTCCTTGCTAATCCGTTGCACTTCCTGATTCACTATCTCCACATTATCCAACCTCTTCTCTTTCTCATTCTTTTCATTCATCAGCCTCTCAAAGTACTCTTTCCATCTGCTCAACACACTCTCCTCGCTTGTGAGTACATTTCTATGTTTATCCTTTATCACCCTAACCTGCTGCATATCTTTCCCAGCTCGGTCCCTCTGTCTAGCCAATCGGTACAGGTCCTTTTCTCCCTCCTTAGTGTCCAACCTCTCATACAACTCATCATATGCCCATTCTTTAGCCTTCGCCACCTCTCTCTTCACCTTGCACCTTATCTCCTTGTACTCTTGTCTACTTTCTGCATCTCTCTGACTATCCCACTTCTTCTTTGCCATCCTCTTCCTCTGTATACTCTCCTGTATTTCCTCATTCCACCACCAGGTTTCCTTTTCCTCCTTCCTGTTTCCAGATGACACTCCAAGCACCCTTCTTGCTGGCACCCTTACTACATCTGCTGTAGTTTCCCAGCTGTCTGGTAACTCGACACTGCCAGCCAGTGACTGTCTCACCTCCTCCCTAAACTCAACCTTGAAGTCGTCCTTTTTCGACTTCCACCTTTTGATCTTTGGCTCTGCCCTCACTCTCTTCATGTTCTTGATCTCCAACATCATCCTATAGACCACCATCCTATGCTGTCTAACTACACTTTCCCCTGCCACCACTTTGTAGTCTTCAATCTCCTTCAGATTGACTCTTCTGCCTAGGATTTATTCTACCTGTGTGCATCTTCCTCCACTCTTGTTCGTAACCCTATGTTCCTCCCTCTTCTTAAAATACGTATTCACCACAGCCATGTCCATCCTTTTGGCGAAATCCACTATCCTCTGACCTGCTTCATTCTTCTCCTTGACACCATACCAACGCATCACCTCCTCGTCTCTATTGTTCCCTCCACCAACATGCCCATTAAAATCCACTCCAATCACCACTTTCTGTCCCTTGGGTACACTGTTCATCACTTCATCCAACTCACTCCAAAAATCTTCTTTCTCATCCATTGTACACCCAACTTGCGGTGCATATGCACTAAAAACATTCATCATCACCTCCAATTTTCAGCTTCATAATCATTACTCTGCCTGACGCTCTTTTCACCTCCAAAACACTCTTGACATACTGTTCCTTCAGAATAACTCCTACTCCATTTCTCTTCCTATCCACACCATGATAGAACAATTTGAATCCACCTCCAATCCACCTGGCCTTACTCCCCTTCCATTTAGTCTCTTGCACGCACAATATATCAACCTTCCTTCTCTCCATTATATCTGCTAACTCTCTCCCCTTACCAGTCATACTGCCAACATTCAAAGTTCCTACCCTCAGTTCCACTCTCTTTACTTTCATCCTCTCCTCCTGCCTCTGGACATGTCTCCCCGTCTTCTTCTCCTTCTTCAGCAAACAGTAGCCCAATTTCCACCAGCACCCTGGTGGCGGTCAGGTGGCGGTCATTATTACCCCGGGGCTCGACTGATTCAGTATGGAAATCTGTATTGTTGTCCACATATTGATTTGGCAAAGTTTAACACCAGATACCCTTCCTGATGTAACCCTCCCCATTTATCCAGGCTTGGGACCGGCATGAAGAAACATACTGGTTTGTGCATCCTCTGTGGCTGGGTTCTTTTCTTATCTATAACTGAATTGTAAAATATTTTAAACATTCAACAGTAATGTGATTTCCACAGGCAAATATATAACAGTCTACCACCAGATTGAATACTTCTTGTTGCCTCCTTCTATCAGTCTTTGAGACCTCCTCACAGAAAAGCTCAAGTGGTATGACATTGTGGAGCTTTTCTGGCCTGCATCTAATCACCTTTTAATATTCCCACAGTTGTTCAATGTCAGCTTAGACTCGGTCACATTAAAAGTCCCCTTTTCTTCGTTTCAAACCATTCTGCTGTGGATTTGATAAACATTTTTAGATCATCACCCTGTTCCAAGATTCATTTTTGGTTTGTGCCCACACATTCTGCTGGACTGCTTTCTGGTGCATTGTGGAATTCACGGTTGACTCAATGACAGCAAGCTCTCCAACAGCAAAGTAGTCCCAAACCATAATGGTCCCACCACTGTACTTTACAGATCTTATGGGGTTCTTTTGTTTAAACACATTTTTTATTTTGTGCCAAACATGAATTCTGGCACTACATAAAAAAATAACTGTAACTTGAATTCATCTGGCTAGAGTTCATTCTTCTGCACACACATGAAATCTGACAAACTTCAATAATGGGTTTATACTTTTCTTAAAAGAAGAAGCTTCTGTGTTCCTAGACCTCCCATGTAGACTGAGTTTATAAAATCTCTTTTTGACATTGACTGTGTCAAGGACTGCTGTTTGGTTTTTTAATGTCACACTGGGGTTTCTTCTTTGCACATTATACCATCTACATGCAGGCTGAATGTACAGTAGTGGGGTAACCTGTTCTTATTAATAGGCCTTCGTTATTATTGAGCTCACCAGTGCATTCGTTCTTCTTAATGTTATTCCAGACAGATATTCCTAAAATCTTTAGGTCCTAAATATCTGTCTGGAATATCATTAGGAAGAAAGAACATGCTGGTGAGCTCAATAGTTACAAAAGGACTGGTAGGCCTAGGAAGACCTCCACTGTTGATGACAGCAGAATCCTCACTGTGGTGAAGAAAAAGCCCCAAACGCCTCTCTGACAGATCAGAAACAGTCTTCAGGGGGCCGATGTGGAAGTGTGCGTCAGAGACAACTATCAGCAGAAGACTTCATGAACAGAAACACAGAGGACACACTGCCAGATGAGCACTACTGGTTAGCCACAAAAACGGGATGGCCAGATTACAGTTTGTGAAAAGGGACTTAACAGAGCCTGCAGAATTTTGGGAATAAAGTCCTGTGGACAAAGATGAACCTCATCAGAGTGATGGCAAGAGCAAAGTGTGAAGTTGAGAAGGAACTGCCCAAGATCCAAAGCAGACCACCTCATCTGTTAAACATGGTGCTGGGGTGTTATGGATTGGGCATGTATGGCTGCCACAGGTTGGCACACTTCATTGATGATGGAATTGCTAGCAGCAGAGTCACAATTAATTCTGAGGTGTGCAGAAACATCTGATCTGCTCATGTTCCAGTAAATGTCTCCAAACTCAATGGACGGCACTTCATCCTACAAGATGAGTATTCCAAACATACTGATGGGGAAACACAGGAGTTTTTCAAAGCTAAAAAATGGAAAACTCCTGATTGGCCAGGCTGGTCACCAAATTTAAATCCAATTGAGTAGGTCTTCCATATGCTGAAGAGAAAACTTAAGGGGACAAGCAGAAGATGGCTGCATTAGAGGTTTGGCAGAGCATCACCAGAGAAGATCCTCAGCACCAGATGATGTCTATGAATCACAGACTTCAGCAAGTCATTGCATGCAAGGGATATGCGACAAAGTGTTAAATATGACCGCTTTAATAGACCTGCCATTGCTGGGTCCCAAACATTATGGTGCCCTGAAATGTTGGGACCACATTGAAAAAGTGTTATTACTTCTACATGCTGTGACCAAAATGTATGCAAACACCCTTAAATGAAAGTCTTCCATGTGCACATTAATCTCGTCTGAATTGTTTGATTTGTAATGTTAAACTGTGGAGCAGAGGGGTCTATCAAGGAAAAAAATAGTGTCTCTGTTCCAAACGTTATGGAGGACACGGCATAATTTATGCCTCATTATGTCTCAATGCTTCACCCCTGGCTGTCAGGCCTGCTCTCTTCTGCATGACAGACAAGTATCAGCAAGTGTGAAAGGGAAGGTCTGCAGGATGGTAGTGAGACCAGTTATGTTATATGGGTTGGAGACGGTGGCACTGACCAGAAAGCTGGAGACAGAGCTGGAGGTGGCAGAGTTAAAGATGTTAAGATTTGCATTGGGTGTGACGAGGATGGACAGGATTAGAAATGAGGACATTAGAGGGTCAGCTCAGGTTGAACAGCATTCCCTGTTCAGTGGTGTCAGGTCTAGCGTTGGGGCCTGTTTTTAAGTCTCGATTGGCTCCAGTTTCTATCAGTGCCTACCAGATGGACGCACGGATCTGATAATAAAAAGACAGAATTTGGAGCAGAATTTTAAGAACGCTGATATTAATCGTGTTTATTCATTTCAAATAAGTCAATTATCAAAAACAGTGGAAGAAATATTAAACCTGTCCTGATCTTACTGTATTTCAGATACACATCTGTGGAAAAGATGTGTATCATTTGGAAAAGTGTGCCATCAGCACTCTTTATTTTCCCTTATCTAGTACTTTTTCCACTGGTCTGAGCGGCCTGGTGTACATTGTGGGATATTTTTACTGTAAGGGATTGCCTGCTGCATGACTTGCTTCTTCTTGTACACGCAATGTAGCTGTGCACGATCTGATAACTGTGTTGTTATAGAAAGTAGCTTACTGCTCACAGCACTCCAGAGTGAACTGAAGCAGACTGTGAAACTAACGAGGCAGCGACACGCGTTCTGAGTAACAAAGACCGCAGTGTCGGTCACAAACATAGCTATTATCTTTTTCCAAGGTGCCAGCTGTTCTAGAAGCCATGCTTGCTGTTCGTTTCATGATTATAGCCTGGGAGACAGACAAAGGGTGAGGTTTTGGTTTTGATAATGATTTTTGAAAGGCCTGCTTAGTAAGAACTGAAGGAAAAGTACAGAAAGCGACTTATGTGATCTTGTGTAACGTTTAGAATGAATCGTCAGACATTCGTTATATTGCATTGAAAACAATTACAGCTTATTTTGTGTAACAAGCATGAAACCACAATGTTTTTAAATGAGATTGTCTCAATGGTAAGAAAGCACAAACAAACAGAACAATGGAGGTTTACGGCACTGAAGTGATCCCCGAATATTTTGGAAGATTGATTACAGAACACAAAAAAGAAATATTCATCCTCTCTGAGGTGGAGCTCACACTTGACAGCCTCAAAATGGCGGCGAAGGTGGCATTAGAGGTGGTGAAGAGGAAAAGGCATGCTTAGTAGGCCGGAAACCAGAAGTGACATCATTGGAGGCCAGCCGATCAATCATCTTTTCTGCAGAGGAGAGGCATTAGGTGACGGCGCCAACCCCTGGTTCGGAGTGTAACTTCAGTTCAATGTGCCTTGATATCTTGTGTGCTGCAAGAAATACATTGTGAAGAAGTGACCAACTGGAAGGATGTTGGCAGGGGTATTGTCACCACGAGGTTGGTGCAAGACAGCCCTAAATCCCACATGATTACCAAGTAGTGTGGTGGACAGTACACTCTTAAAAATAAGAGTGCCAGAGCAGTTCTTCAGAGAGATGTCATGATGGGGACCATTTCTTGGTTCCCAAATGACCCATCTACATGAAGGTTCCAGAAAGACCCTTTATTTATTTAGATCCGTAGCAGTCTCCATACAGCAAATAACCATGAACAGATGGGTACAGATACCAATAAGTCATGAAATTAAAAAGACTCTTCCTGCATATAATAACCCAGACTAAGTTCAGGTCTTCAAAATCTGTTAGAGTCCTGCTAGGTAGCCCACCATACATGTTAAGATTTCAAGTTTTTTTCTAAATGTTAGGACGTTTTCTAAAAGCACTAAGAACAATCTTGAAATGCAGAGAACCCTCAACCTGAAGAGAATGGAGCATTTGTCAAGCAATGGTTCTACAGGGAACCACACAACCCAGTAAAGAATGCCATTAAAGAAACAACATTCCTAAGAGTGCCGGACTTAAAGAGCATTCAAAACTCAAGGAATTAGGTGGGGTCACTGAGTGCCGCAAGGGGGTGCTGTAGGAAGACAAGCTCCCTGCTGTGATGGACTTCTGTTTGACCCGGAAGTGCTTCCATCGGGCAGTGGCCCTGGCACCAGAAGTACTCCTTAATAAAAGGGACCGCACTGCTTTGGCCAGGGGAGTCAGAGCTGGGAGGAAGAGAGGCAACACTCGACTGGAGGAGGGCAGTGCGGTGGTGAGAGAAATTGTAGTGCTGAATTGAATTGTGGAGAATCTGTGTTTTTGTGATTTTGCAACTTTGGGAAAAGATTTTGGTGAATAAACCAACCTTTATTAAAACCTTGGACTGTGTGTGTGTTAGTGTCGGGATTTGGGGCTCGCTACAACAACAACCACAAAAAAATGTAGCTCAAAGTGCTTTACATAATGAAGAATAGAAAAATAAGAGACACAGTAAGAAAATAAAATAAGTCAACATTAATTAACATAGAATAAGAGTAAGGTCCAATGGCCAGGGGGGACAGAAAAAACAAAAAAAACTCCAGACGGCCGGAGAAAAAAAAATAAAAATCTGCAGGGATTCCAGGCCATGAGACCGCCCAGTCCCCTCTGGGCTGACACCCTGGTTTCCATCACAACAGTTCAAAGCCCAGTTTAAGACTTATCTTTTCAGACTAGCTTTTGGGTAGTTCTTGTTTGTATATTTTTACTTTATTTTATTTATATTATAACTTATTTTTCTATAACTTCTTAGTGGTGGCTTCTGAAGCTTGGGGATCTTCACCAACAACTGGAAAGTTGCTGGTTTGAATCAAATAAATGCCAGATTAAGTGATTTCACTCCATTGAGCCCTTGAGCAAGGCCCTTAACCTGCAATTGCTCTGCCCTGGGTATGACATTAACCTGCAAGGGTTGGTAGCAGAATTGGCACTCCAGTCACTGTAAAAAACCTCACACTGCTTATTCAAACTAGTGAGGTGCTGAGGTGTCACCCACTGCATGGCTGTGCTTGGGTCTTCATTTGGAATTCTGAAGCGGTTCGTCATCTTGTAGGTGCAGTAATGTGCGGTATTAGTGTGTGCTCCTATCCCCCTCTCTCATAACTTCTGTGTTCTTTTGTTTTATTGTGCAGCACATTGTGACACTGTCTGAGAAAAGCACTTTTTAAATATATTTTACTTACTAATGTTCTAACTAGAGCTCCAGGCTCAGAGAAGGAGATCCATATGCTAGTTTGGTATAGACAGAGCCAGTAGTCATGAGTGAGCTAAGTAACCTGGACAGGAGAACCATAAAGAAACAGATGAAGAGCAAGCGAAAGAGAAATGTGACCTGGCAGAAGCATGAAGTGTTACCCCGGATGTTAGAAAAAATGTAATCTACTAAGTGAAGAGCAGCCTCACCTGGGGCCTCATGCTTAATGCTGTGCGTAGAATTCCCACTGAAACATGGCGTAAGGACGAAAGCAGAAATGTGCGTATGCACAAAAAAATCCAGATGCATAAATCTATGCATTTGCCAACTTCCACGTTCTTCCTCTCCATAAATCAGCGTGAAAAGTAACACACACGCCTGCTGCCACTCCCCAAGCTCCTCCCAGAATTACCCCTCTTTGATTATGCAAATCAATATAAATAGCCTTAAGTTCAGCGTTCTGTGAAAAGGCAATGGCAAAAGCAGGGGGGCAAATAGAAGAATTTCAGCGAATACCAAGTGGAGGCAAAGAAAAACGTACTATTTGTTGGTTTAAACAGTGGTATAAACAACAAAAGGAAATTGATCGAGTGACATAGAGTGTCGGAGAAACTCGAAAACTTAAGTTCACAAAGTCGCACAGTGCCTGAAATAAAAAAAAAGTTGTCAGATATCAAAGTCACTGTCAAAGGGCAAGTCGTAGCCCACCATCTGAGTGTCATATGAAAGTTTATTAGGGTACAGAGAAAAAAAAATAGGCACACAGTGGGGAAAAAAGCATGAAATGTCAACTTTAATCTCGAAATTTCCACTTTAATCACATAGTTCATTTTGTCATTAAAGTAAAACATCATAAACTTCATCTTAAAATTTACTAGTTTCTCAAATCCCATCACCACTAAAGTAGCACGTTAAATACTTTGTTTTGTATTTGATCTTCTATGTGTGTAAATCACTACGTGCTTCTGGGCTTTTTCTTCTGCTGACAGGACACAGAATCCATTACATTCGTGATATTATAGTTCTCTGAATTAATTAAAATACTTAGATGTATACTTGTTATCATTTTCATGATGTTAGGAATTAAAGCATGGTATTAAACATGGGAACACGGTGGCGCAGTGGTAGTGACAAACTGGTTTCCCATCCAGTGATTGTTCCTGCCTCCCGCAAGATGCTTGCTGTGACATTCAATGAAATAATTTACTGCAGCAGTACTGTCTCTTTCAAACGTACTAACCCCCAATTCCTGTCCTTCCTTTCGTTCTTCTAATACCCAATCGCCACACAATCAGCTCTGTAATAGACGTTAAGCCATCTGTAAGCTGAGAACTCTGATTCTTCAGAACTATTAAGAAACATTGAAATATATTTGTAGTATGTGTTTAATTATTCTATCCTTCCAGTGTTGTGCCAGCCCCAGCAAGAATACAGCGCAAGGCAGGAACAATCCATGAACGGAACGCCAGCTTGTTGCTACCACTGTCCACCGTGTCCTCACATGTTTAATTATTAACAATATAGATTATTTAAATGAAGTTAAAGTGTTATCTGTATAATATAATAAACATATTTTGCTGCATTTCATCTTAAAAATGATATCGTCATCATATGTAAATATGCGCTTTATAAAGTGGCTCAGGTTGTGTAATATTATAACTGTGTCGCAAGTTTACAGTGAGGTGATTGTACTTATAAGTACAGACAGTTCTACAAGGAGCACTTGATGGACTGATTGAGTGTGTTTAGAGTTCTTAGGATGAAACTGTTTCTGAACCGCGAGGTCAGTACTGGAACGACTCTGAAGTGTTTGTCATATGAGAAGCAGTTCAAATAGCGCATGGCTGAGGCAGCGTGTGCTTGATGCTGTATACTGATAATTCTCTTTCTGATCTGCTGCTGTAGAGCTGTGATTCACACTCAGATACAGTGATATAAATACTCCAAGTGGTGCAGTGACAGTAATATGGACAAAGATGATCTGCTGTGGCAACTCCTAACGGGAGCAGCTGAAAGAAGAAGAAGGTGCAGTGAAAGTAACAACGCTAAAGCAGTTATGGTATTTGGAATAGTTTGGCTGTTCCGTGGACCATTATATTGTTACAGGTTAATTACAATCAGATGCATTAAACTAATAAACAATGTGCAGTTAATTTCAGTATATTTATAAAGCCATGTCGGGGATGTGGATCTATAAAAGAAAGGGAAGCCACACTGCAACAGCAGCACTGCTTTGACGCTGGGTGCCGCCAGTTTGCAAAACAGAGTGGAGAACTTGCATACGCCAGGGTTTTAGCTAGCGTGAAAATGTGTGTGGCTTTATGCCAAGTTTAGGTTTTATACATTGTGATTTGAGTATGGAAACGGGCTTATGCAACATTTTTGTGCATACTCACCGTTTATACATGAAGCTCCTGGTGTTTTTAAAGAAGCAAAGTCAGGGCGTTTTGGCAAAAGGTGGAAATACCTGTTTGCCAATAACAGGAATCATGTTGTCCCATGTCAAGAGAAATTGAATAATTTTGCCGCCTTTACAAAGGTGGGGACTAGCAGGAGGCCAGTTACAAACCTCCATTCCATCAGGGTGTAGCATACTGCTCCTTAATGAAGGACTGGGGCTGGACACCCCCCTTATGAAAGGGCAACTGAAGGCTCAAAGGAAGCCTGTAGAGGGATCTTTAGAGGAGAAAAAAAGCATCAGGCTTCTACTGACTCCACAGGTCTGTCTGTGACCCTTAGATGGCAACTGGTATTGGTGGTTGACCATGCAACCAATACCCTGCTGTAGGTGCCGTAAGTTTTCGGATGTTGCTCAAGATGCCTTTCCATGCTTTCCAGTTCTTGGTAACTGTCCTTGCCTGATTGAGGTCATGGCATTGACTCTTCAAGTCTTGCAGTACATGCTTGGTCCAAGTTTTCTTGGGTGCAGTTTGTTGTATTCTCCATTGGGTGGGGGACTTCCTTCACTGGAGTCGATGTGGTATGTGATCTGGGCCCAATTGGCAGACATAAGCAAACCATCTAAGCCGCCACTGCTGGATTTGCTCACCTACAGTTGGTTGTTGTGCACATGTTGTCCTGATGGCTTTGTTTAGAGTACAATTGCATAATGAGATGTGGAGAATCTCAATACAAAAAAATACCTTAAGTTGGTTCAGATCTGACTGAAGTAATGTTCACGTTTCTGATACATAGAGTAGAATCGGCAGGATGAGTGTGCAGAAGAGACAAATTTTGGTGTTTTGAGTGATGTTGGTCTTCTTCCACAGCCATCACTTGAGTGAGGCAAATGCAGCAGTGCCCTGTGCAATCCTACTGAGGATCTTAATGGTTGATGATACTTTCTACTCTTGAACCAGTGACCCTAGGTACTTGAATTCCTGGACTTGTTCGATCTGTAGTCCCTCAAGATGGACAATGGACTGCAATCCATCTGTCACTAGAAGTTTAGTCTTATTGCCGTTGATTTTTAGGCTGTATGACTGGGCGGTGCAGGCGATAATGTGTAGAATGTCAGTCGCCTTGGCATTTTCATCTGCAAATATGATGATGTCGTCAGCGAATATCAGGTCTGTCAGAAATTAATCCTCATCAAATTGCACTCCACCCTGCCAATAACGGTCCCAAGACTGCCTGCAAAATGAACAGAGTAGTCATTCTCCTGAAATGACCAAAACCAGTAAACTGGGCAAGGAACCGTATGGAAATTGAAATTGAACAGGTGAGTCTAGGTTATGGAGAAGAGCAGTGGCTTATCTGGCAAATGGAGAGGCTGGGGTCATGACAGAAAGATTTAGGACACGAAAAATGAAGTGCTTACTGGAACATTTGAGGTGAGGAAGTAGGTAGGCAGGGCAGCACAGTGGCACAGTGGCAGCGCTGCTGCCTCGCAGTTAGGAGACTTGGGTTCACTTCACGGGTCCTTAACACATGGAGTTTGCATGTTCTCCCCGTGTCTGCCTGTGTTTCCTCCAGGTGCTCCGGTTTCCTCCCACAATCCAAAGACATTCAAGTTAGGTGTATTGGCGATCCTAAATTGTCCTTAGTGTGTGCTTGGTGTGTGGGTGCCCTGCGGTTTGCCTGGTGCCCTTCCCAGGATTTGTTCCTGCCTTGCGCCCTGTGTTGGCTGGGATTGGCTCCAGTAGACCCCCATGACCCTATAGTTAGGATATAGCGGGTTGGATAATGGATAGACGGATGAAGTAGGTAGGCCAGCCATCTAGTAGACAGGGCTCAAATAAGCAGCATATTTATTTTTATAGCGTTTTTGTATACTTTTGGGCTCCACAGTGAGCTTCCCCTCTAAATAAGGGCTGTGTAGAGTAACATTACGTTAAACACATCCTAAGTAACATAAGAGTACAGAAGTGGTGAAATTCAAGATGTAGGTAGTGTGACCGGCAGCCAGGAAACAGGTGAGACAACGCCAAAATCTGGGGGAACCACCCAAGTAACCCTGTGTACTTTTTGACTCAAAAGAAAAAAATAGTGAATGGTCTCCCCTTGACTTTCTTGTATACTCAGATATGGAGATGGATATTTGAGGAGTAAACCACAAGACAATGATCATCACCATCAACAACAAATCAAATTAAAATGATTGTAAAGTTGAATAAATCAGACTCTGTAGCTGCATGAATAAAAAATTTGCCAAGATAATTTTATTCTGGCAAACAATTCAGGTAAATTACCACTTTCAGTAAGCAGAAGAGGGTCAAAAGTTGCAAAAACCTTCTCAAATGTGTATGTGCTACCATTTGAACATCAAATGGAAAATTGTGATTATCTCGAAAACTGGTCATTTTTTGAAAAAATGCAAAGTGATCAAAAATGCTTAGAATGTGGTGCTTTACCATAATATGGTGTGAAATTATCAAATTTTTAATATTTTTGGGGAAACCTTTCAGGTAATGTACCACTTCCAGTTTGCAGAAATAACTCAAAAGTTGGTAGAAATCTACGTTTTGTACCAACAGTTTGGTTGACCTAAGTGAATTCGTACTCGAAGTTTAAATGTACACACACACACACACAGACAGACACACAGACGTAATTCCAAAAATTGCGTTTTTGGACTCAGGGAGGTCTAAAACGTCGAGATTCATCAAATTCTCAAAATTGAATTTTTGGACGATTCCAATACTTTCCCTATACTTCGTATACGAGAAAGTAAAAATGTTAACAGAAACAGTTCCGACAATAATGAACACAGGCTTCAAAGGAGCTGAAATGGCGTATACAGCGTGTAATCACCCATCCAAGTTCGTTTCAAGATGATGCCACCTTCACAAGGTTCTGGTGTTAATGCCCCTGGCAGTGGGGTAATGGTGGAACTTTCTTCTGACCTTACTGTTGGGCTTGGCCGCCCTTGGAAAAAGGAGAGGAGGCCGTTAGCAAGAGCGCCCTCTCTCGCCTGGGAGTGGAATTGCTTACCTTAACCGAGCTGATCACAGAGTCCTGTGGCGCGTATGCAAGACAGTAAAACATTTAGTGGTAAACTATGTAAGGAAAATTAAATCCCTGAGCACCTGTCCCTTATGCTGGAAATGCTCTTTTGAGCTGTTGCCCCGTTGTGTCCCCCAACTTACTTTCGAAGGACTCCCACATTTAGGCTCTGGCTCTTTCATCAAAGTTTACCTATCTGGGTGTAAATCTGAAGGCATGGCCTCTGAAATCGAAGTGGCATATGTGGAGTAAATTATTTCATGTCATTATGAATTCTCTCTCTCACCTTGCGTGCCTTGCTGATATGAATTCATTGCTTGCCTTTCTTAAACTCTCTGCATGCGCCTGATTTTATAGATACCTGACTTTATAGATTTTACATAACTTTAATATAATTGAAAAAATATGCTGAAGGATGCCTGGGGGCTAAAGAAAAACTACATGTGGACCACTAATTGATGATCCCATACTTAGGATCTTGGATTCGGATATCATAATTTGTTCATGTTACTAATTTCATCAGTAATATTAGCACAACTTCCTGTGTGCCATGAGCACTTTAGGAAAGAGATGATTAGATTCATTTCAATTTATTTTTGTGTAAGTATAGGCTCAAAGCACAAAACACAATTCCCAGCTACTGTATAATGCAATGACATAAATAATTAAGCCATATATCATTTCCATACATGATTGCACAAATAAGGCCAGACAAAAGCAATTTCAGACTGATTAACATAAATTAGGACAATTCAAGTCAATTAACATTATACTTTAGATATGGCCAGTCGACAAAGAAAGGTAAAATACATTCCTGTTAAAACAATCAAGTGGATTCCAGGAGAAAATAAACCTTTAAGGAGGTCCACAGTCGGTTGTAACAAATTCATAGTCAGTGTAAGAAAAACTCAACATTGATGTCAACAAAGCCAAGTCACAAGTGAACTAACATAATCCGCTAAAGCTATTGAAGATATAAAAAGATACATATAATGTTAGGTTATCTAGTTAAAGCTGTTAAATGTAAATCAATGGACGTTATGCTCACACTATATAACTCACTAGTAAGACCATATCTGGAGTCCTGTGTGCAGTTCTGGTCACCATGCTACAAGAAAGACAAAGCAGCACTTGAAGGTGTGCAGAGGAGAGCAATCGGGTACATCACATGACTTAAGGATGTTAAAGAATCAAACCTCCAGCAGAGGAGGCTTCCTGTGGACCTAATTCAGGTTCTCAAAATGCTGGAAGGCATCGATAAAGTAGATCCAGCAGAATTATTTCATCTAAACAGTGAATCCCGTTCTCGAGGACACCAGTGGAAGTGCATTTAGGACTGAAGTCAAGAAGCACTTCTTTAAGCAAGGAGTCATGGGAATCTGGAACAAAGCACCGATACATGATGTTGAAGTAGAAATGTTGACATTTTATAAGAACCTGAATGAGATATTGGGACAGCTTAGCTATTAGCTAAATAAACAGGCTTGATGGACTGAATGGTCTCCTCTCATTTGTCACATTCGTTATGTCCTTACGCTCACTTCTGGACATCACGCTGCAAAAAAGGCATAGCAGCAACTGAAGCTGTGCAGAGGAAAACAACCTGGTACATCTCAGGTCTTAAATACATGCCATACTCTGACAGACTAAGAGAGTTAAATCTGTTTAGTCTGAGGAGATTGTGTGGGGGCCTAATTCAGGTTTCAAAATTCTCAAAAGCACTGATAAAATAGATCTAACAGAATTAGAATTTGAATTAAACGGTAATTCACCTACTCGGGGACACAAGCGGAAATTAAGGTGAAGTGCATTTAAGAGTGAAACAAGGAAGCACTTATTTTCACAAGGAGTTGTGGGCATCTGGGACAAACTTTCACGCAATATAGTTGAAGCAAAAACCTTGACAAGCTTTAAGAAGGATCTGAATGAGCTATTGGGATGGACAGTTTAGCTCTTAGCTAAACCAATGGGCTTGATGGACTGAAAGGCCTCCTCTCCTTTGTCATATGTCATATGCTCTCTCAGGAGCTCAACACATGAGTATACTGGGAGAGAATCCAGCCTAGTGGATACGGCGTTAGAATATTAAGGTAGCTCATGGCTTGTGCTCCATGATGGTCATTGATGCATTCCTGTTCACTAAGTTGATTTACCCATCTGTAGACATAATGTAGCAGGGGAGAACTTAATTGATTTAAAGGGTTAATTAAACTAGAAACAGCAGACAGATTTGAACAATAAGCAATTTTTATAGTTTGACGTTGATGAGTGGATGACCTGCTTGGCTTTGAAGATGATTGTTATAATGATAGATGGGTGGAATTGAAGAGTCGCATAGTGTGGGGTCTCCTCAGTCTGTCAGTGGAGCAGGATGGTGACAGCAGTCTGTCGCTGAAGCTGCTCCTCTGTCTGGAGATGATCCTGTTCAGTGGATGCAGTGGATTCTCCATGATTGACAGGAGCCTGCTCAGTGCCCGTCGCTCTGCCACGGATGTCAAACTGTCCAGCTCTGTGCCTACAATAGATCCTGCCTTCCTCACCAGTTTGTCCAGGCGTGAGGCGTTCTTTATGCTGCCTCCCCAGCACACCACCGTGTAGAAGAGTGCACTCGCCACAGCCGTCTGGTAGAGCATCTGCAGCATCTTATTGCAGATGTTGAAGGACACCAGCCTTCTAAGGAAGTATAGTCGGCTCTGTCCTTTCTTATAAAGAGCATCAGTGTTGGCAGTCCAGTCCAATTTGTCATCCAGCTGCACTCCCAGGTATTTATAGGTCTGCACCCTCTGCACAGTCACCTCTGATGATCACGGGGTCCAAGATGGGCCTGGGCCTCCTAAAATCTGAGTTTTGAAACCCCTATATCCAATTTTTGGGTTTTCTGTGAGTTTTTGGACTTCATCCCTCAAAAATATTTTGTCATTATAGCAATGGTGTCACCTCAATGTCATCTTGTTGTTTGTTTTTTACAGGCACCACCACCCTATGATTGTTTTGTGTGGTTGCAGCCATATTGTTCATGCCAACAACATTTGTTGCTGTTCATACCATCGGGCAATTCTATGGTGAACCTGACATTGCAGAGTATATTCCTATTTAAGATGGTGGTACAGCAAAGGCTTCATCCATGTATTGGATTAATTCTTAAACAAACTCATTCGTATTTAGTGTTAGTGAGAGTTAGCCAATAGCTGACTTTGGTTTGATTGTTGACTGTGACCTTTGGGTCTCTCTTTCAGCATTCAGACCATCTGCCCATCCTTGACCTCATCTCTGTTCTGCTCCACCATTCGGCATTTCTTTTTTACATTAGAAGAAGCTAAACGAAGCTTCTAAGAAAGCATTAGTGCTATAATGACCTGTAAAATGGAGTTTTTAATTTTTGGGTGTACTATTAATTTAAGAACCACACAATGAAGCATGTCAGCTGCTATTTATATAGGCACGCGGCGGGTGATGTCTGTTCTGATGCTTTATTATAAAAGACGCTTTGCTCAAAGATACTACTGGGATTAGCAGCAACTCACCATAAAACCACTGGGGGAAAATAGTTTTTAGAAAATATCTGGAGAGACAGGTGCTAATACGGAATGAGACGATGTGGATTTTATTGGTTTAGTAACTTTCTATATACTTGAACAGGCTTATCCTGAGCAGTCGTTTACATTTTACTTTTCAGTATATTAGTTTACTGTGCACAGAGGCAACAATCCTAATAAACACTTTACAAGTTACTGTATTGTTTTTATTGCTAACTTGTTTATTTTATAAAGAACCTTTTCATGGTGTGCTGTGCATTACATACAATAAAGTTTAATTTTAGCAAACTAATTGCGTTACCCAGCATGGAGTAGGTTAGAAAGTGGAAAGGTGATATATATTGCCAAACTTTATTACCCTTCAACATATTGCATTTAGTATATAACTATTTTTTTTATTTGAAAGTTACTTTGTATACAGTATTCTTAGCTTTTACTTCTGATGCAAAGAAGCCAAACCATAATAAATACTCTGGAGACTTTTGCTTTTTGGGAGCTTTCGAACCCGACTGTCTTGGTAATGTAACCGGATGAGCTGGACAATGAGGACACCAACGAAGCAAGGGGAAAGTGCTTTTATTTAAAACAGTCAAAAGCAAAACATGTTCAAAACAAGTTCAGTGCTTCTAAAAGTCATTAAATAAATAATCCATTAAAATCAGTGAAAATGTGGAGGTTAAAATCCAATCAATAAATCCATTAAAACGAGGTTAAGACAATGGCTGGAATCAGTCCTATTAAAACAAAACCCGGTGCCTTCTTCAGTTGGCGGCTCCCCTCCAGGCCACGCACCAGGGGAGTTGCCGTACCTGCAGCTGACCTTCTCCTCCTACTCTGGTCGCCTTTCAGTCCCTGGCTCCGTAGGACTCTCACCAGACTGAGACTTGGGTTCCCCAGCGACCAGGGCGCTCACACTGGGGCTTCCACCTCCCAAGCCTCCGACTCCTGCTACCTTCTACGGCCTAACGCGGGGAGCCGTCCTCGATCGTGGTCACTCTTGCTTCTCTGCAAAACTCAGCAGGAGTGACTCAGTCCGTTTGCCCCAAAAACCCTGCGAAGGTGCAATTCTCCCAGCTGCCTGTCCTTCTTACACTGAGCCTGCTCTCTCTCGCTCGCTCGCTCGCTCGCTCACACCGGTTCCTTCGCTTCCTGCCTTTTCTCCTTTTTAACCTTTTCTTTTTCATTTTCTTCTTCCCCTCTGCACTCACGCTTCTCCTATTTATAAGGGGGGCGTGGCACAGGTGTGGCGATTAGCAGCTCCCGGCCTCAATTATGGATATGGACGATTCCTCACTTGTGCACTTAAGCGAGGAAACGCCTGCACCACGTCGCATCCAAGAACCGCTCCGGCTACACTACCATGCGCCCCTCTTTAAGCTGCGAGTGTGGCGATTATTTATTTTAAAAACGGGCTTTTATTCTGAGCCACAAACCCGCTATACCACATTCTACCTCAGGTCACTGGGGGCCATCACGAAAACAGTCAGGGAAATGCTTGTTTAATGAAAAGTGATAAATGTGATGGGATGGGAATTGAACCTGGATTTCTTGATTAAAAGGTAAGCATGCTAACCATCGCGCAACATGTTTGGTTTTCGAATCAGGGTATGTGATTGTGTTTTGGTTATAGAAGTGGATACAGTTGTACATTCATGGATTGGAGTCTGGCACAGATTTTGCTGATTAAATGTTCGCTTTTAACAGTGGCGTGTTTTACTCCTTGTTGATGCACTACAATACAATACAACCCACCAGACAGAAAACTAATTTGTTTTCTTTGGCTTATAAATGATTTGGTAATGTATTGTTATAAGTCTTTGCATATTCTACTTGTGTTGTATAATTTATATACTCCTGTACAGCATTATGGTTGTTTTACTTACAACATATTTTTCTCTAGCACTTTTCACTGAGTGCAGATGCAGGGCACTGTGACAAGTTCTCAGGTAAAATGCAAGTATACATTTTTAAAATTAGAGAATTAGTACACATAAAGATACAGATTTCCTTAAACACACGGGAAAAGAAAGTTGGTTGAAACTGATTAACATAAATGGAAACCAACAATATCTGTCCCTTAATGGCTGAAATATGGCCAGTTGACAACAGAGAAGAAGAAAATAAACGTCTTAGGCACAGTCAATTGTAAAAGAGAAACTGAAATATACAGTCACACTCCTGGAGACCTCGGCCAATTGGCCGCCCACCCCCTCCTGGACATTCTATAGTGGAGTCTATGCTCTTATGAGAAGATCTTTCCACCTAATGATTCCAATGCTCCCAGTATCTCAGATGGTTTTTCCATGGGCAGGTGGGCAGTAGCACAAATTTCCATAACAAGATACCAAGAAGAGAAACAGAATAAGGGAGGGTTACCAATAGTTTACAATTATTGTATTACTTATATTATTGTACAATTTGAAAACAAACCTAGATGCAATATGCACAGCTAATCAGCAGCTCTAGTCAGGGTATGCTAAACTCAAGTAGTGAGCCTTCATCCTGATTTACAACCTGAGACAGAAGGAGTACCTTAGGGTATTAGCAGGCAGATCATTCCACAGCTTCAGGGCCCTGTCACTGGACACTTGACCTCACACTGTTATTTTATTAATCCTTATAATCTTAACTAGGCTGGCATATTGAGGCCTTATTGATTGCTCTGGTTAGTAAGTAATGATAAGTTTAGATAAGCAGGCAGAGGCTTGACTATTTAAACAAAACATAAAGTTTAATTTATATTTTAATATAAATTAAATTTTATTAAATTATTTAATATTGTATTTAAAGTTTAATTTATAAGTTTAAAAGAGAATTTTGAAATCAGCACAAAGCTTTACTAGGAGCCAGTTTAAGGACTTGAGAATAAGTGTTATGTGTTTGTACTTTCTAGTTCTTGTAATGATTCTTGCAGCACTGTTTCCCTGTTGATAGATCACACTGTAGTATTTCATTTTGAAACTGTAGATCTCTTCAGATTTGGCTCTATTTTGCTTTATTTTCAAACTTCACTGTCAATTGTGGGAAAAGCGTTTAACACCAATTAGTGCTCCCATAGGATATCATTCACTCCTGCACACTCTCATCTAATCACCCATTTATTAACATCACACCCCCATTTTTGCCAGACAAGGAATCATTAAGCACGTTTTACTGAATTCACTCTGGCGGTGATATCAAATGAGCGAGTGCACATTAGCTATCATAGCAAGTTATTAAACAAACATTCCTCTGTCAGAATTTTAACAGGAAAATTGATACTAAAATTAATTATTTTAATGACAAATAGACATATATTATTTGGCTTTTAACAGAAGCTGTTTAAATAAATAAATACATATATATATATGTATATATATATTTATGTATACTTGCAGCTGGAGATCCACAAAGGGAGAAAATGAATCACGTATCATAAAGTAGTTTTTATTCATGAGCTTTCAACCCCTACCAGGGGTCTTCATCAGAGGATAATGCTTAGACTTACAAAAATCAAAGGCAATGTATAGCAATAACTTACGGGGGGAGAGGTGGCTAGGTTCGTGTGGCCGGCGGGTTATTGGGAGATTACTTTGCCGCTATCTCTTCCACCTTTTCACTTCAAACGGATACTCAAAAACATTCATTAATCGAAGCCTACACAGAAGACGCCAAAAAACTCAACAAACAATTGACTTGAATCAGAACCCCCACCCCACCTGGCACTCACTCCCTTATCACCACAATGTGTCTGAAGGTGTTGCACGCATCCTGGCCAAGTCAGGTGTCAGAATAGCACACAAACCCACGAACAATCTGCGCACGGTCCTCTTTAATGCTAAAAACAAGAAATCGACAGCAGAAACACGAAACACAGCGTACAGCATTCCATGCAGTTCGTGCTCAGTGGTATACATTGGACAAACTTCAAAAAGAATCGCAACACGTATACAGGAACACCGCAACGCCGTCAGAAGAAAGGACTCACTATCATTGATCTATACACATACTAAATCAACAGGACATACATTTAATTGGGACGATGTACAAGTAAAATTTAAAGCCAATACTAAAAGTGCTAGAGAGCTGGCAGAATTCTGGTTATCAAATGAGAACGGCATCAACAGACACTTGGACATAAATCCAGCATATACAAACTTAAGAAGAACTTATTCTTAATAAACAAGACTTTACTCCCAATAAGCGCCCCCACCACCCCCCACCGACCACACCGACCAAGCCATCCCTCTCCGTACGTTATTGCTACATATTGCCTTTGATTCTTGTAAGTCTGAGCATTATCCTCTGATGAAGACCCATGGTAGGGGTTGAAAGCTCAGGAATAATATCACTTTATGATATGTGATTCATTTTCTCCTTTTGTGGATCTCCAGCTGCAAGTATGCAAACCGTATCACAGACCTTCTCTTCCATATTTATATATATATATATATATATATATATATATATATAGTAAAAGATGTAGCAACAAACAGCATAAAGGTTTGGGGTTTTCCGGCCCCGTATATTGTAGACAATCCACAATAACTCAGAAAAAAGCAGGTCAAAATATAAACAAAACAGTTCATATGCGCGACGCCCTTCTGAGGCGTCGTCGGCCATTTTATAGGTGGCGGCGGAAGGGCGGAAGTGAACGTACTGCGGGAAAGCTATGATGGCAGAGCGTCTTTTTTCCTGGAAGACAAAGGAGAAAGGTTAGTACCCCGCCACTCCCTGCTGGCGAACGTCTTTCGAAGCGGTTTAAGGTTCGTCCGCAGTCTCCTTACCACGCGTGCATGACAATATATTGTAATGGATGGCCAGCCATTTATCCCGGCCAATACCCCCAAGCCGCCAGGTGGAGCCCTCCTTGCAGCGTAGAGGTCCCCAGAAAACCAGCAGGGCATCATGGACATTGGAGTTTTTATGCAAAGCCCTGCTGGATGCCGTGGGGGCCACAGGAGGGAGATGCAGGGAGGACCGAGGCCTTTTTCGTGCCCTGTGACCCGGAGGTTCGTCACAGGAAGAGCGACGGACTTCTGGGTTGAAGAAAGGGACTATTTACCCTGACCCGGAAGGAATAAGGACTTATGGACTATTGGGCAGAAACACTTCCGGGTCAGGAGGTATAAAAGGACTATGGGAACTCCCAGACAACGAGCTGAGCTGGGTGGAAGGGTGGCAACGCGTCTGGGAGCTGGAGGATTGGTTATTTGTTTATTATTGTGATTTATTGGTGATTTATGAGTATTGTGGAGGAGAGTGTGCTTTGTACACTGTGGGAGAAAAATAAAGTCAACTTGAGGACTTTTACCTGGTGTCTGGAGTCGTGGACAGGGGTTCAAGGGAGTGAGAGTGCCCCCTATCGTTCACAATATATATATATTTATATTGTGGACTTGAACCCGGACACACACAGACGGACATCCTATGTTCACCCAACACACGTTTATTATACTAATATTTACAATAATGACGTCAGTGCACTTCCCAGTGCCTCCAGCACCGTTCCCCCAAATGTCCAGGCCTCACAGTCTTTGTGCCTCTCTCTTGGCCGCCTGGAGTCCTCTCTCTAGCTCCGTCCTCTTCCATCCGACTTCCACCATCGACTGAAGGGAGGTGGCCCCTTAAATAGGAACCCGGATGGGCTCCAGCTGCTTCCCGGCATTCCTCCGTAGCCACGCCCCAGTGTGGGGAAGTGCCGGCTGCACACCCGGAAGCCGTCCGGGTGTCCCCTGTCATCTTCCCCCCAGCACTTCCTGGTGTGGCGGAAGTGCTGGGCTCCAGGGATATTCAGGCACCGGGCGGCGCCTGGCGGTGGCCACGGGTCCCTACAGGGCTAGGCTTCTAAGCCCTGTACCCGTGGCCCCCAACATAACCAGGGTGGACGCCCCCTCGCGGTCTGGAGGAGGCACAAGCCCTCCTCCGGTCCTCATGGGCGTCCCGGCCAGATACCACAATATATATATATATATATATATACTGTATATATACACACACTTTGGTCTGAATACACACCAGAAGATGGAAAAGAAATACAACTTAAAAAGAAAGAAGATTTCCGACTCTGCAGTATCAGTCCCTGTGTTGTATTTTGCAAGTGTATTATTGTTGGTATAAAGGATATACTGTAAATTGTTCATAATTCTCTCCTTTGCTATGACCTCCAGGGGGTCCAGAGTGTGTCCCATAACTGAGCCTGCCCTTTTAATTAGGTTGTTGATTCAGGGCCTCCCTTGGGGCGATGTTACCAGCCCAGCACACCACAGTGTAGAAAATCACACTGGCCGTCACAGAGGGGTAGAAAATGTGAAGGATGCCAACACCACCAAATGCAATCTCCTAAGGAAAAAGAGTCTGCTCTGCCCTTTCTTCTCTAGTTCCTCTGTGTTCCAAGACCAGTCCAACCTGTCATTGATGTGGACTTGTAGGAGTGGACCACCTCCACATCCACTCCATGAATAGTGAGTGACCAGACATTAAAGCTCTTTGATGCAGTGAAAGTCTTTAGCCACTTCCTTGGTTTTGTTGATGTTAAGTTGCAGACAATTGTATTTACACCAAGAAACAAAGTTCCCCACCTGACTCCCCTGCTCTGTCTCATCTCCACCGTCAATACACCCCATAAGTGCAGAACCATCAGAGAATTTTTCAAAGTGACATGACCTGCTGTTATGTTTGTAGTCAGAGGTGTACAGAGTGAAGAGAAAAGGAGACAGGTCTGTTCCTTATGGTGCTCCTGTGTTGCGTATTAGGGGAACAATCTTTAAATGTCACAAACTGCAGTCTGCCTGACAAATAGTCCGTTATCCAGGACACCACAAGCTCATCCACCTGCATATCTCTGAGTTTACCCCTAAAGAGGGATGGCTAGAGAGTAATGATGTCACTGGAGAAATCAAAAAATGGGTTGAAAAGTATGTCTTTGTAACACCATTACACATTTAATTTACAAGCGAATTCAATAAGAATAAGCATCAAGTGCTGCCCCCCCCAAGTCATATGGCTAAATACAATGAAGTCTTCACTAATGCACAGGTATTAACAGAGTGTGTTATTGGCACACAATCAATGGATAGTTATTGAATCTGTGAAACGCATATCTCTATCAGAGTCAACTGCTACATGTGGCGTTACTGTCTAGGCAGAGAATATCAAAATTTAGGTGATTAATGGTGCCAGTCAGGCTGACCATATACCACTAGCCATTAATTAATAATTAATTGATAGACAACACAAACGTGGAACAATGGTGTACTTATGTCTGCTGTTTAAATAGAGCAGAATTCTGGCTAAATGCGATCAAGTGCTCCTGGTTCATTATGAGATCTGAGTCAGCTGTGGAATTATGACCACTCACTCAGACACCAACTGAAATCTTGTAGCCTCCTACAGACGTGAAAAATGTGGCTAATGGTGAGATCTACCTGTGTGCCAAATTTCAAGTCTGTGGCATGAAAAGCAAAGCTGTGCATAAAGACGAAACAGACAAACAAATGAATGAATATTGGGCATTACAGATGTAGAGGTGTGCAGTGTTTTTAAAATTGTGCGTGAACTGGTGGATTCATTTGTAATAGCTAAATCTGCAGTTACTTCATAAACATAGACACAAGTATGATGAGTGTCCTTGACAGAGAATTAACAGGGTGACATTTTTGAAAAAAAACAGGAGATGTGCATATAGAGAGAAAAAGGGGTCAAAACCAGGAGATCAAACATAGCAAGCAAAAGCAGAACATGAGATGAAAATTGAGGTCAACGGTTCAAGTAATAATGGTTGAAAACCGAAGAGCACTAGCGAGAAGGAGAATTAGCAAAAGTTTTTTGGAATCCTCAGATCAAATAGGTAAGTGAAGAAACCACTGACCTTTAACCCATCATGCCAATTACCATCAGGTAACACCACTTGAATTTTGGGACATGAACAAACAATGATAATGTATTAACTTATGCCAGCAGCCATACCTGGAATAACATGGAAGGTACTTGGATGGGGGACAAACCAAGGAAAGCTTGGGGTTGCTCCTGTAAGAGGTATTGGTGAGGCCAGGAGGGGGTGCTTATCCTTTAGTCTAAATGTGAATCCCAATGCCCCAGTGCAGTGACTGTGCCCCCCTGATCATGCCTTGTCTCTGAATGGCTAAATATCTCACCACTTTGCAATGAACTTTGCAGTCGATAACGGTCGACAACGTCCGCCATGTTGAACTTTCTTATTTATGGCCCCATCTTCACGAAATTTGGTAGGCAGCTTTCCTGTGCTAACCGAAACTGATGTATGTACTTATTTCGATGGTATGACGCCACTGTCGGCCGCCATATTGAAGTTTCCAATGTCACTAATTCTCCAACTTCCTGTGTAGGTGGAAGGCTGAAATTTGGTACTTATTTCGGTGGTATGATGCCACCATATTGAACTTTTCAACGGTCTTTGTTACTTATGGGCCCATCTTCAAGAAATTTGGTACGCGGGTTCCCAACGCTAACTGAATCCTACTTACGTACATATATACGTTCATAGCCTGCAGCTCGGTCACTGTGTGAGGCGGCGTTGGGTCCCCATCCCAACGCCTCCCACGTTGTTGGCTGGCTGCCTGCCTATATAAGACCGTCCGTCGCTCTGGTCTCTACATTCCCTTCCTTGCTTCGCCACAGTATTCATGTCTTCCTGCTGATAACTACAGCCTTTTTATTTAATCCACGGCTTCTCCGCTGTTTTATTGTTCATTTATTATGATTATAGTTATTGTGTAGGTATTTTAGACTTACTTTACATTGTTCAGGTACCCATTTCCTTTATCATTCCCACCGTACCCCCATCAACATGTCTATCGAGGTGATCACCATCGATCAAAGAACTGTCACTTACCGAGTGGTTTCCATGCCCGGAGATAGCACCTGCCTTTTCCATTCTCTTTGTTACATATTGCACGGCCATATCAGGCTCACTCTTGACATCCGGAAGAACATTGTGTCTTATGTATTGAATGACTGAGACAGGTTCAAGGTGTGGACTGATGACGGTACAGGAGATAATTATACTACACAGGAGCACTAGAAGAGTGAAATGCTTAAGCCCTTCACCTATGGTTCTGCATGTGAGTTGATGGCTGCCGCTGAATTGTTCGGTTGTCACTTTCAAGTGTACCAAAATGGCCAAATATTTTACACCTTTGGACAACCGCCAATGCCTCTTAAACATCTTAGATTCACAGGTGACGATTTCAGTAGTGGACACTTTGATGTTTATGAATGTTTAAACTCTCAAAAGCTGGATGTAAAGTTATCAATGAAACCGGTTGTATACTTACATTGCTTGACAGATGCCGAATGTCACTTCAATACAAGAAATCCTGCAAATACTGTCGTAATTGAAACAAACCATGAAACTCAAACCGATTATGACAGCAGCAATCCAAGCTGTGAGATTTGAAACAAGATTACTGTTCACATGGCCAACTGTACGTTGCATGCTCAAGAGTAAGCTCAGTGCACAGCTTGGTCATATTACAACTGGAGGGGCAAACTCACAATGTGGTATACAAAGAGATCCTTAACAAATAATTCTTGGTATATTTTCTCTCAGTTTAAAAAGGTTTCATTTTCTTTTTAATAAATATTTTAAGGCAGTACTTAGCGCTCTGAGCTGGTATTTTGCTAGTACATATATATATATATATATATATATATATATTGTGGTTGAATAAACGTTACAAAATACAAAATAAAGATTTGGGGACCGTCCCTGTATATTGTCGTCAGACAAGAAAATGAAATGATTCAAAGCCTTGCAAAAAAAAGTACAATGAACAATGAACTGTTTTCAATTTGGTGGTTATATAGGAAGCAAAACACATGTGACAGGAAGCGGTTGGCAATATGGTGATGTGGCGACAGGATCCAGAAGTAAGGTGTTTTGTGGGGACCGGAAGTGACATCATCGTGGCCATTTTGGAACCCGGAAGTTGCAGTATTATTTTCCTTCTAGTTTTCTGTTGATTAGAGAAAAGAGTTCAGGTAAGTACCACGTGACAACCCCTTATCTCACGATGTTTTACTCACCTTTAGGCTCTTTGACTGCCTCCTAATTGCCCATGTGTGACAATATATATATTGTGGTCTTTGGCCGGCTTGTCATCCTGGCCAATTCACCCAGGCCGCCAGATGGAGCCCTCCCTGCAGTATGGAGGTGCCCCGAAGACCAGCAGGGAGCCATGGATTATGTAGTTTTTATACACGACCCTGCTGGATACCACAGGGGCCGCAAGAGGGAGCTGCAGGGAGGACCGAAGAATCATTCATGCCCTATAACCCGGAAGTGCGTCATAGGAAGAGAAACATGCTTCCGGGGTGAGAAGAAGGACTTGTACCTGACCCGGAAGTGATAAAGAATCACGTGGACTGGGGATTGGGAACACTTCCGGGTCAGGGAGGATAAAAGGACTGTGGGAGCTCCCAGACGGTGAGCTGAGCTGGGTGGAAGGGTGGCAACGCGTCTGGGAGTGGAGGATTGTGTATTGTTATTGTGATTGTGTATTTAATGAGTATAGTGGAGGAGAGGGTGCTTTGTGCACTGTGGCGAATTAATAAAGTCAACATTTGGACTTTTATCTGGTGTCTGGAGTCGTGGACAAGGGTTCAAGGGAGCGATAGTGCCCCCTATCTGTCACAATATATATATATATATACCGATATTTGATTGATTTTGCTAGCTTAATTCACAGGAGCTGAGGCAATATACCTCATCTCTAGTGGATGGCCCAGCCCTTCGTATATTTCTCTGTATGTGGCCCCCGAGTGAAAAAAGTTTGGACACCCCTGATCTAGGTGAATGTTACACATCAGTGGTGGTTAAAGTGGCTCCCCACTGGCTGAAGTGTTCTGAGTAGTGAGAAAAGTGCTATGTAAATGTAGTAAAAGAAATAAAATCCTTGAGCTCGAAAACCTTCAAATCAAGTACAGATTGTATCACTTGATTAATAAAATGAACAAAACACAAACAGCAAACCTTTCATCATGACAGTGAGCCCCCGGTCTGATGTTGGACATTACCTAAGCTCTAGAAAAAAAATTAGCAATAAAAGACAGCAAATATAATGATACTAGCTGCACATGGTCTTCAGGACAAAAAACAGCCCGAAGACTCGTAGCAGTTTTAATATATTTGTGAACTTGGAGAGGGGTCCGCAAAGGACGTGGACCCACCTGTGTTTGCTGCCCCTCGTCTTTCGTAACAAGACACTGGAGATACCATATCTTACTCTTAGTCTTATCTTTGTCTCGAGAAAATAACCTCCAGATAGATGTTTTTAGTGAAAACTTTGAGCCTTGCCCTCCATTTCTGAGGTGTTTCACTTGCACATTGTCGAGCTGCGGCGATTTCTTCGTTTCAACGTTGTGTCTCTTCATCTGTGTCATTAGCGTGACGTTGTTGCTGCACGCAGGTCTTTTGTAGTGAAAAGTGAGGCACATGCAAGCGTGGAATAAATTTAAAAGCGCCATCTAGTGGCTGTGGTTGCATGTGAGCAGAGCAGACTAGTCCATACACACACAGGTCTTTCCTTTATATAAGTCTAATGTTATAGTTGATCCAGGATGCAGAAAGTTCCAAGAAGATTAAGAGTGTAAAATGAAGACTTCCAAACTGCAGGAGATTTCCAGCGAGAGGCTCAAAAAAACTTAAGATAGATAGATATGAAAGGCACTATATGATAGATAGATAGATAGATAGATAGATATGAAAGGCAATATATGATAGATAGATAGATAGATAGATAGATAGATAGATAGATAGATAGATAGATAGATAGATAGATATGAAAGGCAATATATGATAGATAGATAGATAGATAGATAGATAGATAGATAGATAGATAGATAGTCACTGTATAATAGATAGATAGATAGATAGATAGATAGATAGATATGAAAGACAATATATGATAGATAGATATGAAAGGCACTATATGAGAGATAGATAGATAGATAGATAGATACTTTAATAATCCCAAGGGGAAATTTACAAAAGTAGTAAAAATTAGTAAAAAGTGTCCAGGGAATGAGTCCACATAAAAGAAAGTGAAAGGAGTGAACAGTGAAATACAGAAAAATAGAGAAAAAAGCAGAAAGATAAAGTCGTACATGGAGCTGCTGGAAAGGCTGCCACTCTGGCGGCGCCTGAGCAATAATCGATTAAAATGAATTAAAAGCCCCCGCTGGGAGAAGAAAAGTCAAGGAGGAGAAGAACTTGAAGGGGACAGATAAATGGGGAAAGAAAGAATCGTAGAGAGGGGTTCACCCACATAGTGCCAGAGAGCTGCAGCCAGAAGACATTCCCAGAACACGTGGAGGAAAGAACCAGGGACTTTAAGAGGGCACAGGTGACATAGGGGGTTTAATTCTGGTCCCCCGGAGGAGTAGGGTACAGTCTTTGAACAAATTGAAATTGTGTGTGCTGCCGATTAGGATTTCTAGAGCAATTTTGATATTTAGAAAGATGGTTTGCCTTGACAACGCAGAGGATGGGGAAAGGCCTGTTAGCCAGTTGGACGTGACTGGGAGAGTTTGAGGAAAGCTTTGTGGAGAAGGAAATAAACAGCAGATACTGGCTTGGGCTTATCAGAAGGGGGCAAAGCAAATGAGTACAGGGGATGAATTGGTGGAGTTTGCTCCATGAGGCCATTTCTCCAGTCCACCTTTTCTCATTTTTGTTTTTTTCCTTCATTACTTCACCACATGCTCCCGTGTGGCTGGTGTGTGTGTGCCAGTCTGCCCGAGTTGTTTCAGGTGACGTTGTGGGGTGGGTGCTGTTTTGGTTTTGTTTTACGTAACCCAAAAATCAGTTATCACTATTGGTTTCTTATTACTGTATTTCTTCTTAATTTATCAATACAAATCTGATCACAAAAAAGTGACACTTAAAATCTAAAAAGAACAGAAATGCAAAAAAGCTATGAAGTCTTTACGAAATATCCTTCTATCCATCCATTATCCAACCCACTATATCCCAACTACAGGGTCACAGGGGTCTGCTGGAGCCAATCCCAGCCAACACAGGGCGCATGGCAGGAAATAAACCCCGGGCAGGGTGCCAGCCCACCGCAGGGCACACACACCCACACACACTAGGGACAATTTGCATCGCCAATACACCTAACCTGAATGTCTTTGGACTGTGGGAGGAAACTGGAGCACCAGGAGGAAACCCACGCAGACACGGGGAGAACATGCAAACTCCACGCAGGGAAGACCCGGGAAGCAAACCCAGGTCTACTAACTGTGAGGCAGCAGCGCTACACACTGCACCACCGTGCCGCCCTTTGCTAAATATTCTGGTTAAAAATTTTTTAAAATGTAAAATCCTCCTTTTATCACTAAATGTGTACGCTCCTTTGTTGATTTGTTAGCAGTGACTTCTACAACTAAAATGTTTTGAGCAAAATGTCTTCATATTTCATCAAACTGCAAACTGACTTAGCCGGATTAGGAGATCCAGTCGATAACACAGACAGTTATTTCTGATTTTCAACTGAATCTAAAACCTTTGATTTTCGTTCCGTTATTACAAGTGTCTGCTTATGAATCATCTAACGTGCGCAGTCTGAGTCACGGGGTCAGGAGTGTGCAGATGCGTGCCTTGCTGATCTCAGGTGGAGGCTCAGCCTAAGCAGTTCTGATGGCAGAGCACAAACGAGGCTGGCTGGGGTTACAGTGCAACATGAAGGAAAGGCTCACAAGGTGGAAAGGATGGATTTTTTTAAAAAATGTATTTCATATTCTCATACAGTATCTACTTAATCCAGTTTTGATGTCACAAGAAGCCAAGCCTATCCTGGCAGCACTAGATGAGTGGCAAGAAACTGCCCATTCTTTAAGATTTGTGAGTATATGAGGCTAAGGAGCTACGCTTGTATCCTGAAGGTTCAAATCTCAGTACTGGAAGATGGGATCCTACTCCATTGGGCCCTTGAGCAAGGCCCTTAACCTGAAAAAAATTGCTCTGGGTTTCTACAGAATGACTGACCCTATGCTCTGACCCCCAAAAGGACAATTTCCCTTTGAGGATTAATAAACTACATTACAAAAATACACAAAGCAACCATAAAATGGTAATACTGAATATCTTGACATTATAACAGCCAGACATCAAGGTATGCTGTCGCATGTTAGTTAAATGCACGGCTGAAACAATGCACTCAATTTACAATGGCTTCAGACAATTACAATAAATGACATCATAAGTGCTATAATTTTAATAAATCATCTAACTACCTGGTGCCTGATGTATATTAACTTTCATTAGACACCTCAGAATTCACCTCAACAGTAATTACTGTCTTTAGCTTCAGAATTGTGGGTTGTATCGTCTCGGTATTGTAAGAGAACATTTTTCATCTAAGCGCAGCGGGGTCCTGCTCTGTCGGTAACAGTCGGACTCTTGTTTAATGCAGAGAATGGAATGTAGTAAAGTGCCTAGCCAGGTATTACCAAGAAAGGAAAAAATAAGCCCTTTAAGGAAAGGAGAACAGAAGAAAAAAAATTTTTGTACAGTTAAATGAATGCAAGACGATGCTTTCATTAGCATTTCAGCATAGCATCAGCGTCTTCATCACTATTAGAGGTTGTGACGGATGGCCGCGGCCCTTTTCCAGCCAGCAGGCCAAGGTGCTGGATGGTCTGGAGGAGCAGATGTGCACAGGACACTGCCTCGCCCAGAGCGGTAAATGGCAGCCCCCCTGGGTTGCAGCGACTCCTCGGATTCCCGCAGGGCTCCATTGGAGTTGTACAGGGTGGGCCATTTATATGGATACACCTTAATAAAATGGGAATGGTTGGTGATATTAACTTCCTGTTTGTGGCACATTAGTATATGTGAGGGGGGAAACTTTTCAAGATGGGTGGTGACCATGGTGGCCATTTTGAAGTCGGCCATTTTGGATCCAACTTTTGTTTTTTCAATAGGAAGAGGGTCATGTGACACATCAAACTTAATGGGAATTTCACAAGAAAAACAATGGTGTGCTTGGTTTTAACGTAACTTTATTCTTTCATGAGTTATTTACAAGTTTCTCTTTGTTTACAGCCATTGACATGTCGCAGAGGTTAACACGTGATGAGCGGATATAAATTGTGTTGATGTCTGGTGAACGCAGTAACCGGGTCATTGCAGCAGATTTCAATGCAAGACACCCTACGAGACCACTCATCTCCCATGCTACAGTTAGCAAACTGCTTGCTAAGTTTCGTAAAACTGGTTCAGTGTTGGATTTGCCAAAATGTGGACGCATGAAAACTGTCACTAATGAAGAAACAAGTTTGGCACAGCCCTGTTGGGTTCTTTTAGGGCCACCAGGGGGAGCTATTGACCCCTACGTTGGGTTTCCATCACACCTGGGAGTTCTTCCAGTTCACATTGATGAGCCACTTGAAGTGCACTCAGGTGCCAACATAAAAGGAGTCGCCTCACTTCACTCGAGGAGCCAGAGTCGGGAGGAAGAGGACGAAGCTTGCAAGAGGAGGAGTGGAGGCGGAACGAGGAAGAACAAAGGAAAAAAGATTGATTGTGTTACCGGTGCTTGGACTGTTATTGAAGTGTGCTGCCTCTGGGAGTGATGGAAAGGCGCTTGTGTGTGTTGCAGAGACTTCTGCATGAAGTCTGTCTGTGTTGGGGTTTGGGTGGCTGGAGCGCCCTCTGGTGATCATAAGGTCTACATACTGAAGTTTCCAATGGAGCTCGGTTCCAACGATAATATCTAACTGCAGAGCCAGAACACCATAAGTCACCGCAGTTCTGGGGTGGACATTAAGGTTACAATAAATGGTTAAGGTTCAGGGTTAGTTTGGTTAAGGTCTGGGTTTGGTGTGGTTAGCGTGTCAATCAATTTCCTAGAGCTAGAAACGTTTATTACCAAACCACTGGTCTAGACGTGTAGTGATGTCACTTCCAGCACTAGCGTCTTGTGGCTACTGGTTGCTGAAATAAAAAAAGGTTGCAGAGCGTTTGGTTTAGTTTGCCATGGAAAGTGAAAAGGATCCCAAACGTTAATCCAATCGGAGGTTTAGGAAGAGCGGCACTCATTTACCCTCAGTAAGGCGTCGGACATACTGGCATAACTTGGAGGGGGGCGGCACTTTTTAATAAACACTGTGTGTTATCAATATCAAATTTATGCCATTTTTAATGTTTAAAAATATGTAATGTCACAAATACGTATGTTGCAAAGTTATATTTTACAAATGTGAATCTTGACCAGTTCGCCAACTTACTCTGGCCGAAGACTCTCTTTGTCGACTTATTCTGACTGAAAGGAATGAATCCTTCAGTCTCATTATTAATATTTTATTATTGTCTCAATCTCAAGATGAAGCGAACAAAAGAGACAGCGGAGCTGCTTTTAGAAAAAAGAAAAAGGCGAAGGAAGAACTATTAACAAAAGAATGAAGGGGCATTATCTAAATACCTCAGTCGTGAAGAAACTACTGTTACTGAACGTGAAGAAGTTTCTGAAATAAAGCCATCTTTAAACTGAAGTAGCAATGAAATGTATGATGAACAAAAAAATAATCTTTCCTAAAAGATACCGAGAAATATAGTATTGAATTGTAACAAGAATATATAGTATTAAATTGTAATTGTAATCTGTAATTAAAACCGTAGCAACATTTTCATTGTTTTCATTTTTTGCATTGTATTATGACTTATTTTGTAAGTTTGGGGGTAGCAAACTCAAAGTCCATCCACAGCGACAAAAACTCTAGATGCACCACTTGTTCATACGCGCAAGTCCACTTGCATTTCAATAGAGAATATGAATATGTTCATGTCACAGGATTACAGGATGACTTACAGCTCCCAGATTGGTGAGATGTATCGTCCCGACAGAGCCACAGCACCATACATCACCACAGGATCACATGGAGGCCTCCTTGACTAGCAGTCGTCTTGTGTGATCCGTCAGTTTTTATGGATGTCCTGCTGTAGGCCAATTTCCAGGGGCCTCATGTATAAACGGTGCATACACACAAAAATGTTGCATACTCCCATTTCCATGCTCAAATCGCGATGTATAAAACCTAAACTTGGCGTAAAGCCACACACATTTCCATGCTAGCTCAATCCCTGTCGTACACAAGTTCTCCACTCGGTTTTGCAAACTGGCGGCACCCAGCGTCAAAGCAGTGCTACTGTTCCAGTGTGACTTCCCTTTCATTTTTAGATCCACATCCCAGACGTAGCTTTATCATATACACTGAAATTAACTGCATATCGTTAGCTTAAGGCATCTGATTGTAATTCACCTGTAACAATATAATGGTCCACAGAATGGCCAAACTATTCCAAATACCATAACTGCTTAGCGTGGTTACTCTCACTGTACCTTCTTCTTCTTCTTTCAGCTGCTCCCGTTAAGGGTTGCCACATCGGATCATCTTTTTTTCCATATTACTCTCACTGCACCACTCGGAGTATTTATATCACTGTATTTGAGTGTGAATCAGAGCTCTACAGCAGCTGATCAGAAAGAGAATTATTGGTATACATCATCAAGCACACACTGCCTCAGCCATGCTGTCTATTGAACTGCTCTCATACAGCAATCGCTTCAGAGCCTTTCTTGTACGGACCTCATGGTTCAGAAACAGTTTCATCCCAAGAACTATAAAGGCACTCCATCAGTCCACCAAGTGCTCCTTGTAGAACTGTTTGTACTTATAAGTACAATCACCTCACTGTAAACTTGCGATACAGTTATAATATTGCACAACCTGAGCCACTTTATAAAGCAGGTATTTACATATGATAACGACATCATTTTTAAGATGAAATGCAGCAAAATATGTTTATTATATTGTACAGATAAAACTTTAACATCATTTAAATAATCTATATCTCTCTATATATAAAAGAAAATCCTGGAATGTAAAAGCCAGGCAACGAGGCGTGATCTTCTCGAAAGACATTTTAAAGACCCGCGAGACAAAAAAAACTAGCAACGGAACATCTCGCAGGGCCGTGGAAGATAAGATTCTTGCAAGAAATCAAATAAGACCACGGACAGCCAACAAAACATTCAGTCATGTGAAATTAGCAAAGAAGAAAGAGCAGCGCGGAGAAAAGACATCCAAGATGTGATACATATGCAGAGAAAGGTACAGAATGTGAAAGCAGTAACAGGCGAAAGTATTGTAGCGTCCCAGCCAAGCTGAAGCCTTTTTTGTTTTAAGTGACTGTTAGGTCCGCTCGAGGGAGGGCAGAGTGCAGCACGGCAGACTGATAGCTGGGTGCTGATTGATGCGGTAAGGGGGAGGCGAGACCCTTGGGAGGAGGGGTTGGAGAGAGTGCTAGAAAGTTGTGTTTGGGGTTACGCAGTCGGCGATTGTTAAAGTAGAACTTTTGTGCCACTTTATTACGTCAGTCGCCACAGTATCAAAAAAAAGATAGCACAGATCGCATTGACAAAAAACAAAAGGAAATTAGTTTAAGTCAGAGAATTTCAAAAACGGGTTTGACTCACATGCATTTATTGGTTACTTTGCAAATAAAAATATTAACTGCTGATGATGTGGATCTTTTTGTCTGTGCTGAAGTTCCAAACAGAGAAACTTATCCTAAATTATGGTGCAAAGTCATTAAACACAAGTCTCACAGACCTCATTTAACAGATTCAGCATATTGGGACAGGAAAGATTCCAAATATTGGTTTTACAGAAGTTGTGAAATTAAAAGTGAAACTAATGAAATAGCAACAATTCAAAGAAAATAAAATTTTACAAGTGTGTATCCGGAAAATCAAACACGGGGGTTGGTGAGCAAAGCGAGCAGGGGGCAAAGCCCCCTAGTTGTTAATAATTAAACATGTGAGGACATGGTACCGCAGCGCTAGCGAGGAGCTGGCGCTCCATTCACGGATTGTTCCTGCCACGCGATGTATTCTTGCTGGGGCTGGCAAGACACTGGAAGGAGAGACGGACAGAATAATTAAACACGTACCCTGAAGATATTTCAATGGTCCTTAAAAGTTTTGAAGAATTGGTGTTCTAAGCTTACAGATGGCTTAACGTCTATTACAGAGCTGATTGTGTGGTGATTGGGTATTTGGAGAAAGAAAAGGAAGGACAGGAATTGGAGGCTGGTACGTTTGAAAGAGACAGTACTGCTACAGTAAAGCATTTCATCGAAGGTCGCGCACGGCGCAGCAAACATCTTGCATGAGACATGAACAATCACTGCGCCAAAGTGTTCCCATGTTTATTAACATGCTTTAACTCCTATCATCATGATAATGATATCACGTAAACATCTCAGTATTTTAATTATTCAGAGAGCTGTAATATTATGAATGCAATGGATTCTGTGTCCTGTCGGAGGAAGAGAAAGCCCGTTTAAGAAGCACGTAGTGATTCACACACATAGAGCACATAGAAGATCAAATACAAAACAAAGCATTTAACATGCTACTTTAATTACAATGGGATTTGAGAAACTAGTAAATTAAATGATTTTAAGATGAAGTTTATGATGTTCTACTTCAATGACAAAATAAACTACGTGATTAAAGTGGAAATTTCGAGATTAAAGTTGACATTTCGTGCTTTTTTTCCCACTGTGTGCCTATTTTTTTTTTCTCTGTACCCTAATAATCTTTCATATGACACTCAGGCAGTGGGCTACAACTTGTCTTTTCACAGCGACGTTGATATTTGACAACTTCTTTTTAATTTTTAGGCATTGTGCAACTTTGTGAACTTGAGCTTTCGAGTTTCTCCGACACTCTGTGTCACTCGATCAACTTCCTTTTGTTGTTTAATAATAATATAATAATAATAATAAATTTTATTTATATTGCACTTCATATTTTAGAAATCTCAAAGTGCTACATAGTAAAAACAAACATAATAAAACAAGAAAATCTATGTATGCTTTAACAAAATATCTTTCTAAAAAGATGAGTTTTTAGATTCCGTTTAAAAACATCAGTCGACTGTGGGGCTCTCAGGTAATCAGGGAGGGCGTTCTACAGTCTCGGCGCCACAGATGAAAAAGCCCTATCACCTATACTGCGAAGCTTGGTTCTAGGAACTTGGAGAGTGTTAGTGTGTACAGAGCGGAGAGTGCGTGAGGAGGTATGAGGGGTAAGGAGTTCCTGTAAGTAAAGGGGGGCATGTCCATAGATGCACTGATGGGTGAAGAGAACGACCTTGAACTCAATTCTGAAAGGAACAGGGAGCCAGTGAAGGGTTTTCAGGATTGGGGTGATATGGTCATGCTTTCGCACCCTCATCAGGATCCTGGCAGCGCAATTCTGAATATACTGGAGTCTCTGAATACTCTTGCCAGGAATCCCGATGAGGAGCGCATTACAGTAATCCAACCTAGAGGAGACAAAGGCATGGACGAGCTTCTCTGCATCTTCCAGGGTGAGAGTTGGTCGGAGTTTAGCAATATTCTTGAGGTGGTAGAAGGAAGACTTACAGAGGTGTTTGATGTGGGCGTCAAAGGTGAGTTGAGGGTCAATTTTAACACCCAGATTGGTGACAGATGTGGAAAGGGGAATGTTTTGGCCAGCGAAAGTGATACTGGTGATGGTAGAAGAGCGGAGATGGTGTGATGTGCCAACTAAGATGGCTTCTGTTTTGGATCTGTTTATCTGTTTTGTTTTTTTTTTTTTTTATACATTTATACCACAGTTTAAACCATCAAATAGTAAGTCTTTCTTTGCCTCCACTTGGTGTTCGCTGAAATTCTTCTATTTTCCCCCATGCTTTTGCCATTGCCTTTTTGCAGAATGCTGTGTTTAAGGGGCTATTTATAGTGATTTGCATATTCAAAGAGGCATAATTCTGGGAGGAGTTTGGAGAGTGGCAGCAGGCGCGTGCTCATTCGCTACTTTTCACGCTGACCGGGATTTATGAAGCAGAAGAACGTGGAAGTTGTCGAACACACAGATTTAAGCATCTGGATTTTTTTGTGCGTACAAACAATTCCGCTTTTGTCCGTACACCATGTTATAGCGCGAATTCCATGCACTGCGTTATGCATGAGGCCCCAGGTGTGCCATACTTTTTCCTTTTCTTCTTGATTGGTTTAACTGGATATTCAGTGACTTGGATATTTTCTTGTCTCCCACCTCCAACTGAGCTTTTCAATTACCTTTTCACAGAGTTGCTTGGCTTGTCCTTGTGTCTTTATTCTGTCACCATACTGACCCTAATTCCACGTTCAGGTGCATTTAGACAGAAATCAACTGAAACCCTAGATAGGTGACCCCCGTTGAATGAATTTGGTGACTTAATGGGCTTCACCTGAGATGATTTCACCTGAGTTGAATACTTATGCAATCAATTGTTTTGTGTTTTATATTTGTAATTAATTTAAATTACTTTACAGATCTGTTTCCACTTTCACATTAAAGAGTCTTCTTCTGTTTATCAGTGTCTCAAAAGCCCAAATTAAATCCACTGTGATTCAACGCTGTACTGTATAACTATAGAATGTGAAAGTGCCAAGGGTGTGAATACTTTTTATAGGCTCTAAGTATGTTTTTTTGGTTCTTTGCCCTGTCTCCTGTATGTAGAGCCTAAGGAGGCGGTGCCACTTGTCTTGCACCTGGGGTACCTAAACAAGTAAAATTTACGTCAAAGTTGGATTTTTAGCGTCAGCCATTTTGTTTATTAGTTTAGATTCCTGTTTTCGTGATTTTGTGTTTGGATTTACACACCCGGCTTTGTCTGTAAGATAATATTCTTTGGTTTGTGATTCTTTAGATTCATTTTTGACATCCCTTGATAGTTTGTTATTCCTTTTTCCTTAAAATCTTATTTAACTTAACATTTCAACCAAAGTTTTCTTTTTAATAGTTTTTTCCTCACATCTTAAAACCAAACTTTTGAATTTAAAAATTTTTAGCCTGTGCATTCTGGAATCTGCCTTTTGAGGTAAGGAGCTAGGCTGTCTGGGATGAGGCCTATTCTGAGAGTTTTAAGACAGCTTTGGTATTTTTGTATGGATTTTTGGAAGCCTGTGTCCATTTCTGCACTTCATGAATGTAAGAATCCACAACACCTAACAGGGATATCCTGTATGGGCAGGAAGATATTTGCCTGGAGGTAAATTCTAGAAGAGCCTGTAGTCTGCCTGTTAGTGGGCAGCAGCATTTCACTTCAGCAGTTTTTTAAGGTTTCCTCATTGCAGGTAAGTATATAGGGTGGTCCAGATCTAATTATGCAATTTTCATTATGCTATAACTTATTAAGTTTATTGCATAGAAAATCACCCAAAAAATCCCGGACCATCAAGAAGTGTGCGAATTGACGACATGAAGAATAGTCTTTGCGCCGAACTGGAATCGTCCCTGCATAAATCAAAGTCATCCAGATGATCTGGATCTGCATAATCAGATGCATTAATGTGAATATCCCCTTGGGATTAATAAAGTATCTATATATCTATCTGTCTGTCTAGATCTGGACCACCCTGTAGTGTTGGCCAGAGTCTCTGTAGGAATGAGAGTAACTCAGCGGTGCTTTTTAATGGGCAAGTGTGGTGCCAAAAAGATTCCAAGTAAAAAACTTAAATGGGCCTCCAACTGGAGTTAGGAGCAGTGAGGAGGAGACCAGTATATTTGGAAAGAGGTACACAGAAACGTAAGGAAGAAAGTGCTTTCATAAGGGGAAGCAGACTAAGAATGAGTTCAGGATGAACTTCTTTTTTCAAAGAGTTGTAGGAATCTGGAACAAACTACTGAGACATGGAATTGGAGCAGAAAACTTGACAACCTTTAAGAAAAATCTGGTTTAGCTAATGGGACAGCATAGCTATTAGTTCAGGAAATGAGCCTGATGGACTGAACCGTCTCCTCTCATTTGTCAAATTTATAATGTTATTATGGATTGAATGTCTCCTCTTATTTGTCAAATTTCTTATGTTCTAATATATTCTCTTAAAGCAAGTTCAGTCAGAATATGAAGGATCAGAAGAGCATGTTTTTTCTACTTCATTTTTTTCCCCACCTTGTAATTATGTGTTTGTGATTAAACCATAATTTGGCATTCTGGGTAAAGGGTCTTCTCCAGAGTGCCCCCATCTAGTCGCAGCATGTTAGGTTGACTGGTAACTGTAAACTGGCCCCGTGTGGATCCAGAAAATTAACTAATTCTGAAACTGATGAAACCTGATTGAATGTGCGAGCACGTGTGTGATTATGCCCTGTGATAAAGTGACTTCCTGTCTACGGTTGCTTCCTCTGCTGCACCAGATGCTGCTGAAATTAGTTCTTAGCACCAATCCACCCTGTAATGAATAAGGCAAAGCAGCTTCAGATATCTGTTTTTCTAAATCCCCTTACTCCAGGGCCATATTGGGAGTAAACCCTGAATGGTACACCTCTCCCTAACTAAGCCCACTTGTGTACATCTCTTTAACCAATTGACTCAACGCGTGTGTCTGGAAACTGTACCAAAAAAACGAACAGTGCTCATGCTAAGGTTTGAAGTCCATTACTTTAGAGTTATCAGGTAGCAGCATCAATTACTGCACCACCAGTCCAAATCTCTGTTCATGCTGAGAAACAATCAGTATTGTGCCTTTCATGGTAAACACTCTCCCAAGAGGCCTAGCAGCATGCTTTGTTAAGTGGTGTACGCACAGGCAGGTCAAACATCTTGTTGGCCTTACTGACTGCACCACTTGTATAGGAGATGTGAGGGGCCAAACTAAACAAGCTGGTTAGCTTAGAAGATGACACTAAACTAGGCTCAGTGGCAGATGTTCTGGTGTCAGTAAAATTATGGATAGACCTGGACAAAATTTAGACAGTGTGAATTTTAAATACAACTACACTATGGTAAGTTTAAGAGCATTTCCTGACGCTTTCAAACTCTGGTTGAATTTCCCTGAAAGTCTGGTTTGTTTAGGTAGATTTGAACATGCCCATCACACTCTGGTGTGGACCAAAACAACCGTACAAAAACCCTTTGGGAAGGGCGATCTCCGTGCAGTACCAAAAGTACCCTGGAGTGCTTCACGTGAGCAGTGATTGTGATTCAACACACTACCAATCTAAATACGCAAAGAACTTAGGAGTCAATGTGGACTCGTCACAGAAGCAATGAATGTGGGGTTACTGAACATAGCACAATACAGTCAGCTCAAATCAGTGAATGTGATACTTAAACTTTACATGGCCTCAACTGGAATACCTTGTGAAGTTTCAGCCTCTGAATTGCAATTGTTGAAGTACTGGAGAAAGTCCAGAGAAGAGCAAGAAGGCTAATTTCAGGACATGGAGGTATGAGCTATGAGGAAATACTAAAAAAGTAAAATCTGTTTAGTCGAGTTTAAGATGAGACAAAAGCATGGCTGGAAATGGTATGGTGGATACAAAGAGCTCCTCATCTACAACACAAGTGCACAGATGGTAGCTAAATAAGAGTAAATATCAAACAAACATGAACATTCTTGCAAGGTATTTGTTGATATTACAGAACTTTAAAGTATATTTTGAACTCTGAAAGATATTTTCTCAATTTTGGGCATCACAAATCTTTCAATTTATGTAAAAAGATATTTTAAGGAGATTTGTTTAGGCAAATATTTGGGATGTTTTAGGTATTTTTTAAAAGCTGCTTTTATCCATAGTAATAAGAGGTGAGACAAAGAAATAAAGTAATTTTCTACATCCATAATGTCCCCCTTAGGGAGACATTAATCTCTACAAACCCTAACCTTCCCTCCACAATGAGGAACATCGATATTAGTGCACAAAACTAATCCTAATTTGTCGACAAATAATTAAGTGAGAGAACCACAGATCCCAGAAGAGAGGATCATCCTGTTATGAGTACTGATTTTTAAAAATGTATTATGCAAATCCTAGCGGAGTTTCAAGCTAATTGTAAATTGATTTTAGGGCTTTGACATGCAGAGATTCCCAGTCGAATTCTGTTTTATGCATCTCAACGAAGTTTAATTTTTTAAATTTTGGTGTCATTTGATGCCATGTTCTGTTCCTCTTGGATCTCTTGGATTGCTGTCTTCTGATTACAGTGGGTGAGTTCACAGTGGTCGTGACCCTGACCTCATTAGGACATAAAGGTCATCCTCAGCAGCCAGTTTGACGGGTAAACCCTCGAATTTCTCTTTGGAAGACTTTCTTTTGATTATTTCCCAGTTAACAAATCCTTGTTGTTGTTTTTCAATTGTGTTCAATTTTCATTGTGTTTTGGTTCAGATGAAGATCTCTTTGATCTCCAGTTTTTGACTTTTGTTTCATTCTCTTTGATGTTGATTCCTGGGTGTAGTTTTGGGCCTGGCCTCCCGTTAACAAAAATTGACACAAATCTTGTCTCACATTCATGAGTTAGTCCACTCTTTTAAAATACTATCCCCAGTCTTCAAGATATTACACATCCAACTTCAAATAGACAGTACCAGGAGAAGGGGGCACTGTGACCCATGATATGGTCTCCTGCTGAGAAATCACCTCAGGGAAAGAAGAGTTAGAATCATTGGATGGAGAGATCCACTCATTAGACTGGATGTCCAGCACAGACTCCATTATATAAAGCCCAGGAGCAGGTAGTGTATCCAGCAGGGGGTTCTTTTGTAATTGCGGTGTGTTACATAACCCGAAACTATATAAATATAATATTAAAAGGCGATACCCCTCCCTTAGTGATACGTCGGTAAGAAATCACATAGGAGAAATAACTTAGCTTTCTTTAATGACGGTTTACGCTGCATAACAGATGGGCAAGCCATGATAAGACCATTCAGGTTGTGGGAGCTCGATGTGTAGAATCTGCCATTTTCATCGCTGCACTGGAAGGATTTTGAGGATCAAATGATCTCCCATCCGTCCGTAGTCAGCAAAGGTGTGCCGGGCGATGTTCCAAGGCTTTATACTCACTTAGGTAAATCATGCCATTCCAAACAAGGAAAAGAAGATCCAATGTCATGCTGACTCTGACACACAGAAATAGTGCACGTTGCCCATTTGCAGTTGTTCTTAACTTGTCTTGTCTTAAAATGCTTGCCTAGCTATTCTAAATGATGAGCCCCTTTGTGCTAAATTTGGTTTTGTGTTAACTGTACATGTGAGAAGAAAAGAAAAATAGATTTAAAATATTTGCACAAAGCACAGTGACATATTAAACTTATATTCTGATTACAGGTAGGAAGACAAGTAGTAGCACGGTGACTTTGTTGTAGTCTTTCTCTTTTATAATTTTAATCTCCACTGTTGTCAACTGGCCGTATTTCATCAATTAATTACTGGACAGATATTGTAGTTTCTGTTTCTGTTTAATCAGTTTCTACCTTGTTCTCTATGTGTTTTAATAAATCTGTATTTATACGTGGACCAGTTCAGTATTTAGTTATTGTTATCGTCTATACAGTTGATCCTCGGTTCACGACCGTAATTCATTCCAAAACTCTGGTCGCAGCCCGATTTGGTCCCAAAGTAATCTCCCCCATAGGATTGTATGTAAATACAATTTATCCATTCTGGAACATACAAGCTGTAAGTAAATATATTATTATTATAGATTTTTAAGCACAAAAATAGTTAATTATACCATAGAATGTACAGTGTAATGTAAAAACATTGAATAACACTGAGAAAACCTTGAACAGAGAAAACTAACATTGCAAGAATTCACGCTACAGCCTTACGAACCGCTCACTGTAAACACTTTTTTTAACGAGTTTTAAGGACAGGGAAAAAAAATAAACATTTGAAAAATCCGTAATTTATACAAAAACTAACTATAAACAAACAAGAAAACTAACCAAACTAACCTTGCATGAGTCGAGTTCTGGCATGAAGGAAGTGAGCAGGAAGCTGGGTGGAGAGGAGATTACAGTTTTGAGGTAAAGTCCCTCTGTGCAATGCACGTCTGACCGAGAACAACATACTGTACAGGGAGAGACTGAACACGTGCGTAAATCATCGGCGCCCAAGTGTGTGGTCATGAACAGATGCAAAAGTTTGGCGAACGTTTTGGTCGTAACCCGATTTGTACATTGTCCGAGACATTCGTGACCCGAGGTTCAACTGTACTTGTATTTTGACTGAGAATTGTTCATTCTGCACCTGCACTCAGTGAAGAATGCTACATAAAAAATAAGTTGCATTGTATATGCACCCATCAGCCATCAGTGATGTCTAAGGCTGTATTCTCGTGTTTCTTTGATATCATACATACACAAAACCCTTCCAAGGACTTGCCATATCAGTTACACCATCAATATTTAATGTATGTGTATCTTGCAACGAGAAATCAATTGCAAAGTGGTGTATGAAAACACAGATTGTCATAGAATTAAACAACATCATCATCAAGCCCTTTCCTTGAGAATCCTAAATCCAAAGAGGACTGTTTGATTTATGTTAGGTAGAATGCCCAGAGGGGACTGGGCGGTCTCATGGTCTGGAATCCCTACAGATTTTATTTTTTTCTCCAGCCGTCTGGAGTTTTTTTTGTTTTTTCTGTCCCCCCTGGCCATTGAACCTTACTCTTATTCGATGTTAATGTTGATTTATTTTGTTTTATAATTGTATCTTTCATTTTTCTATTCTTTAATATGTAAAGCACTTTGAGCTACTGTTTGTATGAAAATGTGCTATATAAATAAATGTTGTTGTTGTTGTTGTTGAACATTGATAAAAAGCTCTGCAATTTTAGAAAAGTAACAATTGTACAAAACACATAAAAAAAAAGTTACTCAGTAAACTCAATGGGCTGTTTGCAGACGGGGCTGTAACATAAAAATGGTAAAACACATGATCAAATTCAACAAAAGCACAATAAACTGGGGAAGCAGGGTGACGCCCCAGAAGATTAGGATGAAACCTAACTTCCTATTCACTCACTCATTTTTTTTCTAATCAACATGCTTACTTCAGACTATTGTCTCAACAGCATCAGCACAAGGGGCACCAGACCATCACAAAAGAACGTCTAGACCAGGGGTGTCAAACTCAGATCCTGGAGGGCTGCAGTGGCTTCAGAGTTTCGTTCCAAACACTTTCTTAATTAGTAACCATCTACAGCTGTTAACGTTGCTGACTTCTTTTGGTTTAACTGACTTAATTTTAAAGACTCAGAATCCTTAATCGATTCTTTTTTTTTCCTTAAGCAACGGCTAAAAAATAATAAGGTGCGAAGCGTGCCAAAAGAATTCCATTTGCACACACAAGTTTCAATAAAATATTTGAAAAGAAAAAAGTGATAGTCTGAGAAATATTTGGTGTGGCAGAAGGAGAGAACTAGCAAGCCGTAAAATTAAATAATGTGTCTGGCTTCTAATTAAGAAACTGGGTGGACTGAAAATGTTGGCCTTCCAGAACAAGAGTTTATGACCACAGGGTTAGCTAAGGTTACGTTTCTTGATCTAAAAAAGCAAGTAGATTAAATTAAGGCAGAATAAGTAACAGTAGCTGATTACTAATTAAGAATGTGAGTGGAACAAAAACCTGCAGCCTTGGTGTAGACTGTTTTTTGTTAATGGAGTGGCAGAGATATTTTGGTGTTAAGTAAACAGATTAAGATCATTCTTGAGTCGTTGCACCAAATCTATGTCTACACTGGTATGTTTTTATTTAAATATGATGTTTAAAATAATGATTTCCATCCACACTAGTGTTTCCACTAGATTAGGAAAGTATCTCTGCACACACTAAAACATCCAAAAGTGCATATGCAGAGACATTCACCTACACTGGAATGCACACATCAGTGGAATAATCCTTGAAGGGATCCAGAGCAGGGCATTTATCGCAGAACTATAGCAACCGATAACTTACTGACCTTTTGAGTATGTATGCAGCATTCAAACTGTACAAAATGCAATTTAAATGCATACAGGTAAGCAGCACAACTAGCATCATGGAAAGCAATTCTTCTCTGTCCGCTATGCTAGAATATGGTTTTCTTCTGTGAGAGGTGACCATTCAGGGAATGAGATGTCCAGTCAGGGAAGTTCTATGTAATAAACGCAAGCTAATCAGAATGCAATTACAGTCTGCATTTTCAAAACCCTCCGTTTTCACCCATCCACATTGAAAATGCAGGCTTAATGTTGCAACTTTTTCAAAGGTCTCCGTTTTTAGGTGTTAATAACGCCAGAGTAGTGTGAGCAAAAGGTAAAAACTTGGACTAATGTCTTAAATTTTAAGTGAGAGTGCAGTAGTGTGGAAATAGCCTAAATAGTCGGAAAATGTTCATCAAAGTCAAAAGGGTTCACTAAATTGCAGTCATGAAAGTTATAACCAGACTTCTTCTGAAAAGAGCTTTCTCAAGAATTAAGTCGGTTGTTGGTCTGTTCTTGTTTTAGAACAAAGTTTCAGACTTAACATACGAAGACACACAGTCAGCACAGGTCACTTGTAGCATCATAGTGATCAAACGCTATGACAAAGTGGTGGTGCCCATGAGAAACAGAAACATTAAAAGGCAGTGCCCATACAAACTAATCTACAAAATATCCCTACCAATGAAAAAAAATTAAAAATTAGTGTCTACAATTACTTTCATAACAATAAAATAATAAACAAACAATAACACAAAAAAGGTTTAAACATTCCAGAGACTATCAGAACTTCTTCTTCTTCTTTCAGATGGTCCTGTTAGGGATTGCCACAGCGGATCATCTACTTCCATATCCTCCTGTCCTCATCATCTTGTTCTGTTACACCCATCACCTGCATGTCCTCTCTCACCACATCCATAAACCTTCTCTTAGGCCTTCCTCTTTTCCTCTTGCCTGACAGCTCTATCCTTAACATCCTTCTCCCAATATACTCAGCATCTCTCCTCTCCACATGACCACAACCAATGCCTCTCTGACTTTGTCTCCAAATTGTCCAAGCTGAGCTGACCCTCTAATGTCCTCATTTCTAATCCTGTTCATCCTTGTCACACCCAGTGCAAATCTTAGTATCTTTAACTCTGCCACCTCCTCCTTTGTCTCCTGCTTTCTGGTCAGTGCCACCGTCTCCAACCCATATAACATAGCTGGTCTCCCTACCGTCCTGTAGACCTTCCCTTTCACTCTTACTGATACCCGTCTGTCACAAATCACTCCTGACACTCTTCTCCACCCATTCCACCCTGCCTGCACTCTTTTCTTCACCTCTCTTCCACACTTCCCATTACTCTGTACTGTTGATCCCAAGTATTTAAACTCATCCACCTTCGCCAACTCTACTCCTGGCATCCTCACCATTCCACTGACCTCCCTCTCATTTACACACATGTATTCTGTCTTATTCCTACTGACCTTCATTCCTCTCCTCTCTCGAGCATATCTCCACCTGTCCAGGGTCTCCTCAACCTGCTCTCTACTATCACTACAGATCACAATGTCATCAGCAAACATCATAGTCCACGGGGACTCCTGTCTAATCTCGTCTGTCAACCTGTCCATCACCATTGCAAATAAGAAATGGCTCAGAGCCGATCCCTGATGTAATCGCACCTCCACCTTGAATGCATCCGTCACTCCTACCGCAGATCTCACCACTGTCACACTTCCCTCGTACATATCCTGTACAACTCTTACACACTTCTCTGCCACTCCCAACTTCCTCATGCAATACCACAGCTCCTCTCGAGGCACTCTGTCATATGCTTTTTCCAGGTCCACAAAGACGCAATGCAACTCCTTCTGGCCTTCTCTAAACTTCTCCATCAACACCTGCAAAGCAAACATTGCATCTGTGGTGCTCTTTCTTGGCATGAAACCATCCTGCTGCTCACTGATCATTACCTCACTTCCTAATCGAGCTTCCACTACTCTTCCCCATAACTTCATGCTGTGGCTTATCAATTTTATCCACCTGTAGCCACTACTGCTACCAGAAACCATCAGAACACATTCATTAATTCACACAATGCAAGTAGCCAATCAGCATAACCTGCTCAAATCAAGGAAAATAATTACCTTGATGCAGAGAGTATTGTCAAACATAACCCAGACAGTGAATAAGTAAGATATGAACCCAGGATTCTGGAGCAGTAACTAAGTAGTATCATGATATAGAGTTTTGCACAGATGCAAAATGGGGCATGACACCTTCAAAAACAAGCAAGAAAGTGGGCCAGAACTCTAACAGATCTACCAGGGAGAGACTGCTAATACTACCTGCTGGCTTTAGATGACGAATGCCCAAAAATGAAGAGCTGACAAAACAACTAGAAATATATAAAAATATAACAAAAGCCCCACAAAAGTCTTGTATAAAAAGGGCAACCAGGAAATCTGTATAAGTAAAGGATTTATGTAGCAAAAATAGAAAAAACAAAATATAAACCTCAAACAGTGCAAAAAGAGGCGCAGGAGTTGCTTCAAAAGGCAATCATAAGCAAACAAGTCCCCAAAACGAAATCTGAGAAACAGAAGTCTTAAGAAGAAGCAAGAATCATCAGAAAACCAGGAAATAAGTAGTAATACTCACAACCACTGCAGTCGATGAATGATCCCCTCATCTGACCCTTCTCAGCTTACTTACGCTACCAGTCGAAAGTTTCAGAACACCTCAGTTTTTCTTCAAATTTAATTAGGGGATATGCAATGAATCACCTAAAATGGAGAAAAGGTAAGCAGTATACTTCCAGAAATTTAAGTTTAAAGTTTAGGTTAGCAAAACCTGAAAAAAAGAAAATTTCATAATACAGGGTGAGGCAGAAAGGACGGACGTCTTTGAAATGGCAGAACTCACCACTAGGTGGAGTGACAGATGTGCGGTAGGTGGCGGTAGGTTCTCGAACGTCCTAGCATTTTTTTATTTTCTTTTTAGTTGAAGCTTTTGAGCCGTGGACGATAGAACACCGTGTTTTTGCGTACAACTGTTTTGTCAAGAACAACCAATCTATTACCGCAGTTCAGCGTGAGTTTCGTTGCCATTTCAATATCCACAGAAATAAAGCTGTTCCCGCTCGTAACACTATCCTACGTTGGGTTAAAGCACTTTGTACATGAGATACACTAATAAACAAAAGACCGCCGGGGGCTACACGAACGGCACATACCCTTGAAAATGTGGAAAGCATACGACTAGCCCTGCTGCGCAGTCCAAGTCGATCTACTCAGAAGCATTCTTCTGAACTTGGCCTCAGTAATCGTTCGGTAAGGCGGTAAGACCTGCATTTCCATCCCTACAAATTGTCAAATGCTATTTGTATATGAACTCAAATCTTTCAATAAATTTCTTTGTAAGAAAAAATTAACAATTTTGTGATTTTGTAAAAAACGTACGTCCATCCTGTAATACAAACCAGTAACGGCACACTGCACGATAACGTGCAGTGAATACACTTGACTTGACCATTCCTAGTTTTCAGACTCTTTCTCTGTACGTTTAGCATTCATTTGCTCAGAGGTTGATGCGCTTACTGCTTCCTGAGAAGCTCTTCTTTTCTCCATCCTAACGGCCTGCTCCTTCTCTTCTTTTGTCGGCATCTTTTCGCGTTAAAACTGATTAAGTCAGTGTTTGTGTTGCAATTACTTAGCATGTTTTCCTTAATTTTTCACCTAAGCTGGCTCTTAAGTCTTCAATCTGCCCCAAGAATGATTTAAGATATGAAGAGGTAGGGGAAGTGACAGCAAAGGTGGTAGGGATGAGAACAGTGCCTGTATGCACGTGCCACGCTGCCGCCTGCTGCCGAGAGTTGATTCTCCAATAAAATAAAAATAAAATGAGAAATAACTTTGGAGGTTGCCCTTTGGCTGCCCTTTGTCACCGATTCTGTTCATAACTTTTATGGACAGAATTTCTAGGCGCAGCCAGGGTGTTGAAGGGGTCCGGTTTGGTGGACTCAGGATTGGGTCACTGCTTTTTGCAGATGATGTTGTCCTGTTTGCTTCATCAGGCCGTGATCTTCAGCTCTCTCTGGATCGGTTCGCAGCTGAGTGTGAAGCGGCTGGGATGAGAATCAGCACCTCCAAATCCACGTCCAACCAGGAGGAGGCCCCGGGGAAGACCCAGGACACGCTGGAGGGACTATGTCTCCCGGCTGGCCTGGGAACGCCTTGGGATTCTCCCGGAAGAGCTGGAAGAAGTGGCCGGGAGAGGGAAGTCTGGGCCTCTCTGCTTAAGCTGCTACCCCCGCGACCCGACCTCGGATAAGCGGAAGAGAATGGATGGATGGATGAACTTTGGAGGACAGCCATCACCCTAAAAGCGGATAGTAGACGTCACGTAGTATATGTGTACCAAAGCTTAGGTCAATAGGTCAGACAGATTGCGAGCTTTAGGTGATTTAAAATTCTGGACAGACAAATGAACTTCCACGATAGCGTATTATATAAGAAGATGGACCTTCATCATGAAACAACTGATAGGTTACAACCTACAGAAGCTCTGCAACAGTTAAAGTAAATGAAGCCTTGCAGGATGAAACAAACAATTTGCACAGGTGTCGCAACTTCTGTTGATTACTTAAAACCCCTCTGTGCGTCTTAACGCAGAGTTGGAACAGACTGTGTTAAGACATCCTCTGAAGTGCTACTTGGACAACATTACACTGTACAAAGTTTTAAATTCCATTGATAACGTCAAGAAAATGGCAATTAACAAATCAGATGAGAGAGATCATTGTTGCCATTAGAAGTGTGGGCCTTTCATTAACTCTTTCAGGGCTGATGTTGACTTTTGTCAAAAGGAGGAGTTGATGATAGTAATCAACTGTCAACTGTGACAAAACCAACCATTATGTTTTAGTTGGAGTCTTGTTGCTAGAAAGAAAGTTAGCTTCGTTGGTTTCAACCGAGATTTCCTACACTCCCATGAGTAACAAGGCACAAACAACGGCAAAAATGGCCCTGACACCTGCCGAGAGATCCAAATGGATGTGTAAAGCAGAACGCTCCGGGGATGACGTTTTGCCTGTTGTCTCTAAACTGGACTATGACTTGTCGGATTCCGATTTTAATATAATCGATCAAAGACGATTGTGAGGTTCTGGCTTCAGCTGATTGGTCCCCAGCTATTTATGGTGCTGAACATGTTCAAGTAGCTGACACTCCTATGGCACTGTTCGCCTGGGAGGACTGCCACTTAACAATGACAAGAGGTAGAATTAGAAGCCAGATTGCAATGCATGGCAACAGTGACTGCTGCTGCTGCCCCAGCCACGCGTAAACAGCCTGGCAGCAAGCCTGCCGCACATTCTTGGAAAACTGGCAGCCACAGCATGCAACAACAGATATTTTATGTTGATGTTTGTGTGATGCCATTATTTCAGAAACCTATGTTTTTTGGAAAAAATATTCAGCCCTCAAAGAGTTAAGAAGAGCTATTAAAAATCAAAGTGTCTGTGAATACAGTGGTGTCCTATGCAATCCAAAGGCAATTGGAAAACTTGGAAGAAACTCTGATAGGAAGAGATCTGGCAGACCCAATGTCACAGCCCGTTCAGGGGACAAGTTTCTGAGGGTCACCATCTTGTGTGATCACAGACGCCTCACAACACAACAGCTTCAAGGGCAGCTTAACAGAGCAGGTTGAACAGAGTAGTCTCAGTTTCTACTGTGAAGAGGAGACTTTGTGCTGCAGGTTTGACAGGGCGAGTGGCCATTCCTTAAAGTACAAAAGAGGACCTTGAAATACCAGCTGTGGACCACTGCAGACTGGAAGAAAGTCTTATGGATCAATGAATCAAGTCTGAAATCTTTGTTTCATCACACAGGGTGTTTGTATGCCAATGAGTTAGTGAAAGGCTGGCCTCTCAGTGTGTGACACCAGCTGTCAAACATGGAGGAGGAAGTGTGATGGTCTGAGGTTCTTTTTCTAAAGGCAGAGCTGGTGACTTGTACGGAGTGACTGGCATTCTGAATCACAAGGGCTACCACAGCATTTTACATTACCACGCAATGCCATCTGGTCTGTGTCTAGTAGGTCAGGCACTCATCCTACAACAAGATAATAACCCAATACAGACCTCTAGATTATGTCAGAACTACGTTAAAAGTAAAGAACAAGAAGGGTTAAGGTTAGGGTTAGGGTTAAACTCAAACCCCATTGAGTTAGTTTGGAATGAACTGGGCAGAAGGGTGAAAGAAGAGCAACCAACAAGTGCAACACAAGCATGGGAACCTCTGGAACAGTGTTGGGAAGATCTGTCTGACTAATATTTGGTTTCCCTAATTGAAAGAATGCCACATGTGTGTTTAGCTGTTATATGAGCAAAAGGCAGCTACTTTGATGAATCAAAAATCTGAATAAAATTTTGCACACTTAATGATTCCTTGACTTATTTTTTATTTTCCATTGTTTATTTGTTGTATAACTTGATTGACTTGATAACTTGAAGACATCAAACTGTGTGCATTTCCATAAAAACTGAAAAAGCTGAGGTGTTCAGAAGGGTAGTAAGTATACACAGCCCAAGGGAGGACTCAGCAATGATGACGTCAGGGTGGCCCAACTTCCTTTGGATCCAAAAAAATTAAGAACAAGGAATAGCAGTGGGATTCCCTGACACCCCCAGCCTTGGGCACCAGGACCAGTCAGGACATCTAGTAGTTCATAGCCAAGGATGGACTAGTGGGTAAGACAACAGGTTTTAAAGTGGTGTCACAGATGTGCAAATTAGGTAATCCATGAATCAGTCAGTCAGTCAGTCATTGACCAACCTGCTATGTCCTAACTACAGGGTCATGGGGATCTGCTGGAGCCAGGAAAGGGCACAAGGCAGGAACAAACCTTGGGCAGGGCGCCAGCCCACCACAGGGCACACACACATACACACACCAAGCACAATTTAAGATCGCCAATCCACCTAACCTGCATGTGTTTGGACTGTGGGAAGAAACCCACGCAGACACGGGGAGAACATGCAAACTCCACGCAGGGAGGACCCGGGAAGCGAGCCCAGGTCTCCTTACTGTGAGGCAGCAGCGCTACCCACTGCGCCACCGTGCCACCCATCCGTGAATCAATCACTTGTAAACTTGCATTCATCAAGAAGTTCAATAAATATTATATTAATTAATTAATTATAAAACACAGTTAAGACTAACTCTTACCTAAAGTTCTTTTCTCAGAGCAGCAACACAGCTCATCACTCAGTCCAGAACCCTGCCACCTACATCAGCACTTTCCAGATGATACCCCTAGTGAGTCTAGATCAGGGGCAAAGCTGTCTTAACGCATGGGCATGCTGGGCAGTTTCCTGGGGGGCCCACAAGCATAGGTGCCCAAGCCTCATCTGGAGTACTGTGTGCAGTTTTGGTCTCCAGGCTACAAAAAGGACATAGCAGAGCTAGAAAAGGTCCAGAGAAGATCGACGAGGCTGATTCCAGGGCTACAGGGGATGAATTATGAGGAAGGATTTAAAGAGCTGAGCCTTTACAGTTTAAGCAAAAGAAGATTAAGAGGAGACCTGACTGAGTTGTTTAAAATTATGAACGGAATTAGTCCAGTGGATCGAGACGATGACTTTAAAATGAGTTCATCACGAACACGGGGACACAGTTGGAAACTTGTGAAGGGGAAATTTCACACAAACATTAGGAAGCTTTTCTTTACACAAAGAACAATAGACACTTGGAATAAATGACCAAGTAGTGTGGTAGACAGTAAGACATTAGGGACTTGATTTTTTCTTGGAAGAGATCAGTGAATAGGACTGGCGAGCTTTGTTGGGCTGAATGGCCTGTTCTCGTCTAGAGTTTTCAAATCGTAATCTACGTATGTTGTGACTTGCTGAGTGGTTGTGTAGGTAGGGGCCCAGTGCACCGCTTTGCCCAGAGGCCTATAATGCTGTTAAAGATGGCCCTGATCAGTCCTGATCAGAGGGCCGCAGTGGGCTGCCGGATTTTGTTCCACCCCAATTGCTTAATTAGAAGCCAATCCTTGCCAGTCGCAGACCTTATTTAATTTTCTGGCTTGTTAGTCAGAAATATTAGGTTCTTATATCATCGATTTTTTTCTTTTCCAAGGCTTTCACCCAAATGATTTGAAGCCTAAAGTGGATACTTTTCAGTCTGCCATATTCTTCTCTTATGTGTTTTATTAAACCAAATAGTGCCCGGTGAATCCACTGAGGTGGAAATGGAAACAAGTTAGCCAGAGAACTGTTAGCTCCTTTGTCATTTACATCTCATTGCTAATAAGGAGCCATTAAAGCACTGAATGCAGCTGTTTAAGACTGAAATAAGCAATTAAAGGCGGGGACACCACTAAAATGAAGCACAAAAATGTCTCATGAGAAGTTAGTGCTTCCATCAGCAATAATTGACTTCTCATTAAGAAACTGGGTTGGAACAAAAAACGTGTAGCCACTGCGGCCCTCCAGGACCAACATTGCCCACCCCTGCTCTATATTAACTCCATCCTGGGCGGCACATTGGTGCAGAGGGAACACTGCCGCCTCACAGTTCCCAACCCAGGTCCTCCCTGCATGGAATTTGAATGTTCTCTCCTTGTGCTCTGTTTTCCTGCCACGGTCCGAGGACATGCAAGCTAGGTGACAACTCTAAATCTAATTCTAATGTGTGTTTGGTGTGTGGGAGTGTGTGCGTGTTTGCTCTGTGATGGCCTTGCACCCTCTGCTAGCTGAGATGGGCTCCAGTAGACCCCACACCCACACGGCAACCCTGGTCTGCATTACGTGGGTGAGAAAGTACCATGATATGGCACTCCATCCTCAGTTCCTCTCTGACAGCCTTACATCTCCTCTGCTCTCAGTCAGTCAGATTTTGCCGCCGGACTTGGGCTCCCGGGCTCCGTATTTCTGTCTGGCACCTCAGTCGGTACCCGCAGGGAGCCCACCATAGCCTGCCATCTCCCCTGCTCCTTACTGCAGCAGAGCAGGCATGTCATTCACAAGAAGATAGAACCCCCTCAACCTTCTTCTTCTTTCCCTCCTTCTCCTTATATCCCATTTCTCCAAATATTCTGTGACCACACAGGTCCAGCTTCACACTCCCACTCAGGGAGTCTCTCGAACCCGACACCGTCAGTAATGTAACCGGATGAGCTGGACAATAAGGACACCAAACGAAGCAAGGAGAAGGTGCAAAGCGCAAAAGTACTGTACTTTTATTACAAAAAAAAAAGAGTAAAAACCAAAAATTGTTCAAAACAGTGCAGTGCTTTAAAAATGTCCATAAAAAGGTTGTAAGAGCCATTTCCTAGTTACATAAGATTCATAAATGTCTTACTAAATGACAATGCATAATCTATGGGAGGTTCCTATAACCCCCATAAGTAGAACTGAGTTGGTATATTCCAGCCATTTCTTACTGCTCTGACTAAATATTACTCTCAGTTAGTGACCAGCCTTGCCATGTGTGAGGTGTAGATGGCACATGGTTTTACACCGTGCCTACGTGCCTTTTGAGCATTGCGTACCTTGCGTGCGTGTTTTGTGTGCTAAGAAACATGTAAGACAAAGCACTTGATTGAAAGTGCTGCTCCATATGTTTAAAGCGTGCAGAAGAAGAAGTTAAGAATCTTTAAGTATAGAAGCAACTACATTTTACAGAAAAAAAATGCCAAGTTTGATGAGGATGAGGTTAGGGGCACACACTGATACAGTGCATTGCTGCACCCACCACACGACAAACCACTTCAGGATCCCAGATTAGTACCCGAGTGCAGCCATGCAACGGGTGACACCTCAGCACCACACCAGTTCTGATGGAGTGGAACCAGTGGGAGGTTTTTTATGGTGGCTGGAGTGCCAAATCTGCCACCAACTCCCAAAATTTTCCCTGCAGGTTGGAGGGCCCACATGCAGGGCTGGTTGCAGATTAACGTCATACCCAGGATGGAGCAACTGCAGGTTAAGGGCCTTGCAGTGAAGATACATTTTTCTTTTTTTTGCATTTTATTCAATGTGTGTAACAACTTTTTTCTTCATTCTTGTGTGCATTGCTTGCTTTGAATTTTCACTAAATATTTTAAAATGAATTTTTGGACTGAGAGATTTCTTTCAGCACACATTTTACCTGTTCTTGAACTCGCCTTAGACTCCGGTGGCTACAAAGGTAAAAATCCATGTGCTTAAAACAAGACTAAAAACCTGCAGCAGACATTGGGGCCACACCAGCCAAGCACAGCTCCTTTCCCGTATCTCCAGCTCACCCAAGGCCTGCACAACCGGAGAGACTTCAGCCACCGTGGTCTTCTCGCTACCGACCCCCATCTTGGCTGCCTTCGCCCTCGTCTGCCAGACTGCTCAGGGTCGGTTGTCCTCCCATCTTCCTTCTCGCAACACACAGTCATCCCTCGGATCCCTAGGAAGGATGCCACCTCGACCGAACCCACGCCTCTACATAATCATTGGTGGCACTCCGTCCCTCGAGCGCCTGTCACTCACTCTAACATGGGACCCCTGACCGCGCTGAGCTCTCTTTCCACCGCCTGACTCGTCTACTCTCTTCCACTGGCCCCAGTGTCGCACTCTCGCTCTGCAAGCCTCTTTCGTTTTTTTTTCTTTTTCGTCTCTTGTCTTCTCTTGTTTTCTTCCTCCCTTCCATTAAATTCTGTTCTTTTCTTTTATCGTCTCCCTCCGCATTCGCGCTCTTACTATTTATAATGGGGATGAGGCACCGGTGCAGCGATTAGCAGCTCTCGGCATCAATTATGGATATGGGCGATCCTACACCTGTGCACTTCAGTGCAGAAATGCCCATGCCCGTATTGTGCCCACTACCACGCCCCCTCTTTAAGTCACGAACGCAGCGATTACTTACTTAAAAGCTGATCATTGTTTCCGAGTCGTGGACCCGCCATATCACATACTCCTGATCTCCCTTCACATTCACACTTTTTTCCCTTTATTTTAATTTCTACCCCCCCTCACTCTATATATTCACTACTCACTGAATGTCACGGCAGCTGAAGCTCCTTAATTATCGCACCTCGTTTAAAGAGACTGCACATGTGCATTAATGTTGAAATCCTACTTAACATGCCAGGAAGTTACGGACCCTGATCAGTGAAAAGACACGTCACATGCAAAACATTTAAAGACACAGAACATAATTATAGAATTATAAATGAAACCAATAAAATTAATGAACTATTAATGAACTAATAACTCAAAATGAACTGAAACAACAATAAAACATAAAATACACCAAAACTGAAGGTGACACATAACGAGTAGAGGCCGGCACTACACCACCTTCAGATGGAGGTCTTGTGTCTGTCATCCTGACCCACTGCTGCTTTAAGATAGATAGATAGATAGATAGATAGATAGATAGATAGATAGATAGATAGATATGAAAGGCACTATATAGATAGATAGATAGATAGATAGATAGATAGATAGACATGAAAGACACTATAGGAGAGATAGATAGATAGATAGATAGACATGAAAGGCACTATATAATAGATAGATAGATAGATAGATAGAGTGAAAGGCACTATATAATAGATAGATAGATATGAAAGGCACTATATGATAGATAGATAGATAGATAGATAGATAGATAGATAGATAGATATGAAAGGCACTATATGAGAGATAGATAGATAGATAGATAGATAGATAGATAGATAGATAGATAGATAGATAGATAGATAGATAGATAGTGTAAACAAGGCGCTATATAGCGCCCGACCCGGCACAGAATACGCAGAGGCACGTGTTCACACTCAAGGTCTTTTATTTTTTCCTCTTCAGCCGTGGGCACACGTCTTCCCCGTGTCCCACCGGCCCAACACAGTCCTAGCACAAAAACCTCCCAAACCAAACACTATCCTGCTCCACCACTCCTCCCAGGCAACCTCGTCCTCTTCCTCCCGATTCTGGCCTCGAGTGGAGGTGGCTGGCCCTTTTTATACCCCACCCAGAAGAGTTCCAGGTGGCTGACCACCTGGTCCTAATTGCCCTTCCGGGTGGGGCTGAGAATTCAAGCAGCTGGGCTGCGGAGTCCATACAGCTCCCCCTAGCGGCCACCCGAGCCCCCAACCAGGCTGTGGAGGACTCCATCTCCCATGGAGCCTTGCGGGTGGTTGGGGAATCACTGTCCGCCATGTAGGCTGCCACCAAGCGCCCCGGGGGAGGTACTGAGCTGTCCATGGTGGCTCCCCCGGAATATACACAGCAGGGGCGTCCCGGCCGGGCATGGGACCCGGCTGTCCGTCATATGGCCCCTCCCTCAGATGAGGCTTGTGCGGCTCATCGGCCTGCCCCGCGAGGGCCGGTCTTCTGATAAGAGTAATAACAATGCAGGTAAAACAGACAATAACTTTGTATAATGTTAACGTTTACCCCCCCGGGTGGAATTGAAGAGTCGCATAGTGTGGGGTCTCCTCAGTCTGTCAGTGGAGCAGGACGGTCACAGCGGTCTGTCACTGAAGCTGCTCCTCTGTCTGGAGATGATCCTGTTCAGTGGATGCAGTGGATTCTCCGGGATTGACAGGAGTCTGCTCAGTGCCCGTCGCTCTGCCACGGATGTCAAACTGTCCAGCTCCATGCCTACAATAGAGCCTGCCTTCCTCACCAGTTTGCTCTCTTCTTTATGCTGCCTCCCCAGCACACCACTGCGTAGAAGAGTGTGCTCACCACAACCATCTTATTGCAGATGTTGAAGGACGCCAGCCTTCTAAGGAAGTATAGTCGGCTCTGTCCTCTCTTGCACAGAGCATCAGTATTGACAGTCCAGTCCAGTTTATCATCCAGCTGCTCTCCCAGGTATTTAGATGTCACTTAAAATACACTGGATCAATAAAAACAAATGAAATAAAGCTGAATGGATAAACAAACAGGAGGAGGAACATCTAATTTTACAATTAATTCAAAGGATAAAAACCAAATGTGCAGCTTCTGCTTACTCAGAATGTTCAAACTGATTAATAGTCATAGGAATGTCATCCGCAGAGCCTGAATGTGGCATCATTGTGACTTCTGAACAAAGACAATGCTTGCATTTGTCATTCAGGACTTGGAGAATCAAAGGAAAGTTTTGATCTGCAAATGCTGACGGAAGGCCCAGCTACAGCCTGAGCTCAGGAAGTTAGCAGATTTTACAAGCTGGTCACTCCTGAGAGACTCTGCAATGACTCCGTCTCATATGTCGACATTATTTGGATTTGAAAGTTGATGCATTTCAAATGAGTTCTGCCATCGAGTTTTATTCACCAGACACACCCGTCATTCTCAGCTTCTAAAGTATCTGGGTGGAGGATGAGAAAATACACTTAGAGAGGAAGCACTTGCACTTATCAGATTGTATTGTTTTACAGAAACAGACATGTCGGCCTATTGGTATGCGCTGTGTTTAATCATCTCTACGCGATTCTGAGACGGGAGGGTGACATGTAAAAATGACATGGTGAACGTTACTGTGATCCTGAAGTTGTTTGCAAACTTCTGCCAGTTCATACAAAAGGATTATTTTTAAAATTTGTATTTCTTGGATGATGGATATGCAGATTATGCAAATGCTAAATATGGTTTTTATTTTTAGAAGACTTAATTAAAATGATCAGGAATTTCCAGGGAAAGCTAAAGAGCTGCAAAGACATTTGAAGAAGCTGGGCATGATAAAGACCCCAAAAGCTCTTTGTATCTGATGCACAGCGAATAAAGTACACATCTTTAAGGACATGCTTTCAGTATTTTAGGTCATTTGGGAAGCAAAAAAGTAGTCGAAGAGGAATAAAGCAGATAAGGTGAAAGAAGACCCCAAGAGATTCTTTCAGTATTTTAGTAGTAAAAGAACAATCAAGGAGGAGGTCAAGTGCATCGGGAATAGTAAAGAGGAATTAAAGGATACAGACAATGAAATAGCGGATGCCCTAAACTCACATTTTTCTGAGGTCTTCATATGTAAAGAAGTGGATAACCTCCCAAAGGTAACAGGGACTACTAAGGAGGTACTGAGGGATTTGGAAATTGTAGAGGGAGAAGTGCTGCTCGGATTAAAAAGGCTGAAGTCAAACAAATCTCCAGGACCAGGCTGAGGCTGAGCCCTACCGGTTGCCTGAGGCTCATGTCTGCCTGAGGTGAGTGGTATATTGAAGCAGGCCCGTTCTTTGTTTGGGGTGGACCTCACCCATTTTCTTATTTTGTGGTCCAAGAATCATAAGAAAGAAGTGCCCAAACAAAACAGCAAAAACCCTGACTAAAACTTCACAAGTAAATAGTTAATAGTTGAATAGTAGAAATAGTTAATTTCAACAAAATATCCTATCTTGTCCTATCGGTGTCTTTCCTTACCTGAGGACGATGGGCTTTCTGACGGTGGTGCTTCTCCGCTTTCCTCCACTAGCCTATCTGCGTTGTCATTGGTCGATATTAACCAGCGTTTCATTTCAACGAAAATAATATCCTAAGCATAAAGCGATGAAAATAACCTACACGTTACGTGCACATGTCGGAATTTTTAACATGGTGCTGTAAATTGATCTGCTGCAACTGACGCCATTGATGTGTCGTTAAACTGTCGTAATCACCTCAGGGGTCGCGATCGAACAGAAAGAAATTTGAAAGGCTGATGGCTTTTTAATTTGCATGTTTTTTTTTAAATGTAACTATTAACTACTAGTTTTTATCTTTTTTTAGTTATAGATAAAATGTTATTTCTAAAAAATTAAATTAATTAATTTCTAAAAAGTTTTTAAAAAGTATTTGGTTTCTTGGAAATCAGTTCGCGACCCCCCCAATGTCTCACGACCCCTACTTTGGGAACCACTGCACTAGGGTGCCTGTATTTAAGCAGAATCGTTAGCGAGAAGTATACTGATACACATATGAAGCACAACGGTGATATTGTCGTGATCTGGGGGCATTTCAGCCGACAATGTAGGGGGTCTGGTCAAAATCAATGGAATGATGACTGTTGGGAATTATGGGGTTTTTAAAAAGAATTTTCTTTCCTCCCTGTCCATCTCACCTTATTATCGGACTCATTTTTAGAGACTAATAAAAATGATACAACGATTATACAAAAACCTTGGATTGTGAGTAACTTGGTCTGCGAGTGTTTTGCAAAACGAGCTAAAATTTGTAATCAATTTTAACTTGATAAACAAGCGAAGTCTTGCAATACGAGTAGTACGTATACGTTTTGTCAGCCGAGTGTCACGTGGGGATTGTGGGTAATCATCTCCCATTCTCGTTCTCAGTTGGCGTGCCTCATTCGTATAGTCAACATCCGTATGAGCGTATACTGTTTACTAAAGCACAGAGACCACGTGTGTGTGTTGTAAAGTGCGACTCCCCGTCTTGCACCGCAAAACACGAAGCTGAGTCTCAGTACTTTAGCAACACCAGCGTTTATTCAGTTTGAAACAGGAACAGCACGGTTATTTATTGTAGCGGGATCTACCGCTCTCCTATACACAGACACAGCAGTCAGGCAGGATCGGGGCCAAGTGATACTGTGCCCTGAGCATTTATAATGTTCCATGCATCACCCATTGACAGCAGGCGCTTATATCACGACCACAATCGGCTCTGATTCACTTTTACGGCGAACTGCCACAGCACTGCGAGCCTGCGGTTGCTTCGGGACACTCTTCTGCACGTTGTCCCGTTGGGTGGAATCCCTAAAAGAGTTTAGAAACCTTACAGTGCGTAAAGCATTTTTTAAAATTTTGTGTCCAAGTGTAGTGACTCTTCAGGCAAAAGCAACTGTCATTGGGTAGGTTTCCTTGTTAAAGTCGCAAAAAAAGAAGAAGATTCCAGTGAGCGAACAGGTAGCAGGGATTTCGATAGTCAGAGTGAAAGTCGCCCTGCACAATAACCGTCCTCCTCCTCTCCTCTCTCTTGTCTCCCTCACTCCAGCCACCATTCTTAAAGTGCAGGTTAATTTGTTTTACATATTTTTACTTTATATTTTGTATTAATCATTTTTATATAAATATTCGTGGGCTGTGAAACGAATCATCTGAGTTTCCATTATTTCTTATGGGGAAACTCGCTTTGATATACGAGTGCTTTGGATTACAAGCACATTACACTCGCAAACCGAGGATCCACTGTATAAGGATTCTAGTAATGTATTAGTTATATCTATCTTATCGCACAGCTAGTATATACAAGGTGCATCTAAATAAATTAGAATATCATCAAAAAGTTCATTTATTTCAGTAATTCAATTCAAAAAGTGAAACTCATATATTATATAGATTCATTACACACAGAGTGATATACAGTGGTGTGAAAAACTATTTGCCCCCTTCCTGATTTCTTATTCTTTTGCATGTTTGTCACACAAAATGTTTCTGATCATCAAACACATTTAACCATTAGTCAAATATAACACAAGTAAACACAAAATGCAGTTTTTAAATGATGGTTTTTATTATTTAGGGAGAAAAAATCCAAACCTACATGGCCCTGTGTGAAAAGTAATTGCCCCTTGTTAAAAAATAACCTAACTGTGGTGTATCACACCTGAGTTCAATTTCCGTAGCCACCCCCAGGCCTGATTACTGCCAAACCTGTTTCAATCAAGAAATCACTTCAATAGGAGCTGCCTGACACAGAGAAGTAGACCAAAAGCACCTCAAAAGCTAGACATCATGCCAAGATCCAAAGAAATTCAGGAACAAATGAGAACAGAAGTAATTGAGATCTATCAGTCTGGTAAAGGTTATAAAGCCATTTCTAAAGCTTTGGGACTCCAGTGAACCACAGTGAGAGCCATTATCCACAAATGGCAAAAACATGGAACAGTGGTGAACCTTCCCAGGAGTGGCCGCCAACCAAAATTACCCCAAGAGTGCAGAGACGACTCATCCGAGAGGTCACAAAGACCCCAGGACAACGTCTAAAGAACCGCAGGCCTCACTTGCCTCAATTAAGGTCAGTGTTCACGACTCCACCATAAGAAAGAGACTGGCAAAACGGCCTGCATGGCAGATTTCCAAGACGCAAACCACTGTTAAGCAAAAGAACATTAGGGCTCGTCTCAATTTTGCTAAGAAACATCTCAATGATTGCCAAGACTTTTGGGAAAATACCTTGTGGACTGATGAGACAAAAGTTGAACTTTTGGAAGGCAAATGTCCCGTTACATCTGGCGTAAAAGGAACACAGCATTTCAGAAAAAGAACATCATACCAACAGTAAAATATGGTGGTGGTAGTGTGATGGTCTGGGGTTGTTTTGCTGCTTCAGGACCTGGAAGGCTTGCTGTGATAGATGGAACCATGAATTCTACTGTCTACCAAAAAATCCTGAAGGAGAATGTCCGCCATCTGTTCGTCAACTCAAGCTGAAGCGATCTTGGGTGCTGCAACAGGACAATGACCCAAAACACACCAGCAAATCCACCTCTGAATGGCTGAAGAAAAACAAAATGAAGACTTTGGAGTGGCCTAGTCAAAGTCCTGACCTGAATCCAATTGAGATGCTATGGCATGACCTTAAAAAGGCGGTTCATGCTAGAAAACCCTCAAATAAAGCTGAATTACAACAATTCTGCAAACATGAGTGGGCCAAAATTCCTCCAGAGCGCTGTAAAAGACTCATTGCAAGTTATCGCAAACGCTTGATGGCAGTTATTGCTGCTAAGGGTGGCCCAACCAGTTATTAGGTTCAGGGGCAATTACTTTTTCACACAGGGCCATGTAGGTTTGGATTTTTTTTTCTCCCTAAATAATAAAAACCATCATTTAAAAACTGCATTTTGTGTTTACTTGTGTTATATTTGACTAATGGTTAAATGTGTTTGATGATCAGAAACATTTTGTGTGACAAACATGCAAAAGAATAAGAAATCAGGAAGGGGGCAAATAGTTTTTCACACCACTCTATTTCAAGCGTTTACCTCTATTCATTTTGCTGATTATTTCTTTGTTTCCTTTAGAAGCAAAAGCTTTCTTGTTGGAATAAGTTCTTTTAAATTGCGGCATTTTAAGTAACCGAAAATATAGAGATATGATATTAAAAGGCGATATCCCTCCCATAATGATTACGGCGGTACAAAAAAAAGAATCACATAAGAGAATTATACTTAGCCTTCGTTAATGACGATTTTACGCAGTATAACAGACGAAAAGAAGCTTATAGCAGACACTACAAAGGTCGGATCTTGATCTATAGAGTCTGCCATGTTTTCGTCACTACGCTGAAAAGATTTTCGGGACGAATGACGATATCATCCGGCCGTCAGCTCCAAAGGGTTTGTCTTCTCCACATGCTGGTCCTCTCTGGTCTCCAAACAAGGACAGTAAAGACTCAACCCCACCTCCAAAATATACAATAATAGCACAATGGCTACACTCGACAGTTGTCCCCTTCATTCTTCAAACTGCTAACCTAGTGGTTTCTAAATGCCGGCAGACTAGCCCCTGTGTGCCAGACTTAGACTGCACATGTGAATGAATCCTTTAACAGTGTTTTACAGAGACAGTGACATTAACCTTAATATTATAGCAAAATGTATTATAACAGGCCTATACAGTAGCCATTGAAAACCCAACAGCAGACCAACATGACCGACACCTTTATTTAATCTTTATTTTCAGATTAGCTGGTCATGTGGCGGCTCATTTTGTGTCTCATTATTGTTTGGCTGCTAATTAAGAAAAAAGAAACAACTAAGGGGTCTGAGTCACGCCTATTAAAACTAAGACAAAAGAAATTAATTAACAGCAAAAACGGCTCACTAATGAAGAAGATGATCAGAATGAAAACCTGCAGCCACTGCAGCCCACCGGGACCGGAGTTGGATACCCCTGGTGTAGTGGATCGATTGCGTAATGTGCATGATTTGTTACAAATATTATTCCATCTCTGTCAAATCGAGATTCTTTCACAAGATCATTATTGTCCAGCACTTCCAAACCGTAGCGAATTTCCTTGGAGGTGCGTACCGATCTCTGCCTGGATGCCAGCACCTAGCAAGTTAAGACAGTTCATGAGCTCTCCTAAATCCTGGCGAATCTAAGATTAGTTTCCTAAATTATGAAACTTCATAAAAATGTTCCATCTTCAACTCCTACTCCCAAGAGCAGCGCCCAGTTTCTGTTATTGTGAGATTTTTGAGCCATTATGGATAATTTTTGTACTCTGAAGCACTTAATAAATATGAGCTCTGATCTCAACCCGAATGAGAATTTGTGGCTGGACTTGGTGGTGGCTGTTCACTCACCATCAACGCGCAACCTGACTGCTGTGGAATGAGCCCCGGACACAGACAGACGGACATCGCTTTGTCACCCAATACACACATTTATTTACATTAATATTTACAAGTTCAGTGCACAACCCAGTGCCTCAGCACCAATCCCCCTAAAGTCCAGGCCTCCTCCTTCAGTGCCTCTCTTCGTCAGGCCGCCTCCACGCCTCTCCAGCAAGACTTTGTCCACTCCTCACCCGACTCCAGCCATCGAATGGAGGGAGGCGGCCCCTTTTATAGCCACCCGGATGTGCTCAAGGTGTCCTCCAGTAACCTTCTGTCGACACGCCCCTGTGTGGTGGAAGCACCGGCTGTGTACCCGGAAGCACTCCGGGTGTCCCCGATCCTCTTCCTCCCCAGCACTTCTGGATGGGGCAGAAGTGCTGAGTTCCAGGGCTCTCCAGGCACCGGGGTGCCCCCTGGTGGTGACCACGGGCCCCCACAGGTTTGAGCTTCTAAGCCCTGCACCCGTGGTCCCCAATGCAACCAGGGCGGTCGCCCCCTTGTGGTCTGGAGGAGACGCAAGCCCTCCTCCGGTCCTCTTGGGCGTCCCAGCTGGGTACGACCCCCAGCCGCATGCCACACTGCGCTTGAGCAGCTTTGCAATTTCACACACCGACACCACGCTTGAAGTCATTGAGCTCTTCAGAACGGCCCGTTTGGTTTCATAAATGTTTGTAAATGGCTTGGCTGGCTTCTTGATTTTATACACATGTGCCAATGGGTCTGATTGAAGCACCTGAATTCAATAATTAAGACGTGTGTCCCAATACTTTTGTCCATACGGTGTACAACGTGTTAAAACGCTGCGGCTATCTTGTGATGGCATGTTTGCATTTTCAATTAGTCAGTAATTTTACATTTTATAAATTCGTATATATTCGTTTAGATGTGCAGTAAGAAGTTGGATGTTGTGTAGCCTCATCTGTGCATTTCCTGCCGTTGTTTGGCAGATTTCTTGATTCGGGTGTTTTGAGTACTAAAATCCAAATCCCCTTTGTTATCAGCTCTCTTATCGACACAACTTTCACTTCAAATGATATTTTGCAGTTGAGATTTTCATGAAGATAGCTGACAATTCTTTCAGACTTACACCAACTCCTAGATAGATCGATAGATAGATAGATAGATAAATAGATAGATACAGTAGATAGATAGATAGATAGATAGATAGATAGATAGATAGATAGATAGATAGATAGATAGATAGATAGATAGATACTTTTAATAATCCCAAGGGGAAATTCACATAATCCAGCAGCAGTATACTGATACAAAGAAACAATATTAAATTAAATAGTAATAAAAATGAAAAAAATTAAAATAAAATTAATGTTCGCATTTACTCCCCCGGGTGGAATTGAAGAGTCGCATAGTGTGGGGGAGGAATGATCTCCTCAGTCTGTCAGTGGAGCAGGATGGTGACAAAAGTCTGTCACTGAAGCTACTCTGTCTGGAGATGACACTGTTCAGTGGATGCAGTGGATTCTTCATGATTGACAGGAGTTTGCTTAATGCCCGTCGCTCTGCCACAGATGTTAAACTGTCCAACTTTACTCCTACAGTACAGCCTGCCTTCTTAACAAGTTTGTCCAGGCATGAGGCGTCTTTCATCTTTATGCTGTCACTCCAGCACACCACCGCGTAGAAGAGGGCACTCGCCACAACCGTCTGGTAGAACATCTGCAGCATCTTACTGCAGATGTTGAAGGATGCCAACCTTCTCAGAAAGTATAGTCTGCTTTGACCTTTCTTACACAGAGCATCAGTATTGGCAGTCCAGTCCAATTTGTCATCCAGCTGCACTCCCAGATATTTAAAGGTCTGCACCCTCTGCACACAGTCACGCTGTCGTTATAACGTTGAACAGCAGAGACCCCATGCAGCACCTGCGACAACGTATCGTTCGTGTATACAATTCGCCCATTGATGCTGTCGAATGCTGATGTATAATCTGATGCTACAGGACTGTTTCTCTCTTGCATCTGGTTATGTTTATTCTTAAAATGTGCTGTGTGCTCTCTGCTCTCACACATTTTTACGTCTAACAGGGTTTCGACTGTAGACAGTTCATCGTAAACAGAACCTGTCAGAGCAGGTAAACGAGAACAACGCTGATCTGTGACGCTCAAAATCCCCGCCCCTACTTTGAGCTCCTCCTTCACGAGGCATTGGATTGGTTTAGAAATGTGTCACTCAGTGAGCCGTCTAATTGTTCCCACCCACATTTAAGCACAATTCACTTCTGGTGGTCTCCAGACGTACAGATTATACTGCACCGTAAAGGATTGGTTCCTTTCCATGGTCCGTTCCCACCTTGTGCCTAAAATTGTCGCTGCTACCGCCAACTCATTATGATCTTATAATAGATGAACGAGCTCAAGCATGTATAAGGATTTTCGTGGATTCTTTTAAAGAAAAAGCTGATCTTGAGTTTCTGTATGAAACTATATGATTACAGGGGGTCCTCGGGTTACGACACAGTTCCGTTCCTACAGCAGTGATGTAACCCGAATTTTGGTGTAAGTCAAAACAGACCCTAGCCTAAGTCACTTACCTATCCTAACACATTTGTAAAATCATAATCTAGAACATAAAAACACAACTAAGCCACAGAAAAAGGAAAAGGACATAAATATACTGTACTGTAGTAACAGAAAAAATGAGTGTAAAAAAATCCTTACCTTTATTCCTTCTCACGTCTCAATTTTTTTAAGTTTTTTTGGAGTGAGCGTTGTAACCCGCGGACCCCCTGTATTCCAGAGCTCACAGGTCCTCAAGTTCAGCCCTGAGGTCCCACCGTGGCTGCAGGTGTTTATTCCATGCAGTTTCACAAATCAACGAGTCACTTCTACATCTCACTGATTTCATTGATTAAGTTGGCTGTGTTGGGTGGCACATTGGTAGCGCTGCTGCCTCGCAGTTAGGAGACCCGGGTTTGCATGTTCTCCCTGTGTCTGTGTGGTTTTCCTCCAGGTACTCCAGTTTCCTCCCAAAGTCCAAAGACATGCAGGTTAGCTGGATTGGTGATTCTAAATTGACCCTGGTGTGTGTGTGCCCTCTGGTGGATTGGCACCCTGCCTTGTGCCCTGTGTTGGCTCCAGCAGACCCCTGTGTTCAGATTCAGTGGAAAATTCATTGAAAAATGGATGGATGGCTGTGTTCTTCTCTTATTGTATAATTTAAAAGTAGAAAAAATGTAGAAATCTATATTTTGGCCATAGTTTTAAACTTTCTTCCCCATTTTTTAATTTTTGTTTATTTTAGTCTCTGAATACTGACAAGGCTCAAGGGTCTGCTGCTGTGGTTGGTCAGGCCAACCATCCATCCATTTAGCCATCCATTATCCAACCCGCTATATCCTAACACAGGGTCATGGGGGTCTGCTTCAGCCAATCCCACCGCAGGGCACACACACCAAGCACAATTTAGGATCGCCAATGCACCTAACCTGATGCTGAGATGCTGAGAAATTAGTTCACGCGTTTGTTTTCAGTAGACTAGATTACTGTAACGCACTCCTCTCAGGACTACCCAAAAAAGACATAAATCGTTTGCAACGAGTGCAGAATGCAGCTGCTAGAATCCTAACTAGGAAAAGAAAATCTGAGCACATTTCTCCAGTTTTGATGTCACTACACTGGTTGCCTGTGTCATTCAGGATTGACTTTAAAATACTGCTTATGGTTTATAAAGCCTTAAATAATCTCGCTCCATCTTATATATCGGAATGTCTGACACGTTATATTCCAAATCGTAACTTTAGATCCTCAAATGAGTGTCTCCTTAGAATTCCAAAAGCTAAACTTAAAAGAAGTGGTGAGGCGGGCGGCCTTCTGCTGTTATGCACCTAAAATCTGGAATAGCCTGCCAATAGGAATTCGCCAGGCTGATACAGTAGAGCACTTTAAAACACTGCTGAAAACACATTACTTTAACATGGCCTTTTTATAACTTCACTTTAACATAATCCTGATACTCTGTATGTTCAATTCATCATAATAACTATTCATGGTGGCTCCAAAATCCGTACTGACCCCAACTCTCTCTTCTGTTTCTTTTTCCGGTTTCTTTGTGGTGGCGGCCTGTGCCACCACCACCTACTCAAAGCATCCTGATGCACCAACATTGATGGACTGAAAGCCAGAAGTCTACGTGACCATCATCATCAGGTCCTTCCATGAAAACCCTAAATACAAAGAGGACTGTTTGACTTATGTTAGGTAGATTGCCCAGAGGGGCAATTTGTTTTCTCCAGTTTTTTTGTTTTTTCTGTCCCCCCTGGCCATCGGACTCTTATTCTATATTAATTAATGTTGACTTATGTTTATTTTTTATTGTGTCTTCTATTTTTCTATTGTTCATTTTGTAAAGCACTTTGAGCTACATTTTTTGTATGAAAATGTGCTATATAAATAAATGTTGATTGATAACCTGCATGTCTTTGGATTGTGGGAGGAAACCCATGCAGACACGGGAGAACATGCAACTCCACGCAGGGAGGACCCGGGAAGCGAACCCTGGTCTCCTTACTGTGAGGCAGCAGCGCTACCCACTGCGCCACCGTGCCAGCCCTGTGGATTTTTCCTTCTTCTAAAAATCTGTAAAATGCCAGGATGTCTTGTTCACCGTTATCCACACATTAGCTGCTGCTTAACGTGTTTACAGCTCTGTACGGATTCAGTAGCAAGTCCAAAGGACGACTGCGCCAGCACTTTTCTGCAGTTTGGTTTGAACAAAGCACGTCTAGACTTCCTAAATACAGCCATTTCTTAGCTGCACTTGATGTCATCTGTGTAATTGCCAATGAGCTTTTTAATTTCAGCCTTTCGCCGGGGCAGTTCTGTTTCACTTCTTAGTCCGGTGGACTTTGCAATTTGTGAAGCTACTCATAAGGACCTCCACGACACAGGAGCCTTTTGTTTGCTGACATTCGAGGCTCTGCTGACTTCGCCATAATGAAAGACTGCAGATCGCACTGCCACCATGTGGGAGAACGGCAGCTGTGTGAAACCAACCTTCTTCAGATGTCATTTTTAAAGGAGAAGCCGTGCTCGGTTGGTTTTATTCCCTTTTATTTATGGTTGTTCCCCCAGATCACGGTTATTTAACCTTGGCCTGCGTTTGATTTTACATTGTTCTTATTTTACATTGCACAATGTCATGAGGCGCTTTATTAATAAAACAAGATCAGTGAATATGTGATCAGGCACAAAGAAACAAACAGAAAAGTCGACATGTGCAAAGATCAAGTGACAGAAGAAGGGAGAAGGCTAAGAGTAGATACCGACGATTTTGATAAAAGAATATGCTGTAATTAAATAAAAAGGGGGGCCATGTCAGTTTGTAAGCGTGATTTAAATTTAACCCCTGATGGAGCGACATCGGTAGACCTGGAGACAGACTTCTAGAGAGGAAGCTAAACAGAACATTAGAAAAACGAGATCAGGGCAGCAAAGCTCGCCAGTCCTGTCCACTTCAATTCTCACTAAAGTCCTGCTTGTCGACAGCACTACTTGGTCATTTATCTCAAGTGTCTGTGGTCCTCTGTGTTAAGAAAAACCTCCTAATGTCTGTGTGAAATGAACCCTTAACAAGTTACCAACTGTGCCCACCCGTTTTATACAACAGGATAATGTTTGCCATTTTCCAGTCCTTCAGAGTTTCCCCAGTGTGCAGTGACTTGCTAGAAATATGCGTCACGGGTTTATATCTGTACTCGCTAGCCTCCTTAAGAACCCGAGGGTCAATATTATCTGGTCCTGGTGATCTGTTTGATTTCAGCCTATTTCATCTGAGCAGCACTTCTCTCTCTGCAATTTAAAAATCAATCAGTGCCTCCTTAGTAGCACTTCTTACTGCTGGGAGGTTATATAGAGTCGCATGAAAAAGTTTGGGAGCCCCTCTTAATTCTTTAGATTTTTGTTCATCATTGGCTGAGCTTTCAAAGTAGCAACTTCCTTTTAATAAATGACATGCCTTATGGAAACAGTAGGATTTGAGTAGTGACATTAAGTTTATCGGATTAACAGAAAATATGCAATATGCTTAGTTGAGCCTCCTTTTGCAAATCTAACAGCCTCTTGACGCCTCCTATAGCCTTTAATGAGTGTCTGGATTCTGGATGGAGGTATTTCTGACTATTCTTCCATACAAAATCTCTCCAGTTCAGTTAACTTTGATGGCTGCCGAGCATGGACAGACTGCTTCAAATCATCCTATAGATTTAGATATTCAAGTCAGGGGACTGTGACGGCCATTCCAGAACATTTGACTTCTCCCTCTGTATGAATGCCTTTGCAGATTTCAAACTGTGTTTTGGGTCATTGTCTTGTTGGAATATCCAGCCCCTGCGTAACTTCAACTCTGTGACTGACTCTTGTACATTATGCTGAAGAATTTGTTGATATTGGGTTGAATTCATCCGACCCTCGACTTTAACAAGGGCCCCAGTCCCTGAACTAGCCACACGGCCTCACAGCATGATGGAACCTCCACCAAATTTGACAGTAGGTAGCAGGTGTTTTTCTTGGATTGAGGTGTTCTTCTTCAGTCATGCAAATCGCTCATCAGTCCAAAGCACTTTGTTCCGAAATGAATCTGGCTTGTCTAAATAAGTATTTGCATACAACAAGCGACTCTGTTTGTGGCCTGAGTGCAGAAAGGGCTTCTTTCTCATCACCACCCAGCCATACAGATGTTCCATCCATCCATTTTCTAACCCGCTGAATCCGAATACAGGGTCACGGGGGTCTGCTGGAGCCAATCCCAGCCAACACAGGGCACAAGGCAGGAACCAATCCTGGGCAGGGTGCCACCCCACCGCAGGACACACACAAACACACCCACACACCAAGCACACACTAGGGCCAATTTAGAATCGCCAATCCACCTAACCTGCATGTCTTTGGATTGTGGGAGGAAACCGAGTGCCCAGAGGAAACCCACGCAGACACGGGAGAACATGCAAACTCCACACAGGAGGACCCGGAAGCGAACCCGGTCCCCTAACTGCAGGCAGCAGCGCTACCACTGCGCCACCGTGCCCCATACAGATGTTCTTTGTGCAAATTGCACTGAATTGTAGAACGATGTACAGATACACCATCTGCAGCAGGATGTTCCTGCAGGTCTTTGGAGGTGATCTGTGGGTTGTCTGTATCCATTCTCACAATCCTGCACATATGCCGCTCCTGTGGCCTGCCAGACCTGTTGGTTCAACAGCAACTGTGCCTGTGGCCTTCCATTTCCTGATTCCATTCCTTACAGTTGAAACTGACAGTTTAAACCTCTGAGATCGCTTTTGTAGTCTTCCCTAAACCATGAGACTCAACAATCTTGGTTTTCAGATCTTTTGAGACTTGCTTTGAGGATCCCATGCTGTCACTCTTTAGAGGAGATTCAAAGAGAAGGAAGCACAACTTGTAATTGACCACCTTAAATACCTTTGACCACTCATGATTGGACACCCCTGTCTATGAAGTTCAAGGCTTAATGAGCTCATCCAACGAATTTGGTGTTTCAAGTAATCAGCACTGAGCACATTCATTTCAGCAAAATTACAAGGGAACCCACATTTTTGCACAGCCTGTTTTTCACATCTGATTTAATTTCATACAACTAAATACTTTTTCACAAAAATCTTTGTTCGGAAAACACCTCAGTACTCCGATGTTCCTAGGAAATGAGACATACCACTGTTATCTTTTTTGTTGAAAGGAGAGTCACTTATTATGCAGGCTGAGAGGGGTTTCCAAACTTTTTCATATGACTGTACTGTATTTCCTTACTTGTAAAGATCTCAAAAAAATGCAAGTTTAGAGCGTCCGCTATTTCATTGTCTGAATCTTTTAATTCCCCTTCGCTATTCCTGATGCACTTCACCTCCTCCTTGACCGTTCTTTTACTACTAAAACACTGAAAGAGACCCCCAAAGGCGGTTAGCTGCACGAGTGATGATTACATCAGGTTTCGTATTAAAGGGGTGAATGAATATGCGATCAATTATTCTGTGTTTTATATTTCTAATTAATTTACTTTACTTTCAGAGATCTGTTTTCACTTTGACATTAAAGAGTCTTTTTCTGCTGATCAGTGTCAAAAAAAGGCAAATTAAATCCCATATGATGCGATGCTTAATAACAATAAAATGTGAAAACTTCCAAGGGGGTGAAAACTTTTTTATAGGCACTGTGAACCAATGCCACATGGAAAAATAATTTTGAGCTTTAGTGCTCAGAATTTCAGTATGAGATTTAGGAATTTGGCCAAAACTCTAATTACTCCTCCATGTCGCTGCATATAAGTACAAGATGGATAACGCTGACCTATAGAAAACAAACTCCGAAAAAGATTTAGGGGTTTCTGTTGACACAGTATTCTCACCCTTAGGCAACATGCAGGAATAATTAAAAAGGGAAATAAAAGACTAAGTTTTACTGGAAAAGTTGTTGAATCTAAATCATGGAGCGGTGAATGTGCTAGTGAGATAGCATCAGTGCTGTTCAGCTATAAAGACGTCATAGTATCTCAATTGGATGTATGGAGAAGATCAACCATCACAACACCATGAAAGTGGATAAAATACAATAAATTAGAAAGTAAATCAGTAAATGTATTCAGTTAAGAAAAAGTGACGGTCCATGAAGACTCGACGGAGGCCTTCTCAGGTGTGACACGTGTTGATAAAGCTGCAGAGATAGTGGGCCACCTAGTGGGCACTTGGGGAACTGCATTTAGGGCAGAGGACAGCAGGCAATTCTTTAAGATGAAACAGGAGCCAAATGGAGAGGAAACATTTAGAGCTGATAGATAGATAGATAGATAGATAGATAGATAGATAGATAGATAGATAGATAGATAGATAGATAGATAGATAGATAGTGCCTTTCATATCTATCTATCTATCTATCTATCATATAGTGCCTTTCATATCTATCTATCTATCTATCTATCTATCTCTTATATAGTGCCTTTCATATCTATCTATCTATCTATTATATAGTGCCTTTCATATCTATCTATCTATCTATCTATCTATCTATCTATCTATCTATCTATCTATCTATCTATCTGTTATATAGTGCCTTTCATATCTGTCTATCTATCTATCTATATAGTGCCTTTCATCTATCTATCTATCTATCTATCTATCTATCTATCTATTATATAGTGCCTTTCACATCTATCTATCTATTATATAGTGCCTTACATATCTATCTATCTATCTATCTATCTATCTATCTATCACATAGTGCCTTTCACATCTATCTATCTATTATATAGTGCCTTCACATCTATCTATTATATAGTGCCTATCTATCTATCTATCTGTCTATCTATCTATCTATCTATCTATCTATTATATAGTGCCTTACATATCTATCTATCTATCTATCTATCTATCTATCTATCTATTATATAGTGCCTTATATATCTATCTATCTATCTATTATATAGTGCCTTTCACATCTATCTATCTATTATATAGTGTCTCTCATATCTATCTATCTATCTATCTATCAATCTATCTATCATTAGCTCAACGAATGACCTTGATGGACTGAATGGCATCCCTCTTGTTTGCCAAGTTGATGTTCTAAAGTTCTAAAAGAGCCCTTTGACGGCAACACACACGAGGCTACCAGCTGAAGTCAACCAAGACCACTAACAGGCAGCTTAGAGGCCCCAAGTTAAAACACATTTTCAAACTGTTAGCATACCCCGATTCATAATCTAAGTAGGTGTAATGTATAATTTTGAAACTGTGCAGAGGAGAGCAACCAAGAGCATCATGGGACTGAAGAACATGTCCTACTGTGACAATGGTGATTGTGGTTTCAAAAGCCCACAATCAATTAAAACTTGTATGCTAAATTCCTGTTTTTTATACTAAAGATGTATGTTGTGGAGTCATCCTGCCACAGAAAATGAACAGTCACAGAAATCATTGAAAGCTCTGACAAACGTGTCCGTTAGATGTGCGGATGTAAACTGTACACTACAAATGTATATGTTCGTTACATCATGTGTCTGAGGAATAATTAGTGTCACACGTGCAGGGGACAGCCGAAGGGCTCTAGGGACTGTAATTCTACCGCCACTCCAGGGGATGGCGCTGTGTCTTAACGCTTTTCTCTCTTCCTCCCTCTGCAGGCTGGATGATTGGCGGCTAGGACACCTCGAACGTCACTTCTGGTGTTCGTCCACCTGGATCCGACTCATCCTTTCGGGAGGACTGAAAACCGGAAGCGTCACCATCTTTGCCAGTCAAAAGTCTGAAGGGACCTTTATACAGTTATTTGTTTGCTTTTCTATTTGCCTGTGATCCAATTATAGGGGGTCACCAGGAAGGTACCCCAACACTTGACCGTTGTCCTTAGTTTCTCTTACATTAGTTACTAAGCAACCGCAGGCAGGAAGTGTGGTCTGGGGGATGGCTAAATCAAAAAGAACATCTTGAGGACCTTCCATGATGAACTTGACTTTTTCCTATCAATAGTTTCTATTGTATTCTACTTTTTTGGGGGGGATTTCAGTGTTTATTGTGATTCTTTAAGTTCACCTCTTGCACTTTCATCACACACGCCCTCACATAACCCTAAATGAAGTGGTAGAAAGCCGTAGTTAGTAAAAGATACAAACTCCACAAAGACAGGGACCACACAGAGAAATGATGCCACATCTCCAGAGCGGCAAGGCTGTAGTGATAAGCACCGCACCAGCGTCCCACCTTCAACCTTATTTAAAATCAGCCCCCAATACGACCACGGTTCACATCTCCCCCTCCAACCCCGCTTCTGGCAGACTTTACAGCTTTCTGGTTGTTTTTTTCAAGCAGCATTTACCATAATTGCTGAAATTGTCTTTAATTAACATCATAAAGATCATTTGAAAAACTGCATTGTCGGCTCTAAATTCACATTTAAGCAAACAGATGTGAGAAACAAAATCACGAGAAAATGATACGCATCCCTAGGGGCCGTAATAACAGAGTTAAGACCTGTGGAATATGAGGATGGCGGACCCCCAGCTGCACTGCTCACTATCTGAATGAACTTTGAAAAAGCTTGAATAAAGCCAGCCGGCTGTTTCATTGCAGATGAGATGCATGCTGGTTCTTTAACGTTCTGCTCCTAAGAAGATTTTCTGGGTGTGAACTTTTCAATGAACTTATCCATCCACTTTAAGACGTTGAAGAACAGAGCGTGGCATTCCCTCTAATCCGCATCCTGGGCTATTCCGGCATTGTGTGTTCCATTTACTGGAAAACCGCTCAGCACCTGACTTAAATAGGAGCTCCAAACAGCAGTTAAACACAGAGTTCAGCATTCCGAGACCACCGAGACCCAAAGCAGCTACGACAATCGAGGATTTGGCAGATTTCCAGTCTCCTGATCTCCTGCATTCCAGGCCATTTGATCCGGGACTTCTCTTTTATCTAACCCATTAGTGACATTTCGCTAATTCTCAGCCTCTTTTAACCTCTGACACTGTTGTGCATCATGAATTTTGAACAAACATTCTGCATAATTTATCGTGTTGTAGATTTCGTTTTAAATTTGCCAGTTTTGCCCATCAGGCTACACTCAGTAACCCATAATGACAAAGTGAAAACAGCTTTTCAGAAAGGTTTACAAATTTATTAGAAATCCAAAACAGAAATCTCTCATTCATAGAAGTATTCAGTCCCATATCTCAGCAGTTTTTAGAAGCCCCCTTGACAGCAATTCCAGCTTTGAGTCTTCTTTAGAAAGTCTCTACAAGCTTAGCACACATAGATTTGGGCAGTTGGTGCCATTCTTCCTGGCAGATCCTCCCAGGCTCCGCCAGACTGGATAGGAAGTGTCTGTAAACAGCCATCGTGGGGTCTCTCCACAGATGTTCTATGGAGTTTAGGTCTGGGCCCCTCAAGGACTGTCTGTCAGACACTTGTCGTGTAGTCACTCCAGCAATGACTTGGTCTTCTGCTTTGGGTTGTTGTCGTGCTGTAAGGTGAACCATCAGCCCAGTCTGAGGTGCTGTGCCCTCTGGAGCAGCCTTTTTTTCAAGGACATCTCTGTATTTGGCTGCCTTCCCTCCATTATAAGCAGTCTTCTTCTCGTTACACTGCTGCCACCACCACCTCCATGGTAGGGATGCTATTAGGCAGCTGATGAGCAGGGCCTGCACTTCACTAGACAGAGTGCCAAAGAGTTCAAGCTTTTCCTCATCAAGCAAGAGAATCTTTAATTGTTATTTGGCAAACTGGAAGTGAGCTGTCAGCTGCCTTTTACTCAAGAGTGGCTCCCGTTTAGCTACTCTGCCATAAACGCCTGATTGGTGGAGTACTGCTGAGGTACTGGTGTGGAAAAAACTTTCCTCCATTTTCAAAGAAGTCATTCACGGAGACCAGATGAGAATGCGGAACGATTCTTTGTTTGCACAGAGCAATGCACAAATATCTCAGTCCATGGAGTGCGCAATCAATAAAACAATTAATTTGCTTTTTCCACTTTTCAACAACCAAATTTCCTCATCTAGTACATCATTAATATGCGTAGCTTTATTATTTCATCCAATCAACTAGCGCCACCAGGATTTTCTGACATCTTTTGGCTCCCCCATTTACCTTAATGCTGCACTCATAAATAGGGTCGATCTGTGGACTCTTCTAATGATCTTAGTGCCGCTTCATAGGAGGGATCTTTGGGCTTTTCGATTAGTTCATCCTCGCTTTCTAGAGGGGTGTTTGTTACTCATTTACCTCATTCTATCCTTGGAAAATCAAACTGGCGGCTTCCCTGAGATGAGGCAGACCTCATATGCTCAAGACTTTAAGGCACGTTTAGTTAACCCTTTAGTTACCTTCAGTCCTTTTCCTTATGCTCTAATAATTCATTGTTACAACTTCATTTAAGTATATAGTGTAGTACTAGGCTGTTGTACCGTGTTAGCCATTATGAATGTAGAGAAAAGCCAAGCAAAAATGACACCTTTTATTGGCTAACTAAAAAGATTGCAATATACAAGCTTTCGAGGCAACTCAGGCCCCTTCTTCAAGCAAGATGTAATTGCCTGAAGAAGGGGCCTGAGTTGCCTTGAAAGCTTGCATATTGTAATCCTTTTAGTTAGCCAATAAAAGGTGTCATTTTTGCTTGGCTTTTCAGTATATAGTGTAATGATTATATATATATATATATATATATAAATATATATACAGTCGACCCTTGATATATGACCGGCCTGACGTGGAACAACTTGATTTACGACCAAAATTTTTGTTTTGATTTACGACCAACATCTTGCGTTACGACCCAAATGCGTTCACGTGTATCCGCTTATGCGATTGTAAACAAACAGCCGAGAGCGTTCATAAGCGTCAGTCGGAGCCCAGATACACGTGTTTGTGGACGTAATTTTGGTCAGTGCAGTGATTTATCTATATATATAATTCACTAAGACCATGGCAAGCAAGATGCATAATTGCTAAGGAAGGAAGAGAAGGTAACGAAGGTAAAGAAAGCGATTGTTAAGGGATGTTAGCTAGCGGGCTGGCGCGGCACATGACACAATGTCATCAGGCTGAGTCAGCACCGGCTTGCTTTGGAGTGTATTATTACAGCAGTTCACAACACGCCCAGCTTTGAACTGAGTGCTCGACTACTGTCATTATTAACTTGAGAAACAGCGATCACAATCGAAATGAAGAAGGAAATTGTGCGGAAATATGAGAGTGGCGTTCGTGACCGATCTCGTTAATATGTACAGCATGTCGAAATCCACCATCTCGACAATTTTACAAAGAAAAGATTTGCATAAGGAGACTCCTTCTAAACAATAACCACCTTCCGTTTCATTCTCCTCCTCCTTCCTTCCTACAGCCCAAAGATGTCAAATTAAATGGTGAGTACAGTATGAAATTGTTGTTTCTGGTAGGCTAGGCACTTTTTATAACTTTGGTTAGTACATTAGAAAAATTATTGATGTTTTGGTAAATTATGTGCATAATACAACCCTTTTTTATGAAAAGGTTAAGTAAGTGTTGCTGTGGGAGGTTCAGAGAGCATTATAGATATTTCGATTATTTCTTATGGGAAAAATAGTCTTGACTTACAACCAACTTAAGTTACAACCAGCCCTCGCGAACGAATTGAGTTTGTAAGTCAGGGTCCACTATATATATATATATATATATATATATATATATATATATATATATATATATATATATATATATATATATATACTGTATATATATATATATATATATACAGTATATATTAACCAAAAATTACACTGTGGTCATCCTTCTGACGGGCTCTCTTGCCAAACCAAATGATTTCTAAAGCTTTGTTAGCGCGATCATTAGGTTCTTGTTCACCTTCTTGCCCAGTTACTCAGTGTGAACTCTAGGAAGACTTCTAGTGTTTCCGCACTTCTTCAATTTCACATTTATTGAGGCCTCTGTGTTCCAGTGGACCCTCAAAGCTTTAGAAATGATTTTATTTTATAGACCGGTTCTATGTCTCACCACAATTTGACCACTGAGGTCTACAGACAGTTCCTTGGACTTCATGGGTTGTTTTTTTTTTTTTGTCTTGACATGCAGTGTGAATTGTGGGACCTCCTAGAACAGGGGTGGCCAACTACAATCCTGGTGGGCTGCAGTGGCTGCAGGTTTTAATTCTAACCCTTTTCCTAATAAGTCACCAATTTTCGTTACTAATTAACTCCTTTTTCCTTCATTTTTTGTAGCCCTGTTTTAAGGATTCAGTCATCTGAATTGATTCTTTTCTTCATTAAATGGCAGCCAAACAGAAATGAGATGTGAAACGAGCCAACAGGTGACCAGTTAAATTGGGGCTTCAGATTCAAACTAATTTCTTAATGAGAAGCTGATTCTTGCTGTGAATTAAACCCGTTATTTAATTTCATGGCTTGTTGCTGCACTTATTCTGCCACAGTATATGTTGATTTTCTGTCAAGGATGTTTTGATGACCTGAGCAGATCAGCTTCACGAGACCTCCACCTTTCTTTATTTTCAGATACTTCAGGTTAGCTGGTCGTGTGGCATCTTATTTTGTGTCTCATTATTGTTTGGCTGCTAATTAAGAAAAAAGAAACAACTAAGGGATCTGAGTCAAGTTAATTAAAACTAAAGGCAAAAGAAATGAATTAGCAGCAAAAACTGGTCACCAATGACGAAAACGGTTAGAATGAAAACCTGCAGCCACTGCGGCCCTCCAGTACCGGAGTCTCCCTCTCATGGAGTAGTGCTTCCCAAACTCAGTCCTGGGGACCCCCTGTGGCTGCAGATTTTTCTTCCGACCAGATTCACAAAAAATAATTAGTTAGCTGGTCTTTTTTCTCTTCTCTTATTCTGCATTCAGAAAAGCACAGCAGTATGATTTTCTTATATATAAACATCTACGTGTGGAAGTCTGTCTGTCTGTCTGTCTGTCTGTCTGTCTGTCTGTCTGTCGTCTGTCCGTCCGTCTGTCCGTCTGTCTGTCTGTCTGTCTGTCTGTCTGTGAGAGGTGGAGTCGGGGTAAGGTCTCCACCTCCGAGGAAACAGAAACTTGCTTAGCCACTAATAACACAAGTGAGGCCAGCATATCGGCAAAACGAAACCTCAGAAGAAAGACAAAGTCGCTTAACAGCTAATGACACAAGCAAGGTGAGCACATCGGCAAAACGAAACCTCCTAGGAGAGAGATGCCCAGAGTCGTTCCTTTCAATTACCTGACAGCTCTACATTTCAAATCTTTTTTGTTGTTTTACTATTATTTTTCCCTTATTCTGTGTAATCTGCTCCCTCCATTGTATTATAATAGTGACAAAATAGAGACAAGCAAAGCCGACACGGGCGAAGAACACTAATTGATGAAAGGCTGCAACTGCTGCAGCGTCAAACCTACCAATTAGTCAATGAATGAGGATGAACATAAAGAAAAAGTAAAAAATAATAATAATAAATAATAATAATATGGGGCTGCACGGTGGCGAGTGGTAGCGCTGCTGCCTCGCAGTTAGGAGACCCGGGTTCGCCTTCCCATGTCCTCCCTGCGGAGTTTGCATGTTCTCCCCGTGTTCGTGGGTTTCCTCCGGCGCCCGGTTTCCTCCCACAATCCAAAGACATGCAGGTTAGGTGGATTGGCGACTCTAAATTGGCCCTAGTGTGTGTTTGTGTGTGTCCTGCGGTGGGTTGGCACCCTGCCCAGGATTGGTTCCTGCCTTGTGCCCTGTGTTGGCTGGGATTGGCTCCAGCAGACCCCGTGACCCTGTATTCGGATTCAGCGGGTTAGACAATGGATGGATGGATGGATAATAATATGTTATCCACATGTAACTGCTTCATTTTAATAAAAAACTAGGGGGCTTTGCCCTCTGCTCGCTTCACTCGCCCACTCCCAAGGGAGCGCACTATGTGCCAGCCACTTGGCGTCTCTGCCGCTTGCGTCGTGAAGGGGGGGGCGCTAAACGTATGCTAACAAGATGCGGTCGGATCATCTGCTGGCTTGCTGCTGCTGCTGCTGGCGAGCTGCGTTCTGCTTGTCGCGCTGCACGCATCATTTAAAAGCCTGTACAGCAGCTGTCCTTTTATCTCACTGCCTTGTGTCGTGGGACGTTAAAGGGTGTCTGAGAAAATCACTTCTCGTCTCCTTCCAAGTCTTCCAAGATGTTTTTTTATAACAGAGAGATGTATTAACATCCTTACTTTTGTCATTTTTCTTTGACCCTAAACCACAGAAACTGGGAAATAACAGTTCACTAATTAAAAACTGAAATTGGTTAGAACAATAACCTGCAGCCCCAGGGGGTCCCCAGGGCTGAGTTTGGGACCCTGCTGTCCTAGAACATACTTTCAACTGAAATGGCCACAGGTGGACTCCAGTCAAGTTCTAGTCACATCTCAAAGGTCATTAAAGCAAACAGGATGGACCTGACGACAGTCTGGAATGCAACAGCAAAGGGTCTGACATACTGGAGCTGTAATTGCTCCCAAAGGGGCTTCTTTAAGGGTCTGAATACTTATACAAAGGAGAAATTCCACTTGTTTTTTTATAGACATACAAATCTTTCCGAAGGTTATGTTTTCACTTTGTCATTATGGGTTATTGAGTGTAGATCCCATCCATCCATTTTCCAACCCACTGAATCCAAATACAACAACAACAACATTTATTTCTATAGCACATTTTCATACAAACAGTAGCTCAAAGTGCTTTACATAATGAAGAATAGAAAAATAAGAGACACAATAAGAAAATAAAACAAGTCAACATTAATTAACATAGAATAAGAGTAAGGTCCAATGGCCAGGGGGGACAGAAAAAAAAAACTCCAGACGGCCGGAGAAAAAAAAAAAAATCTGCAGGGATTCCAGGCCATGAGACCGCCCAGTCCCCTCTGGGTATTCTACCTCACATAAATGAAACAGTCCTCTTTGGATTTATGGTTTTCACGGAAGGATTTGATGATGATGATGATGATGATGATGATGATGATGATGATGATGATGATGATGATGATCACGTGGACTTCTGGCTTTTAGTCCATCAATGCTGGGGCATCATGAAGCTTTGAGTAGGTGGAGGTGGTGCAGGCCGCCACCACAGAGAAACCGGAAAAAGAAACAGAAGAGAGAGTTGGGGTCAGTACGGATTTTAGAGCCACTATGAATAGTTATTATGAAGAATTGAACATACAGAGTATCAGTATTAAGTTAAAGTGAAGTTATAAAAAGGCCATGTTAAAGTAATGTGTTTTCAGCAGTGTTTTAAAGTGCTCTACTGTATTTGCCTGGCGAATTCCTATTGGCAGGCTATTCCAGATTTTAGGTGCATAACAGCAGAAGGCCGCCTCACCACTTCTTTTAAGTTTAGCTTTTGGAATTATAAGGAGACACTCATTTGAGGATCTGAGGTTACGATTTGGAATATAACGTGTCAGGCATTCCGATATATAAGATGGAGCGAGATTATTTAAGGCTTTATAAACCATAAGCAGAATTTTAAAGTCAATTCTGAAAGACACAGGTAACCAGTGTAGTGACATCAAAACTGGAGAAATGTGTTCGGATTTTCTTTTCCTAGTTAGGATTCTAGCAGCTGCATTCTGCACTCGTTGCAAATGATTTATGTCTTTTTTGGATAACAGGGTCACGGGGGTCTGCTGGAGCCAATCCCAGCCAACACAGGGCACAAGGCAGGAACCAATCCTGGGCAGGGTGAGTGTAGATTGATGAGCACAAATGGCAAATGTATCCATTAAAAATGAAATCCACAGCAGAATAAAGTGTGCAGAAAGTGCAGGGGTCCCGAGTACCTTCTGAATGCACTGTATGTACGATAATGCACTCAGCTGACCTTAGTACTGAGGTAGCCCATTTCCGGTTATGTCACCGTCTTCTGTCTGTCAGTCTGCATTTCTGGATCCAATCTAAAGTCCCACATCGGAGAGGTGACCTGGCAGACTATTTCTGATGGGTACTGTCGGCAGGGGGCCACACACTGCCTGCAACACCCACTAGGTTCTGCATAATGTGGACTTGACGGTTTTCTCTACGCCGCCACTTTCTTTATTTTTTTCTCCGGCCGTCTGGAGTTTTTTTTTGTTTTTTCTGTCCCCCCTGGCCATTGGACCTTACTCTTATTCTATGTTAATTAATGTCGACTTGTTTTATTTTCTTACTGTGTCTCTTATTTTTCTATTCTTCATTATGTAAAGCACTTTGAGCTACTGTTTGTATGAAAATGTGCTATAGAAATAAATGTTGTTGTTGTTGTTGTTGCTGTTTTCAGATTTTTTGGACCACGTTTTACTCTCCTGTTGTGAAAATGGTATAAAGTAACGTGGAGGCAGATTCCTAGAACTAACTTAAGAACCAAGAGTTCTTTTGTGGATTGCATTTCCGATGCAAGTCTGATCTTCAAAATGTGAATAATATGTGGACACGCTGATCAGAATTTTTAAGATAAACTTTTTTCAGCATCACATCTTGTGTGGATTAAATGAATCGCCCCATTTAGAAGGTGTGATAATAATGCGACACAGACATCATAAAGATTTGGGGCAGCCACCCGTATATTGTTTTCCTGGCTGCAAAAGTTGAGAGTCCAAAACAGAACTGAATATTACAGACAAAGAATGGAGGCTTTAAAGGGCCGTAAAGGAAGTGACGTCATCAAAAGTGATGTCTTCTGGACCGGGTGTGACGTCAGCACAGAACCTTGTAGGATTTCCTGGGAAAGGGAACTGAGAAAGACAGTCCGCGCACTCCACCGCCCCCTGGTCGGATGTTTTATTACAATTACTCAGGCCCTTTAGCTGCCTCCTACTTGCACGTGTGCGACAAAGGGTAATACAGAAAAAGAAAAATTGACACTGTACAGTGAAAAAGTGTGAGGCACATTGGATGGTTGATAAAAATATCGTATGTCTTCTGGATTAGTGTGTTAATAGAAAGGAGCGTATTTTAGAGTTCCAAATATTCCTTTTGCAAAAAGTGAACCAATATGATAAGATATTTGAAAATCCTTAACCATACTGTCCTGAGTAATGGAGCACGTTCTAGCTAAAACAACGTGAAGTCTCTGTGGGCATACAGGCCAGTGCTAATGATCAGTGACATCGCGTGTAGGTAGAGCTGAACTGATGGACTCAAATAGAAACGAGGGAATAAACTGACGGCAAGAGACAATCAGACTAAAACAGGGAGGTTGTGGTGGTCAGTTATTCTCTAACCCAGGGTCATGGGGGTGCTGGAGCCTATCTCAGCTAGCTTAAGGTGCAAGGCAGGAACAAAACCTGGACAGGGCGCCAGTTCATCGTAGGGTGAACACACAACCACACCCTAGGGACATTTTAGGATCACTGATTCACCTAACATGCATGTCTTTGGATTGCGTGAAGAAACCAGAGTACCTAGAGGAAACCCACAAAGACACAGGGAGAACACACCTGGAGGACCCAATGCGTGAACTTCGGTCTCCTTACTGCGAGGCAGCAGCACTACACCTGCACCACCGTGCCGCCCAGATGTGGTGGTATAACCTGCAAATCTTAAACCCTGGCAACAGTTAGGACAGCAAAAAGACACAAGGTGGTCATCCTGCACCATCAAGAAATTTCCACAGCAGCTAGGTGTTCCCAGATGTGCTGTCTAAGCTCTTCTTCAGAAACACAAACAAATTGGCGAGGTCGAGGACCACAAACACAATGGTCTGCCAAGGAAACTGAAAACGGTAAATGAGAAATGCATCAAGCTTACTGCCCTTCAATGTCAGAAGATGTCCATCACCACGGAACTGGTGGAACACGCTGGGTACCTGGCACACTCGTCTACTTGACAGGAGAAGTCATATCAGACATGGTCTTTATGAAGGAGCTACAACCAAAAGATCTGTTCCTCCAAGATAGAAATGAAGCCAAAAGACTGAGCTACACAGAAACACAAGCCTTGATGGGCAGAAAAATGGCAGCAGGTCCTCTGAACTAATGAGTCAAAATTTGAAATTTTTGGCTCTAACAAACAGCAGTCAGTCTGTGGCCAGAGAATGGCACAAGGACGAATGTGGGCACACAGTTAGGTTGGGGATTGCATTTCCACAGAGTTGGGAATTTGATCAAAACCTGATGGCAGCCTGACTGCTGAGAAGTATGGGAGGATTCTTATCCAACATGTAACCCTACAGCATGACAATGACCCCAAAAACAAAGCCAAAATCCTAAAAAAACTACCTGCAGAGAAAAGAGGCAGAGTGAATCCTGCAACAGATGGCATGACCCCCACAAAGCCCTGACCCCAACATAATAACGCTAATTCTTTACATTTCTATGATGTCTTTCTTACTACTCAAAGTGCTCTAGTGAGTGGAGATCCACCACAAACACCACTAATGTGCAGCACCCACCTGGATGATGTGACGGCAGCCATTTTGGCACCAGTGTGCTCACCACACATTAGTTGTTAGATGGTGAAGTGGTGAGATATAGTTAGCCAATCAGAGACAAGAGTCACAATGACTAGGCCATGGTGGGCAATTTAGCCAGGACATCAGGATACACCCTGCTGTTTACGTAGGATGCCCAGGGATCTTTTATCACCACAGAGAGTCAGGACCTCAATTTTACATTTCATCTGAAGAAACGGCACCATTTTTACAGCACAGTGTCCCCGTCACTGCACTGGGACATTGGGATCCACGTTCAGACCACAGGGTAAGCGTCCCCTGATGGCCTCACCAACGCCTCTTCAGCAGCAGCCCAAGATTTTTCAGGCTGGTCTCCGATCCAAGGACTGACTGGGCCCAAACGTGCTTACCTTCAGGTGGATGACCTCTTCTGAAGTGCAGGTGGTATGGCTGAGACAGAAGCAAATAAGATCCAACCATCTGAGGACCTTTAGAAACTGGAGGCACCTGGACGTAAGAGAAGGCAAAGCGTCCTCACAACAAATGTTGATTTCACTTCCTTTTTCCGTTTACTGCCGTTTCTAGGATTTCTCGATTGACTCAAACTACTCGTGGCATTATTTTTGAAAGCATTCCAACCTTATTTTTTCAATAGTGCCTAACAGCTTCACACAGTACTGTCCATGCCACACATCTCATGGCAAGACCTGAATTTCAGTGCAATCGAAAAGTGAGAAGTGTAACAATAAAATGCACTTTTTGGCTGCCCTGGCCTTATTGACCCAGAATGTTACATCACGTTGTCGGCATAAACACTCACGTTTACTGCACGTGTTGGTCTTTTCAGAGCATTTCCTGTAGATTTGAATACAGGCCATCTGCAAATATAATAAACAAAGAGACAAAATCCTTAACTCTTTTAGGGCTAATTATTGCGCATTCGCTTTGCTCTCTAGCCCAGTGTCGATGCTATCCTAGACGTTGTTTAATCTGCGCTTGTCACACACGCAGGGATTCGAGGTCAAGTCCATGAGTCTTAGGGCTCGTTTATACTTCACACTCAGAAAGCGTACACACACGCACACGCATCATGGCTGCCCCGCCTTCCCAGCGTTCGTTTGACGGGTCCTCTGAGCAGGTCCTCCGAAATTAGCGCGACCCGTGCGTGAGTTGCATTACCAGCCAAAGGTTGGGGGGCTGTGTGATAAAAGTCGGAGTGTGACGTCAGAGTCTCCGTCTACTATCTCCATGTGACAGAAAGCAGCTTCGGGATCGCAGTGTGCGCAATTCGATCTTTGATGAATGGTTCCTATCTTGCGCCCTGTGTTGGCAGGGATTGGCTCCAGCAGACCCCCGTGACCCTGTGCTAGGATACAGCAGGTTGGAAAATGACTGACTGACTGACTGACTGACTGACTGAGTGGTTCGATGTGGTGAAGCAAAATGCTGACATACAAATGCATTTTTATATTCAAGCGTCGCATATTCCCGATCATAATGACACGAGTCTCAGATACCATCTTCTGTGCCATCTTCGCTACAGCATCAGAATGTATTGCGCTGTATTTGAGCCACAGAGAAAAACATTAAGGACACAATGAAAAGGTCTGTTTTATGATTAAAGTGGACGTGTCAGCTTTAGTCTCAAAATGTCCACTTTAACCTCGTAGTTTACTTTATCATTAAAGTTGTGATGGATGCCCGGGGTCCATGCCTGGCTGGGACGCCCCTTCGCCATATCTGCCTGGGGGTCAAGGGTGGAAAGCCCAGTATCTCCCCCTGGACGCTAGATGGCAGCATCCCTGGGTTGCAGCGGTGCCTCGGACTCCCCCAGGGCTTCATGGAGGTTGGAGTTCTGTGCAGCTCTGTGGGGTTCTACAGGCGCCGCCAGGGGTTGCTGTAGCAAGAGCTGCTGGCCCCTTTTGGGCACTGGTTTCGCCTTACCTGGAACCCAATAAAAGGGAGCCAGCGATCACCACTCGGAGGCCAGAGTCGGGAGGAAGAGGACGAGGCTGCCAGGGAGGAGTGGTGGATAAAGAAGAGTGTGTTGACTTGTGGTGCTTTGGGACTGCGCATTGCCTGTGGGGTTCACGGGGAAGACGTACACCACAGGTGAAGAAAACGAAATGTTTTGTTTATTTTACCCGTGCCTCTGTGCCAATCTGTGTCGGGTCGGGTGCTATATAGCGTCTTCTTAAAAAGTGGACCGTTGTAAACGTCATCTTAAAACCGACCCAGTTGTTAATCGCTACCTGCTGCTGGGGCTTCCTCCTGACCTGACAGCAGCAGTAAATCACCACACAGAACACGTGACATTTATGATACTCCAGCTCTCGGCACATTTAGAGTCCTTAGATTTATACTTGATATCACTTTCATGATGAAATGCATTAAAGTATGGATGTTACGTTTTACAGATAAATCGCTAGTTTCATTTAAATAATGAATACTGTTAATAATTACACACGTAGCCATGTTTCCCACATGAAGGGAAAGGTTTCGTGAAAACAACAACTGCTTACGTCTGTAATTATACTAAATAAAATACTAGTTATTCATTACGGAATTAATATGCTTTATACTTACACATTCGTAGTATAATAGCTCTTCTTATGGATAAACGTTACAGCTGAATGTGTTGTTGTAAAGACCAAAAAATCGATGTGAGAGGAAGTGCCGTGTCATTAAATTTAACTTAACTTAAATGTGTTTAATTCACAGTATAGTTTTTTGTACTTAGAATAAGTTATAATAAAATGTTTACATTTTAAGAAAAATAATAAGTTAACATTATTCTTAATTTTCTTATTAAATTAGAATTAAATAATCAATAAAAAGGGTAAAACCCATTTGTATTAATTAAAGTAATGATTATTTTGCGTATAGTTAGCTATCTTTTGTTACTATTTTTTACACATGTAAGATTTATTTTTTACAGCGTACGCCTGTTTATCCCTTGGCTACATGCGTTACGATCCTCAGGGAGCAAAGACCGTCCCAGGGTGGTCGGCTGCTGGGTGTGTGTTTATATTCGGAAACTTGACAGCGACATTTGTAAAGAGTACATAAGGAGAAGCTCGGGTGCTTCACCAAAGCCCAGTTTTCGTGACTTACCAGGCTCTGAATAACAAGATATCTCATCCTCCAGCACGCGCCCTTTTGTTCTCGAAGGATACAATGTGGGCTGCTTCACTTAAGTGTGTCTTCATAAAAGGTTTTCTCATAAAGCCTTGTGAGCCACTGCTGCATGGAGCGCGTCGTGTCGTTAGGTGCCGCTCCTCTGGAGAGTGCTTGAGCACCGTTACGCAAGGTCTCTGACATGCACGACTTTCATGGTTTCCATTCATTGTCTTTCTCGGCACTCCTTTTGATGCGGCTGTTCCAAGTTAACTGTTTCGTGTCCCCATGGGTTTTCAAAAGTGCTGTGAAGACTTTCATAAAACCTCTAATCCGTGGCCCACCGCATCTTCACAAGGGGTATAGACAGGGTTGGGCTGTTGCCTCTTCCAGGGTTGTCAGGATAGGCCCAAGCTTCATATGACACCGAGTTGGATTAAGCAAGTTTGAGATGTTGTGTTATACTCTCCGGCCACTATATTAGGTACACCTTGCTAGTACCGGCTTGGACCCCCTTTGCCTTCAGAACTGCCAACCTGCATTGATTCAACAAGGTGCTGGAAAAATTCCTCAGATGTCTTGGTCCATATTGACATGATAGCATCACGCAGTTGCTGCAGATTTGTGAGCTGCACATCCATGATGTGAATCTCCAGTACCACCACATCCCAAAGATGTTCTGTTAGACTGAGATCTGGTGACTGTGGAGGCCATCTGAGTTCAGTGAACTCATTGTCATGTTCAAGAAACCAGTTTGAGATAATCTGAGTTTTGTGACATGGCATGTTATCCTGCTGGAAGTAACCATCAGAAGATGGGTACACTGTGGTCATAAAGTGGTCAGCAACAATAATAAGGTAGGCTGTGGCATTTAAACAATGCCCAGTTGGTACTAAGGGGCCCAAAGTGTGCCAAGAAAACATTCCTCACATCATTACACCACCACCACCAGCCTGAACTGTTGATACAAGGCAAGTTTGGTGCAAGGATTCATGTTGTTGGTGCCTACCATCTGTGGGCCTCAGCAGAAATCGAGACTCTTCACACCAGGATACGTTATTCCATTCTTCAACTGTCCAGTTTTGGTGGGCCTGTGCCCACTACACTCTCAACTCTGAGTTCTTGGCTGCCAAGAGTGGTCTTCTTCTTTTGAACTCCATCGGCCTGAGGGTTTGATGGGCTGTACATTCTGCTCACCACAGTGGTCTGGAGTGACTGTCTGAGTTACCGCAGCCTTTCTGTCAGCTCAAACCAGTCTGGCCTTTCTCCGATGTCCTCTCTCATCAACAAAGCATTTCCGTCCACTGAACCTCCATTCACTGGTTGTTTTTTAGTTTTCTGAGTAAACTCAGCAACTGTTTGTGTGTGAAACTCCCAGATGATTGGCAATTACAGAAATATTCAAACAATCACGCCATGTTCCAATCCAGCGAGATCACATTCTGGTGTTTGGTGTGAACATTAAACTGAAACTCCCGACCTTATCTGCATGGTTGTATGCATTGCTCTGATGCCACATGATTGGCTGATGACATAACTGAATAGATAAGCAGGTGCACAGGTGCTACTAATCATTGTTCCCATTGAGCATATACTGTATGATATGTTTATGTAATTATAGTTATATGAAAGTAGATGTCTTAAAGTTCACAACTGTAAATGGGTAGAGAAGAGAGAAGAATGGCTTGGATGGGAGTTTTGGTCATTAAGCAGCCCTCTTTACTAGGAAGACTGTTAGGCCAGGTTTATACTTCACGTGACATGACGTGGGCTCCAGTGGTCGCTCCTGCTACGCAAGCGTTTCACTTTTCATACTTGCGACTGTACTTTACGTAAATCTAGAAGAGTCCACCAGGTGGCAGTGCGAGATATCATCATGGTGAGAAAACGTTCGGCTTCTCTCTGTTGTGAATTGCCTGAATCATCCATTAAATTCTGAGGACACCGTACCACAATATCTCTGAAAAGGATGTTTAATGATTACATCCACCAATCCAGGGATGTGTCCATTCCAGCAAGCGTTAAACACGAGGCAGAAACAATCCCTGGATGGGGCATCAGCTCGTCGCAAGGTGAATACAAGCACTCACATACACATATTGGCGTCATTTTAGTGTCACCAAATTGTTGGTTTGCTTTAAAAAGCAGGCACATTTCTCGGATACTTATGTTTTTTTATCGTTTAAAACTTTTACTTTACACAGAAAAAGAAAATGATATTTTGAGATAAGTTTGAGAACAAATATGGCGTTTGTCCTAAACTACGCCCTGTAAACAACATAAAAAGATGTTTGCCTAACCGTCACGGTATTATTTGACGTCTTATTTAATTAGTGTTCTGCATAAGTAATGTATTTTCTGGTTAATTTTTAACACTGTGATTTATTTAGCGATGTTTGATTTCCTACGTCCTATTTAATTTCAGGATTTTCGCTATCGCATACTGAAAAGTAGTGGAAAAGGCGGCCATTCATTTAACTGGATATGCTGGAGTAAATGCAGGAAGTGTTTGAAGAGCCACAGGATTTCACTCTCACTCTCTACGTTTCCTTCCCGTTTACCTCTCATTCTTGGGACATTGATACGAGGTGCGATCCAAAAGTTCCCGGAATGCATTTATTTAAAAGCATACACACCAAATAACAATTAACGGTGGACAGTTCCTTCAAAATAGTCACCCGCTGAGTTGACACACCAATCCCAGCGAGATTTCAACCTTTCGAAGCACCTCTGGAAGTCGTTTTTTGTCGGTGTGTTCAAGATGTCGGTTGATACCGCTTGGATCTCCTCCATAGTCTCAAATCTGCGTCCCTTGAGCCTCATCTTCATCTTAGGAAATAAAAAAAAAATCAGACGGTGCTAAATCGGGAGTACAGAGGGTGGGGAATAGCAGTAAACTTTGTAGAAGCCAAACATCGGTGCACAATCAAGAGATGTGTGAGCTGGTGCAAAAGAAATGACTTGTCAGCCCACATCGGAGGACGTGTTCGGCGAATTCGATTTTGCAAACGCCTTAGAACATCCCTGTAGAATGCTCCATTCAACGTCTGTCCTTGTGGCACAAATTCCTTGTGGATGACACCCTTCACATCAGAGAAGCAAATGAGCATTGACTTGGTGTTGCTGTGAACTTGTCGACCTTTTTTGGGTCTTTCAAATCACTCATTTTTACAAACAGCCCTTCACAGACACAACCGAAGTTTAAACGAGAACTGCGACTTGAAAAACAACTGCGCTGACGTTATAACGCGTGATAACAGCTCTCGAGGACAGCTTGAACTGCTATCTAGCGCCGATTGATATAACCAAACCCTTCTGGCTGCAGAATAAATGCATTCCGTGAACTTTTCGATCGCACCTCGTACAGTATACTTTTTGTGTAATTAAAAAAAAAATAAAGAACATTTGCATTGACATTTTAATGTCAGTAATTCAGTAAAAATTATACTCAGACATTTGATTCAATATTCCTTTGAAAATATAACTCCGTTGTTGTGACTGACTGTGTATGTTCAAATAAATAAAGATAGGTGTGGCAGAAAAGTAATGAGTCTGGCAACACTGCATGCGATCTGGCAACGCTGCGCTGTCCTTGATAGAGCACGTGTATCAGTACCCTCCCATAGCTCAGTGCGAAGTTTCAACTCCTTCCGTTAACTACGGATTTTTGTGACTGCTATTAGCAAGTTGTGTTTTTGGTTGTGCGTCACGCAAAATGGAACAGCGGAATTTGGAGCAACGTTGTGCCATTAAACGGCAAGTGTGACATTTGAAAAGTTAAAACAGGCCTATGGGGAACATTCTTTATCCCGAGCTCAAGTTTTTCCTCAGGGAGCAAAGACCGTCCCGGACGGTCTGGCACAAATCATTTTTGGAAGGCAGAAAACACGTTGAAGATGAACACCGTTCAGGGAGGACTTCAACTTCGAAAACCAATGAAAACATCGAACGTGTGAACACTCTTGTGAGATCAGACCGTCGTTTAACATTCAGAATGTTGAGTGAACAATTAAATTTGAACAGATTTACCGTTCATCAAATTTTGACTGAACACTTGCACATGCGAAAAGTCTGTGCCAAAATGGTGCCAAAAACTGCCCTCTCCATAACAGAATTTTTGACCTCAAAAGGCATTCCTGTGGTTCCCCAGCCCCCTTATTCACCTGACCTCAGTCCGTGTGACTTTTTCCTTTTTCCTAAACTGAAAAATGTCCTCAAAGGACGTCATTTCGGGACTTTAGAAAACATCCAAAAGAGTGTAACGGACATGCTGAAGACCATACCGGTTGAAGACTTCCAGCGCTGCTACCAACAGTGGGAACAACGTCTCCATCGGTGTGTAGCTGCCCAAGGGAACTACTTTGAAGGGGATAACATTGATGTTTGAAAAAAATAAAAACTTTGGTAAATAAAAAATCAGTCTCATTACTTTTCTGCCACACCTCGTATGTGGAATTTTAGCATTTATTTGTTATACAGTCATTACTGTCCAGCATTGCATTATTACTTATTTTTTTTGAGTAATTCAAATTAAAATCGGAGTAAAATAAAACCATTTTTGTCACTACTTATATTTAATCAAACTCAGTTATTTTAGGTAAATTTGAGTAAATTAATCAATTAAGTTTACTCAATAATGCAATATATTAAATCTACTCAAAAATATCGCTTGTAATTTGTTGCCTTATTTTTTTAAGTACTTTTAACGCATTATTTTCTACAGTTTACTTTTAAAAGGTACAAAAACGACACTTGGTCTCCAATGAAAGCGTCAATAACAGACACCTGGACTTGAAACCAACATATGCAGGCCTAAAAAGACGAACATCTAAATAATAAAAAAGACTTTACGACCAACACCTTCTGAACGCCACCATACTAATCCACTCCCTCTCCGTTCTCACCCGTCACCAGCTACATATTGCCTTTGATTCCTGTGTTTCTAATCATTTTCCTCTGATGACGATACCCGGAGCCTCATGTAAAACACTAAAACATGGCGTACGGACAAAAGAGGAAATGTGTGCGCGCAAAAAAATTCAGATTCACAAAACCGTGAGTAAGCCAACTTCCACACACTTCTGCTCAATAACTCCCAGTCTGCATGAAATGTAACGCTCGTGCACACGCCTGCCGCCTCACCCTGACTCCTCCCAGAATTGCGCCTCTTTGAATATGCAAATCATTATAAAGTTCAGCGTTTTGTTGTGAAAAGACAACGGCAAAAGCTTATTGGTGGGGGGGGAGAAGAATTTCAGCAAATACGAAGTGGCGGCAAGAAAAAACGTACTATTTGTTAAAACAGAGTGGTGGAGAAACTCGAAAGTTCATGTTCAGAAAGTCGCACAGTGCTAAGAATAAAAAACAAAGTGGTCAGATATCACAGTCTCCGTGAAAAGGCGAGTTGTAGCCCACCGTCCGAGTGTCATATGGAAGCGTATTAGGGTACAGAGAAAAGAAAAAAAAATAGGGAGGAAATAAAGAAAAAAAGGGTCAAAATGTCGATTTTTAATCTCGAAATTTCCACTTTAATCTCGTGGTTTATTCATTAAAGTAGACTGTCGTAAACTTCATCTTAAAATAGATGTTTAATTTACTAGTTTCTCAAATCTCATTGTAACTAAACTTGCATGTTAAATAAATGCTTTGTATTCTATGTGTGTGAATCACTACGTGCTTCTTAAACGGGCTTTCTCTTTCACAGACAGGAGCGCGCAGGCACTGAACTCCACACAGAATACATTACATTCACGATATTACAGCTAACATAGAATACTATGATATCATTTTCTTGATGAAATGCATTAAAACATGTATTAAACATGGGGGCACGTTGGCACAGTGGTAGCGATGAGCTGGCACCCCCATCCAGGGATTATTCCTGCCTCTCACAAGATGGTTGCTGGGACTGGCGTGATCTTTGATGAAATAATTTATTGCAGCACTACTGTCTCTGTCAAACATACTAACCCCCCAATTGCTGTCCTTCAGTTTTCTTTCTCCACGTAACCAGTCGCCACAATATAAGCTTTGTAATAAATGCCAAACCAGCTGCCACTTAAATTGGTCAGGAATGTGTGAATGCAAGGGCTTTTCTTGAGGGACTGCTGTGCCAGTAGCGCTGTGCCAGTGCTACTTTATGTGCTTCTGTCATTCCTCAAACCTACAGAACATGGCACCAGATCTCAACTCAGTGCCGGGTATGGTCATTTTGTGCCCTAGGCCAAGTTTATTACAGTAGTGTGCCAACTGACTGTTCGGTAGCTAACCCGTGCAGCTGGGCCCCTACCCATCTTATGATCTGCACCCAGGGCAAATGCTTAATCCACCTAAATGGTGGCACCAGCCCTGGATCTGCCATCTCTGATGCAGGATATTTATACCAGGAGATGCAGGACCAGAGCAACTAGGATCTTCAACTAGGAACTCTCTGCTAGAATGAGGCAAACGCTTTAGGAGTATTAGGGCCAAAATAGAGAGGCTCAGGAGGAACTTCTATCCACCGGCCATAACGCTTCTTAACCTGCCACCACACATTTCTTTCAACTGTTCATTACAATATAAACAGAACTCTTTACCTCACCACATCTCAACTGCCGCCATGTCGTTTACACTCAACTACATTAACCAGCAAACTAGCACACTGCGCTTTTACACTACACAGATTATTTGTTCAATGCAGGCTGTTCAGGTCTCGTTTATAATTGTTATGCTTATTTGCAATATATACTTTTCTCTTTTTTATTTATTGTATCACCTTACTTCTATCCTTTTAAATTTCTTTACAATTTAAATGTAATCTATTTGTATTTTATCTATTTTATTGCACAGTTTGCGGGTCGATTCAGGGCACATTTCACTACATGCTGTACTTGTATAACGTGTATGTGACAAATAAAAAATTCAATCAATTTGGTATTATTCAAGTCACAGTTATTTCTTCAGAAATATAATATATACGCATTTGCCACGCAAGAAAAAGGCAAACTAAAAGACATACACAAAAACAAAGTATACCTAGTATGCAACAGGCGACAGACATGGTGGCGCAGTGGGTAGCGCTGCTGCCTTGCAGTTAGGAGACCCGGGTTCGCTTCCAGGTGGACTTTGCATGTTCTCCCCGTGTCTGCGTGGGTTTCCTCCCACAGTTCAAAGACATGCAGGTTAGGTGCATTGGCAATTCTAAATTGTGCTTGGTGTGTGTGCCCTGCGGTGGGCTGGCACCCTGCCCAGGGTTTGTTTCCTGCCTTGCGCCCTGTGTTGGCTGGGATTGGCTCCAGCAGACCCCTGTGACCTTGTGGTTGGGATATAGCGGGCTGGATAATGGATGGATGGATAGAATGCAACAGGTGGCACAGTGGGTAGCGCTGCTGCCTCGCAGTTAGGAGACCCGGGTTCGCTTCCGGGTGGAGTTTGCATGTTCTCCCCGTGTCTGCGTGGGTTTCCTCCCACAGTCCAAAGACATGCAGGTTAGGTGCATTGGCATCCTAAATTGTGCTTGGTGTGTGTGTGCCCTCCGGTGGGCTGGCGCCCTGCCTGTGGTTTGTTGCATGCCTTGAGCCCTCTGTTGGCTGGGATTGGCTCCAGCAGACCTCAGTGTAAGGATATAGCGGGTTGGAGTATGCAACACGTAGAGTGAGCTCAGACAGTGTGCAGCCCCCTTCACTATCAGCACACTTTATTGTGTTGAAGATTTCATTTGAAATGGAGAGATTTGCTTTTTCTACATATACCATAACGACAAAGTGAAAACAAGTTTTTGGAAAGGTATGCGAGTTTATGAAGTTTATTATTATCATTCCTATAAGTTTTCAGACCATTTCCTCTGGCTCTCCGCATTGTGGTCAGGTTCATCCTGCTTAATTCTCCTTGAGATGTGTCTAGAAATTGACTGGCGTCCATCTGTGGCAAACTTAACTGATTCAGCATCACACCTGTGCATAGAGGGCTATGAAGTCCAAGCAGCTCTCTGTAGGCCTCCGTGATCAGACTTTGGTGAGGTAGAGACCAGGGTAAGGGGTTCAAACCATTTCTAAAGCTGTGCGTATGCCCAAGAGCACAGTGGACTCAATAATTGCTGGGAACCACCAGGACTCTTGCTGGAGTTGGCCATCCAGCCCAACTGAGTAACTGGACCAAGAACCCAGTGGTCCTCCACTGGACCTGCCACAAGGCTGATCATCTCCACAGCATTCAATCAATAAGACGTGTATGGCAAAGTGGCAAACTCAGCTTGGTGTTTGCCAAATGGCATTTACAGGACTCTGAGAGCAAGAGAAAGAAGATTCAGTAGTCTGATGAGACAAAAAGTGAACTCTCAGGACAGAATCCCAAGCACCATGTCTGGTGAAGATCAGGGACTGCTCATCACCTGCTGTTTCTTTTTAGGGGCGCTAGCTCCCTAGTTGGAATAACTATATAGATATAATGTAAAAAAGGCGATATCTGCCCCCATAGTGATATGGCGGTAAAAACCACATAAGAGAAAATAACTTGGCTTTCTTTAATGACGATTTACGCAATATAACAGACGAGGAAGCCATGACAACACTTTGTGTATAGTTTGTCATTTTCGCTGCTGCGCTGAAAGGATTTTCAGGATGAATAACGTTATCACCCATCCGTCCATCGCTGCTGTCCAAGCCTTTCATACTGGATCCTCCACGTGCAGGCCCCACGCCGGCAAATAGTCCATTTCCAAACAAGAAAGAAGATTTTGTGCTGACTTTTAACAGAGGACATCACAGTATACACCTGCCTTTAGGCCGACTATTCACTCCTCCAGCTGTCTTTGTCTACCTTGTCCTATGCTTGGCCCAGCTGAGAGCCCCTGTGTGCTAACTTTGGACAGGCCAGTACATGTGAGTGGATTTATAAAATAATTTTTGTACAGAGCACAGTGACATTAAACTTATGTTCTTATTACACCTGCCTGATACCATCCCTGTAGTAAAACATGGTGGGGGTAACATCGTGCTCCGGGGGTGCTTCAGAGGTGCAGGGACTGGTCAGAATTGGGGGAAGGATGGTAGGTAGGGGGATATATTCTAATTCATTCATTTGATGAACACCATTATTATTATTATTTGTCTTGCAGTGTCACTTGTGGCTGAAGAGGCCAATGCAGGAGAGTCAGACCCTGTTGGCGTGCAGGCTCTGGTCTGCTGACGTCCTTATGCTCCTTTCAGCTGCAAGGCCCTCCCAGCACTCAGTTTCTGTGTCACGTGCCTTCGTGTCTCTCTTTGCAGAGATCTCTGTATTGCAGTTGTGGGCGGCCAGTGGTGCTCCTCCAAGATGCCCGCTCTCTGGAACGGATGTCTTTTGGGGTGCTGCTGTTCTCCATACGATGGACATGGCCCAGCCAGCGCAGTCTGTGCCGTCTGTGCAGGGTATACGTGCTTCGAAGGAGAAATGTATACAAATACAGAGAGGTCCTTGAAGAAAATCTGCTCCAGCGCGCACGTGACCTCAGACTGTGGTAATGGTTCATCTTTCAGAGTGACAACAACCTGAAGCATACAGCTGAGACAACTGAGCAGGGGCTTTAAGACAAGTCTGTGAGTGTCCTTGAGAGATAGATAGATAGATAGATAGATAGATAGATAGATAGATAGATAGATAGATAGATAGATAGATAAAGGCACTATATAATAGATAGATAGATAGACAGACAGATAGATAGATAGGGCACTATACTGTATGATAGATACAGTGGTGCGAAAAACTATTTGCCCCCTTCCTGATTTCTTATTCTTTTGAATGTTTGTCACACAAAATGTTTCTGATCATCAAACACATTTAACCATTAGTCAAATATAACACAAGTAAACACAAAATGCAGTTTTTAAATGATGGTTTTATTATTTAGGGAGAAAAAATCCAAACCTACATGGCCCTGTGTGAAAAGTAATTACCCCTTGTTAAAAATCACCTAACTGTGGTGTATCACACCTGAGTTCAATTTCCGTAGCCACCCCAGGCCTGATTACTGCTACACCTGTTTCAATCAAGAAATCCCTTAAATAGGAGCTGCCTGACACAGAGAAGTAGACCAAAAGCACCTCAAAAGCTAGACATCATGCCAAGATCCAAAGAAATTCAGGAACAAATGAGAACAGAAGTAATTGAGATCTATCCGTCTGGTAAAGGTTATAAAGCCATTTCTAAAGCTTTGGGACTCCAGCGAACCACAGTGAGAGCCATTATCCACAAATGGCAAAAACATGGAACAGTGGTGAACCTTCCCAGGAGTGGCCGGCCGACCAAAATTACCCCAAGAGCGCAGAGACTACTCATCCGAGAGGTCACAAAAGACCCCAGGACAACGTCTAAAGAACTGCAGGCCTCACTTGCCTCAATTAAGGTCAGTGTTCACGACTCCACCATAAGAAAGAGACTGGGCAAAAACGGCCTGCATGGCAGATTTCCAAGACGCAAACCACTGTTAAGCAAAAAGAACATTAGGGCTCGTCTCAATTTTGCTAAGAAACATCTCAATGATTGACAAGACTTTTGAGAAAATACCTTGTGGACTGATGAGACAAAAGTTGAAATTTTGGAAGGCAAATGTCCGCTACATCTGGCGTAAAAGGAACACAGCATTTCAGAAAAAGAACATCATACCAACAGTAAAATATGGTGGTGGTAGTGTGATGGTCTGGGGTTGTTTGGCTGCTTCAGGACCTGGAAGGCTTGCTGTGATAGATGGAACCATGAATTCTACTGTCTACCAAAAAATCCTGAAGGAGAATGTCCGGCCATCTGTTCGTCAACTCAAGCTGAAGCGATCTTGGATGCTGCAACAGGACAATGACCCAAAACACACCAGCAAATCCACCTCTGAATGGCTGAAGAAAAACAAAATGAAGACTTTGGAGTGGCCTAGTCAAAGTCCTGACCTGAATCCAATTGAGATGCTATGGCATGACCTTAAAAAGGCGGTTCATGCTAGAAAACCCTCAAATAAAGCTGAATTACAACAATTCTGCAAAGATGAGAGGGCCAAAATTCCTCCAGAGCGATGTAAAAGACTCATTGCAAGTTATCGCAAACGCTTGATTGCAGTTATTGCTGCTAAGGGTGGCCCAACCAGTTATTAGGTTCAGGGGGCAATTACTTTTTCACACAGGGCCATGTAGGTTTGGATTTTTTTTTCTCCCTAAATAATTTACAAACAAATAAATACTCAAACTTTACTGAATTTCTTAAATGTTAAAGAAGATTAACTGTCTGTGCTCAGGTCAAGTGAATGGGAAGGTCCAAATTTTGGTCATTGTCATGTATCTGATGCACCTAAAAAAGAAGCCCTTGTTGGGGTATGACACGATTCTATGCATATTCATAAGCATGCTTTAGATTTGCTCCTGTACTTTCACACATTGAGAGATTTATTTTGAAATTGGAGTCTTCGCCATAGGCCCTCAAGCATTAGCTATTGTGAAGGTGTGTCCCTTTAAACCCTCTGGGATCATTTTGCAGGTCAAAGACAACCTAAAAAAAAATCCCAGACCTGCCAAGTCAGGAAATCCTTTGGTGGTCCCTTTTAGCACTTCATCTTAGAGCCACTCGAGATGTGTCGGTAATTTGCTCTGTTACAGGCAGCAGAACGCCACCTTTCCCACTACCCTGAGGAATCAAAACGGCACCTTGCCATTCATGTATAGTGTTGTCCCTGATTTCTCTTTGTAGTAACAGGCTTTATTGTTACCTGAATGTGCCCTTCTACCCACACTGGCTTGGAGAAAAGTGCTCTGTTCACCAGAGTTAGCTGCTCTATTCATTGGTCTTGTTGGGCCTTTTCACTAAAACACATTAATAGAATTAGATAACTTTGCAAAGTTATTATATCGTATGAGTGAGGCGATGTCCAGTACTTGTAATTTTAATAACTATTCTAGCAAACATTCTGATGTACCAGTCAGCAGCTATAAAATTAACTAATGACTGGTCTCAAGTACAAAATATCACTCTGAACGCCTTGAACTGTCCTCACTAAGCGACTTACAAACCAAAGTTTCTTTTGACCAACAAAGAATCAAGATCCAACTGCAAACAGTAAACATTTACTTAAAGGTCTTGTTTTATATGAATTTGTACATACTAGAAATTCACGGGCTTTATCTTAAAGAAAATGGAAGTGCAGACTCATAAGTGGTAAGAGTATTTTTGGTTGGCATGATAATATACTATATAATATATATTATTTTCTGTTTTTCCATGGTTATAACCCATATGTCACTGCACCTGACCTCCACTCTTCACATTGCATATGGTATCTTTAGACTAAGGGACTAAAAAGCAACACCCTGCCCTACAGCTGGTCCCTGGAGTTGGCCTAACCACACCATGTGTAATTTAACATTAATGTGGTTTCAATTTAAAATCATTAAAAATCTCATGTTAGGTTCCTAGATTCAACAGGCCCAATAGGAAGAGGAAGTTAACAATATGGGAGTATCTCAAACCCAAAGCCACTTCTTCTCTAGTTTAAGAGAACCCAGGTTAGGTGATCTGAACATCCATCGATTCTCTTCCACTTATCTGAGGTTGGGTCGCGGGGGCAGCAGATTGAGCAGAGATGCCCAGACTTCCCTCTCCCCGGCCACTTTTTCTAGCTCTTCCGGGGGAATCCTGAGGTAGTTCCCAGGCCAGCCGGGAGACAGTCCCTCCAGTGTGCCCTGAGTCTTCCCCAGGGCTTCCTCTTGCTTGGGCATGCCCGGAAAACCTCACCAGGGAGGCGTCCTGATCAGATGCCCGAGCCACCTCATCTGACTCCTCTCGATGCGGAGGAGCAGCGGCTCTACTCTGAGCTCCTCCCGGATGATCAAGCTTCTCACCCGATCTTTAAGGGAAAGCCCAGACACCCTGCGGAGGAAACTCATTTCAACTGCTTGTATTAGCTATAATGTTGATCTGAACATTAAGTTTAATCAATGATGCCTCCATGCACCTCCTATAGGTGTAGTACCAGGAATTAATTACAACCCTTTGGAGGAAATATACAGTGGGGAAAATAAGTATTGAATACATCAATATTTTTTTCAGTAAATATACTGAATTTCTAATGGGGCTATAGACATGAAATTTACAACAGATGTCGGTAACAACCCAAGTAATCCACACATACAAAGAAGCCAAAACAAATAAGTCCATAAATTAAATTATGTGTAATAAAGTGGCCAACCTGAACAATTACCAGAATTCTCTTGCTAAAGAAAGGATGGCCAGGAATTGTAAACTTGGAATGATGCCGATATGATCCTTGCAACAAAAGAACATTGAAATTAGAGAGAAAAGAAACATTAATACATTGATTACTCTTGTTTCATGAAGAAAAGTAAAAATATTGTAAATCCTGTTGAAAATCAAGAACAATGAACATAATTAATTAAAAGGAATGCATGGCCACCATGATGAAAAAATGGTTTCATATAAACCCCTGAATAGATATGTTTTCTGCTCTGGCTTTGTACAAAATATTTTTTGAAAGAAGAATAAACTGCTTACCTCTCATGGACTAAGGCTTTGTACAGGTTTGGTTCCTGTCGTGTGCCCAGTGTTGCCAGGACAGCCATTAGTTCCCTGCAATCTTGCAAATGGATTAACAAGCTAAAGAAATGGATAGATGGACAAATGACCACCTGCTGCCAAACTAAATAATTAAGAGTTTGAAGCACATCACTGCACACATAGTGACAAAAATCACTGGCAATTCTCAGTTTTAATTAAATTTGAACAAAATTTACTCAAGACCCCTTAAAATATGTAAAGCATCTGTAAATGATCAAAAATGACCTGCAAATATACTCAAATTGATCCAGGCTTTTTTCTTTTGATTTCTTCTAACTTGAAGGTACACATGGATGCAATTCAGATGTACATTTCAAAATATAGACTTTAAGCTCTACCCATTTCTAAACTGAAACAAATCCATTTTATTTTTTTTCCTTATGGAACAAATACACACATTTTAACCGAAATTTATACCTTTACATTGATTTTTTTTTTATTATAATTTTTACAATTCCATGATTTCAAAACATTACCACCGAAAGTCGTTTTTGGTTTAACATCAAACTGTATTAGTCTTTATGTAGTCTTATCTTCAATTGAGGTATACTTCGTTTTCCCGTAATATATCCTCCTTTTGTTTAAAATAGTCTTTGAACCATTGTATGTGTTCAGTCTTCTGCTTTACCGTCAAGCAGTGGTTTTTCGATAACCCATTCACGACGAGTTCCATAAAATGCCTTATTGGTCCGTGCTTTGGGAAGTCTTCCAGATGGTTTTCCAAAAACACATGTTCATGGAAGGGGACTTCTGCTTCTTCCTCCAGCCCTGGATATTAAAAATATTGTCAAATTAGACAACCCTTCCACAGAAAACGAACAATAATTAACTGCTAGTTAATGTTTTAGGAAGAATGAAAAACCAAACAAGTAGTAATGAATAGGCATACATTTGTACTCTCCTCAATTTAAAGCATGTCTGAATGTGTTTTGGGCGGAGTATTCCTTTAATACAACAGGATGCAATACTACTGTTTTAACACATTTTTTATTTTTTTATTTTTACACAGTTGGAACACATGCAAGTTAAGTGAACACTCGGGGTCACACGGCGAGTTTAAAAAGCATCCTTTTCATCATCAAGTGAGGAGCAGTAAGCTAAGCTGCATTACACTCGTACAGACCTAGATATGGCCTAAAACCAAACTTTATTGTGGTGGGTATTTTAAGTGTCAGCAGTGAATAAATGATCAGTATGTTTAAAGAAATTAACTCTTTCAGGGCTGATGTTGACTTTTGTCAAAAGGAGGAGTTGATGATGGTAATCAACTGTACACTGTGAAAAACCAACCGTTATGTTTTAGTTGGTCTCTTGTTGCTAGATGGAAAGTTAGCTTCATTGGGTTGACCAAGATTTCCTACGCTCGTGTGAGTAGCAAGGTGCAAACAACAGCAAAAATGGCACTGACATCTGGCAAGTGATCAAAATGATTGCATAATGCAAACTACTGCATAGACGACGTTTTGCCTATTATCTCTGAACTGGACTATGACTATGACTTTCGATACAAGTGATCAAAAATGAATGTGAGGTTCCAGCTTCAGTTGACTGGTCCCCAGCTAATCATGGTGCTGAACGGGTTCATGTAGCTGATGTACCTATGGCAATGTTCGCCATGGGGAAGTGCCACTTAACAATGATAAGAGGTAGAAACTACATTGCAATGCACTGTGACCATGATCATTGCTGCTGCTGCCCCAGCCACGTGAAGACAGCCTGCTGCACATTCTTGTCAAACTGGCTGCCACAGCATGCGGCAACAGATGTTTTATCTTGATTTCTGTGTGAAACCATTGCTTTTCAGAAACTGTTTTTTGAAAAACTATTCAGCCCTCAAAGAGTTAATAAGAATCCTTCGGATGGCAAATGTGGAGAGCAGAAATGTCAAGGAAAGCTTCACAAGAAATTTTTTCAAACACCATTACCATCTGAGCATGTAAAGAGGGATTTACTGTAAATCAGGACAAAAGCCAGTCATGGGAGCCCTCATGTGTCAGTTTCAATAATAGTGAAATTCAAAAGAAAAAATAAGGAGTGAAACTGGTATGAAGTAATCAAAATGAATGGAGAAGGTACTGAGACATAAATGGGGAAGGAGTAATGCACAAGATCATGCTTCATGTTAGTTAAAAAAAAAATAATAAAAGTTAACACTTTAGTGTACAGCGCACTGAAGTGGATTGAAACAATCCAGTGCCGAAATTAATCGTCATCAAGTACCACCCATGATATCTGTTACTTTTACATACAGTAGATGATATGGTTCAGGAAGCTAATGTATTCAATTTAAACTTGGATCTCTGAAAGTCGAGTTGTGCTAGAAGGAGTAACAAGTGATGCAGTTTAGCTGATATTTAAATGTAAGATGTGATAGCAAGAGGTGAAATTTGCATGGAAGAAGTTATTGGAACCGCCATTCTGATTTAGCCTCTCTGACACTGAATAGAAATTATATAAGCTTCCTGGAGGAAGGTCTGGACATGAACAACAAAAGTGCTGGACTATGATGAGAGTAAGAAAGAGAAAAATCAAAAGATGACAAGTTTGCGTTTCCAAAAACCATACACAGTGAAAGAAAGGAATTTAGTGTGCTGTGATTATATGTTGATTTATTTTTCAGATCACTCACAAGCACCAGCAAGAACAAATGTTGGACAGAGTTAGTAATCATTTGAGACAGGGCAACAGGAAACCAACATGAGTAGAGAAATCTGAAAAAGGAGGAGTACCTATACAATTTTAAGATGCACAATTGTAATCTAAATAAAAAGCAGCAAAACACCTGTTATAACAGAGACAATGATTTGGAATTGCATACTTATATAGCTGTTATACATTATTATTTGTTCTTTTTTATAAAAAAAACAAACTGCAGTATCATGTGGCAGGTATGCTATATAATTTTATATTTAGATGTGAAAATAAAGCCAAACAACCCCAAATTCAAAAATACAATTCAATATCACCACATTAAAAAGTCACTAAGGCTACAAGCATGTCTTAAATGGATTCAGATCGGCCAAACTGCAGAAAGGAGCCTGAGAAAGATTCCCCATATAGCTAGGTTAACCTACATGCACACCAGCTGAAGTTGAGGCTCAGGGCAGATGTGACAGAAACCTCATTACAGCTTCCAATTACAAAGAAAACTATGACAAAAACATTTGTCTGAAAGCCATTTATGCAATGACAGAGATACCAGGGAGAGTATGATTTGGAGAAATGGTCACCACTGAATATACCATTCAGTGCCTAAATTTAAAGAGTATTGTTTATGCTGTTATTGTTTTGTAGGTATAGACAGACAGACAGACAGACAGACAGATAGACAGATAGACAGATAGAGATAGATAGATAATTTATTGTCACTTTTTACAAAGGAACAATGAAATTGAAGGTGCAGTCGACTCAGGCATAAGAGTTAAAAAAAAATATACAAATTCCACTGGTTGACTTAAGGTCTATATTGCACATTGGGAGAATGATATGGAGCAGTATTATTTGAGTTCAGGGCCATGATTGCTTTTGGATAAAAGCTGTTTTTAAGGTGGTTTGTCCTGGTTTTCATTGCTCTGTATCTCTTGCCCGATGGCAAAACCTGGAAGAAGCAATGACCAAGATGTGATGAATCCTGTGAAATGTCTATTGCTTTTTTGTGGCATCGGGAGGTGTAGGTTTGTTTCAGAGTGGGGAGGGTACAACCAATTGTTCTCTCTGCTGTCCCGACGACCCTGTGGAAGTGCAGCTGCCGTGCCACACACATTTGGTCTCGTCCGATGCGAGAGATGGACGTCTGAAGTGGAGCTCCGCTAGCAGTGGTGTTATTTTTCATATTATATGCTTATTATTCTGAGATATCCTGTATTTACTCAACCCAAGAAGGGGGGTTCGAAAGAATCGAAAACTAAAGCTACATCCAAGCTAGGATCAGCAAGCCCCAGTTCAAGATACGGCCTATCAGGCACAGACCTGGATCAGATGGGCGAAAGCACAGACTCCTCGGGACCACGGTCCGCTACATCGTCGCCGGCTGAGAGTGAAAAGGGGAGCGAAGGTGCAATCGTGAGTGCAGATGTGGATAGCTCGCCGACTGGAAAAGATTACCTGAAACTGGAAAGGGCCGGGAAGTCCGCGGCTTCAATTACGCAATTACGCGAGCCTGGAGCAGCGGGGACACCGGCTTCAGCAAAGTCTGCTGCTTCATCTACGGTACAAGAAGGCACAATTGAACTATCTGAACTGAAGGTGTTGCTCGCTGAGCTCACGCAAGATATAAAGAAAAGCGAATAGGCTAATGAGAAAGCAACGGCAAAGGCACTTGAGACTGAAACAGGAATTGAAACAGGAGATGAAACAGGCCAATGAATGGCTGCGACAGGAATTCCAACAAGCAAATGAAAGGCTGCGACAGGAACTCCAACAGGCAAATGAAAGGCTGCGTCAAGAGGTGCAACTTGAGCTTCGACAGGTGCTGGGTAAAATTGAAGAGCGCATTCAAGAAAACTCGGTTAAACTGAACTGTTGAACTTGGAGGATTTCAAGGAGACATTCACGAATCAGATTGATATGGCCGAACATTTAGCTGCCAGTGCCGAGGAAAGAGCAGTAAATGTCAGTTCCGAATGCAAAAAACTCGGAGACAGACTGGCTGCTTTAGAAGATGGGAGTAGAAGGTATAATGTCAGAATTGAAGGTCTGCTTGAGAATCGAGAAAGTTCAAACCCTGTGAAATTCGCAGCTGAACTTTTTTCTAAAATAATCGGGGGCGACTTTAAAGCAGAATCTGAGATAGCAGCGGCTTACCGCGTACGCGGATCAAACACCGTCAGACCCTGACCAAGATCTTTTATAGTTCGTTTTGAACGATTATCATTTAAGCTAGAGGTGATGGCACTCCTCAGAAACAAGGAAGATATTATATATGAAAATAACCACATTCGTATCTTCCCTGACTTCTCTCCAGCAACAGCTATTAAACGCGCAGCCTTCTATAATATTAAACAGTGGCTACGGCAAGCCAGTGTCAAATACAGCCTCCTGTATCCGGCAAAACTGAAAGTGGAATGGCAAGGTCATTTCTATGTCTTCGCTAGCAAGGAAGAAGCAGAAAATGAATTAAGAAAGCTGATCCCGGGACTATTCTGATACATAATAGTGAGTCATGGCGGTAAATGATAAAGCTAGGATTAATAATCTACTGTCTGATCTATTCGTTTTAAAATACGGGTTTTTTATCAGCATATATTCTTATTATTACTTAGTATTACTAGGGCGCTATCTGTTTATGTTTTACTGTGCCTAATTACGTTTTCCTCCTCTTTTTTCTTTTCTAATTATTTCATGTGTACCCTAAACGAGACTGTTCAATATCATACCCTTGGTTTACTGCTATTGCTATTACTGCAATATATTACTGGGGACTTTAATTGTGTTTTAAATCCACTTTTAGATAGGACTTCCTCCACAGGGGGAACGGCAACTAACACTGCAAAGATAATTACAAAGTTTATAACTGATCACAACTTATCAGATCCCTGGAGGTTTTTAAACCCAAATTCAAGAACATATTCTTTCTACTCACCAGTACATCATTGCTACTCAAGGATTGATTACTTCTTTATAGATAATAACTTCTTGCCTAAGATTAAATCTTGTAAATACGATGCTATTGTTATTTCGGACCATGCACCTATGATCTTGGAGCTGAAATTACTAAGCCCCATACACTCACCCGCAGATGGCCTCAACCGCTTCTATTAGCTGACGAAAATTGTACTGAATTTATATCCAAACAAATCAAATTCTTTCTAGAGACAAATACATCCCCCGAGATCTCTGCAGGAATACTCTGGGAAACTCTTAAGGCCTTCTTAAGAGGACAGATTATCTCATATCTTTCCCACAGAAATAAATCCGAAGCGAAGAAAGTAGCAGAGATAAAAAGCGAAATTACTAAAATAGATGAAGAACATGCCAGACTACCAAGCGAGACTCTACATAAGAGGAGGCAGGCTCTACATTCAGAATTAAACCTCTTGACAACTAAAGAAACTGAACAACTAATTTACAAATCCAGACATCATTACTATGAACATGGAGAGAAGCTAATAAGCTTTTAGCTCAACAAATTCAAAGCAAGAATGCATAACGCAATCTCGTAATCACTAACACGAACGGAGATAAAATCATGAACACAAAAATAAAATGCACACTTTTAGAGACTACTATAAATCCCTATATACTACTGAGTTTAAAGAAGACAATATACAATCTAATGCATTTCTGGATACATTACAGATACCACAAATTGACGCTTTTAGTGTGGAGGAACTTGATAAACCTCTGTCATTATCAGAATTACTAGATGCTATAAAGTCACTCCAAGGTGGAAAAGCAGCAGGCCCTGATGGCTACCCTGCAGAGTTTTACAAGAAATTCTCCGCTCAGCTAGCTCCCTCCTATTAGCAACATTTACAGAAGCCAGAGATAACCAATCTCTTCCACAAACCTTTCGCCAAGCACTAATCACTGTCTTTCCAAAACAAAATAAGGACTTATTACAATGTGCATCATACAGACCAATTTCACTTCTGAATAACGACGTTAAAATACTCTCTAAAATCATAGCTAGAAGGATGGAGAAAGTGCTCCCTCGTAATATCACAAGACCAAACTGGATTTATTAGGGGCCGACACTTATCTTCAAATCTTGACGCCTGTTTAATGTAATATACTCACCAACTAAATCAAACACCCCAGAAATATTATTATCATTGGATGCAGAAAAAGCATTCGACATGATTGAATGGAAATACCTTTTACTATATTGGAGAAGTTTGGGTTTGGCCGAACATTTGTGCATGGATTAAATTACTGTATACTAACCCAGAAGCTTCAGTTTGCATCAATAACATTTGCTCAGACTACTTTAAACTAGAGCGTGGCACTAGACAAGGATGCCCTTGTCACCGCTGCTGTTTGCATTGCCATTGAACCACTGGCAATACATTGTCGAAATACTGATCAGATAAAGGGGATTAGCAGAGAAGGACTGGAACAGAAAATCTCATTATATGCAGATGACATGGTACTGTATATATCGGACCCAGAAAATTCTGTGCCTGCAGTCTTAGCAGCACTCACAGAATTTCAAAAGATCTCTGGTCTCAGAATTAATCTGAATAAAAGTGTACTCTTTCCAGTGAATTCTCAAGCATATAATATTAGATTAGACACCCTACCTTTTATCATTGCAGAACAGTTTAAATACCTAGGGTAAACATCACAAGTAAACATAAAGCTCTTTATCAACAAAATTTAGCGTCTGCATGGAAAAAATTAAACAAGACTTGCATAGATGGTCAACCCTTCATCTCACACTAGCTGGAAGAATTAACACTGTTAAGATGAATATTCTTCCTAAGCTCCTTTTTATTTCAAAACATCCAATATACATTAATAAATCATTCTTTAAGCAATTAGATTCAACAATAACCTCATTTATTTGGAATTCAAAACATCCACGCATCAAAAGAGCGACCCTACAAAGACAAAAGGCAGAAGGTGGCATGGCTCTACCTAACTTCCAGTTTTATTACTGGGCAGCAAATATACAGGCGATAAGAACCTGGACACAAATAGAAGAACATACACAGGCATGGACCGCAATAGAAGTAAAATCCTGCAGTACTTCTTTGTATTCCTTGCTCTTGCTCCAATAAACACACGTTATCGGCAATACACTAATAACCCAATTGTGCTCCACTCACTTAGAATCTGGAACCAATGTAGAAAGCATTTTAAGACGGAGAAGCTTCTATCTGTGGCACCCTGCAAGAGAACCACCTCTTTCAACCTTCACAAACATATGCAGTTTTAATATCTGGAAAAATTTGGAATTAACTTGCTTAGAGATCTTTATATAGACAACGTCTTTGCATCCTATGAACAATTACATTCCAAATTTAACATTCCAGCTACACATTTCTTTCACTATCTTCAAATCAGGAACTTTGTTAAACAGAACCTTCCAGATTTTCCTCATCTTGCACCCTCATCCACGCTGGAAAAATATTGCTCAATTTCAAGGATTAGACTCCATCTCTACAATATATAAAATCATTTTACAATCCCTTCCTTTCAAAGATCCAAGAGGACACTGGGAAAAGATCTCAATTAATATATCAGAAAAGGAGTGGAAAGTAGCAATGCAGAGAATTCACTCGAGCTCCATATGCGCAAAGCATACAATTATACAACTCAAAATTATATATCGAGCACATCTGTCTCGACTAAAACTCTCCAAAAAGTTTCCAGGGCATGATCCAACCTGCGAACGTTGCAACCAAGCCCCAGCCTCACTAGGTCACATGTTCTGGGCCTGCACCAAATTAACATTATTCTGGACAAAAATTTTAATTACCTTTCAGACAGCCTTGGACTCACAATCCCTCCTAACCCATTAACAGCTGTGTTTGGGGTTCTTCCAGAGGGGCTTAAAGTGGAGAAAGACAAACAAATTGTGATTGCATTCACTACACTCTTGGCACGCAGACTCATTCTGATAAACTGGAAGAACCCAAACTCTCCTCTTGTAAGTCAGTGGGAAACCGATGTGTTATATTATTTGAAATTGGAAAAAATCAAATACTCAGTTAGAGGATCCGTACAGACTTTTTTCAAAACATGGCAGGATCTAATCAGTAATATTTTAAAATAGGTTTATAAAGCACAGAGAATTTATTAATTTAGGTATGTTTACAAGCCTTAAATTTTACACGTTTGGCTTGCTCTCTCTCTCAGGGTGGGGATCGATCTGTTCTTAACTAATTCTTTTTTGTAAAAACTTGATTGCTTTGTATGGATTGTAATAAAATTAATAAAAAAAAAAAAAACCAGGAAGAAGCAGTGACCGGGATGTGATGAATCCTGTGAAATGTCTATTGCTTTTTTGTGGCATCAGGAGGTGTAGGTTTGTTTCAGAGTGGGGAGGGTACAACCAATTGTTCTCTCCGCTGTCCTGACAACGCTGTGGAAGTGCAGCTGCCGTACCACACACACAGTCTGTATGTAAGCACACTCTCGATGGAACAGTGATAAAAGGGAAAGAGCAGAATTTTGGGGAGATGGTCCTTTCTGAGGATTCTCGGAAAATACAGTCTCTACTATGCCTTCTTCAGCAGCTCTTTGGTGTTGGAGCTCCAGGTCAGGGCATCCTCCAGCTTAATGCCCAGAAACCTGAACACCAGGACCCTCTCCACACAGGCCCCGTTTATGCTGTGTATCCCAAAAACTCTCCCAATATTTTTTGGCTAGGAAATGAAGGAACAGCTAAGAGTAGTAGAGTCGATTTTGGAAATCTGATCATGTTTTAGTGTTCAATAGAATCTAAGAGTATCAGCCCTGGGTAGTCACAGAATGAGAATGGCGGTACAAACAATAAAACAAGAAAGATTCTCCCACTGGTTTGCAGGGTTTACTTTCCATGTTTGGGTGTGAAGGCCAGCAATTGTTTGGAACTTTACAGTATAGCAGCTTCTGATCCAGACAGACGAGTCAGGTGTAGTAGGTATGAAATATCCTTGGTGTGAAAAATTTTCTTTTATAATGCTATTGTCTGTAAACTTATCTTGTATGTGGCATAATGTCAAGGATGCTGAAGCAACATTACATACACTATGATGGTTAGAGCAACTCTGTATATGCTGTAGCAGTTGCTACTTCAGTGCATTGTTATGGCTTATGAATATAGTCATCTTTGGATACAGAAATGTGGTTTGTTATATTAAAGTTAGACATTCCAAGAATAACACAAAATATATATTTATTTGATTGGCCTGCCTAGCATAGAGGAGTCCAAAAAGGCTACAACAGAGTAATTTCTGAAAAGCATACCCACTTGAAGAAAAGTACACAACCAATTCATCATTTCACAGCAGGACACAGTCATATCCTGTTTTACTTCCGTATATCCTGCTCCCTGCTTACAGAGTGTGCTCCAGTATAAATCGCTTAAAAAAATAAACAATAACAACAACCCTGGACTCTTATTAAAAAAAAAAAAAATCTTATTTTTATATTTATTAGGTTTCTTGTAAATGATTTTACAAGACAGTGTAAGCAATCAAATTTATAACAAAAAAAAAAATAAATAAAACTAAGTGCAATCATACATGATAATTTTATAAACGGTCATTCCATGTCAAATTAACCAATTTTCTAGAAATCCCACACACTTCGGTCATAAAAAAATATATAAAAAAAAAAAAAAAAACATTTTAATAGATAAAAAAAAATATCGGGTGTACCCATGTTATTCAACAGACACCCTGTGAACTTATTTTGATGTAAGATCAATGCTTTTCAAGATACAACCAATTCTGTAAGGGGAGAGGGGTGTCAATTTTGACACACCTTTATTTATTCATCAATTTCACAAGACCATATGTCAAGAACTAAACCACCTGGCTGGCTCAGATTTTGCATACTGGTACCTTTATAGGTATAGTACATAACAAAATCAAAATGTTTGGTCCAGATGACACCACTCGGTAAGAGCAGACCTTCAAAAATGGGAAAAAATATTTTGCGTCTCAGGCTCTGCCATGTTTAGGCTTTCAGAAAGCATACGCCTAACTGATACACCCCTGCTTAAATGTTTATATTTCTACACAGGGCTTTTCAAAAGGTTAATATCAAACAAGAAACTGCATCAGGGTATGACCTGCAGACCTCTCAAAAGTGAAAAAAATCATTTCGGGTCTAATTTTCAGACCAGCTCAAAGCACTGTGGGAATGTCCAGATATTTTTTAAATTATTTTCCTGTATCATTCATTCCTGTATCTGTATCATATCCCTCTTACTTAAAAACAAGCCTTAGTTTTCTTATGTGAATCTTTCATTTTATTTTCCATTCTAAACACGGGTTAAACTCACCATTTGTCAGTAATGATAATCAAGTTATTCATTAGTAACTTGACTAAACGTATTGTATTAATGGAAAAAAAAAAAAAAATCACCAAAGGCACATTAAGCACAACACTTGAACAACAGTCACTTGATTTATCATTAAATACAACACAAGTTATAATGAAATGTTAACATCTTGGTATTGCAGCAGCAGGAATATGACCCATTTCATTTCTATTTCAATTGAAGTGCAGAGTGTAGGGCATCTATATTTTTGAGATGAAGATGGTACTGCATCCCACTGACTGTTGTAGGTGCACTAAGCAGTACACACTTTAATGGCACCCAACAAATATTGTCTTTAGGTGGCCAATGCAAAGACTGTGCAGGATAGTCTGGATGCATGAAACATAGCAGAGTATCCAATTCACACACCAATCCAACATTCTTCATCATACACACTCTCAACTGTATCTGATCCATCGGGAATTTGATCGTGAGAGGGCAGGATCTCATCTGCTGCTCAGTGGTGAATAGTCAGTCAATTGACTGTCTTCACCAAACACCTGGCTGACTAAGTTTGCAATCTTCTGTAGGGATGCAACAGTGGTATTCTTGAGTAACAGTTACTGTTTTGGCCATGGAGAATTGCATTCTCCGTTCAGTAACATGAGAAGGGACATCGTCATTTGAAATGAAAAAAAGATTGACATTTTTGAGAACTTACTGATTATAAACTCAATCATTACCATTATTGACACATGGCACATTAGCCTATGTTTAGTATGGAAACATGAAAGATATGCATAAGACAAATAAGGTTTGTGTTTTGAGAAAGAAGGGACAATGTAGAATAAATGAGAAAAAAAATTACTCTTACTATGCTATGCCATAATTAAGCACATATCCTAATAAAAAATTTAAAAAACACCTGTAAGTCAGTAACATCCTTTCTTCTTCATTCCAGCCTTACCTGCTTCATTGTCAATGGGATATTGCCAGAGTTTTCCTTCCCTTGTCCACTGGATCATTTCTTCAAAGCCATTACGTGGCACATGCTGGACAACTGCTGCAATCTGCTTGGCAAGCTCCACGTCCCACAGAGAAAGTACAGGTGCTGATAAAGTGAAGAAACTCTGATTAATAAACTTTAATCAAACATGCCAAGATTAAAAAAACAAGACTAATATTTTTTCCTTTTAAATACAATGCTTGTATTTACGATGACTGTAATCTAGCACAGCACATTCTTGCATAGCATGAGAATTTTTAGGGGCATATCACGGCTTTCTTTTCTTTTGGTAAACAACATCTTTTTCTCTGCTCATTATTTTTTGCAACAGCTTTAAGTCAAGTCCCACAGAAAATCACGATCTACAATTAAGCGCTTAGAAGCTGTTTTGTTATAATTTGGATTATTCTGATGTTTGTTCTTATTTGTTAAAGTCTACTTGAAAAAATACAAATGTTGGTTGCCTTTCCTTTCACATTCCAAAGACATTCATATTAATAAATGTTTTCACAAATGACCACATATTTTCTGTATACTCTAGGTCAAGCTATATAGACATTTCCTTGGACTAGTGCTTCTTTCCTTGCTACTCTGTCTCAAATGTCCTCCTTATATAAATGTCTGGGAGATTGCTGATTGATCAATATCATCTGCAACTATAACCCTGACTTTAACCTCTTACAAATAAAAATCATTTAACCAGGACAAGTTTAAGCTTTATTTTTCATAAACACAAATATTTTTCTTTACTCAAAATTAAATACATGCTCTTTTATAAAAAGAATAGAATGTTTTGAAATTTCTGATCAAAACGTTTATGTTCACCAAAAGAAAAAGTGCTTTATCATGTGATTGCAAGAACTACCTTTCCTAAACATTTATGTAATTGCAATGAAAATAAAAAAATTAAAGAGAAAACAAGTGCTAGCATTTCAACCAAAAGACATTTATTTTTCTTCACATAGGAAAAGATGTGAAATTTCAGATTATGATTTAAGCACATACATGTATGTATGTATATTTCTGGTATGTGCAGATGGTGTAGTTTAAATATTTGATGAAAAAGAAAAATATGCTTCTTTAACACTCACTTGTTTAATCATGTTATCAGTTCACCTGTAGCATATATCTAACATAAAATGTTCCAACTAACATCTTAGTTTCTTTTCTTAATGGGAGGATAGGAAGACATGTCAAAATCAGCTGTATAGCTGTTTCCTTTCATTTTTACCTGGCTCACTACCCATATACATACTGTACCCTGAAAAGTAAACCCTAGGAACCCCTAGGGCAAGCTACTTGCTGACTGGGACTGTCATTTATTTTTAATCCTTCACATTAATTCACTTTACCACTAGTACAGGACTTCCCAAAAATGTCCTTTTAAATCCTTATGGGACAAACCACAGCTACACAAGGAATGTTCGCATCCAGCTCACTAGTTATAATTCAGAGGAAGAGTCTGGGTTTAAGCTTTTGCTTAAAAACTATGTTTATCTGCATAATACTTTTGTGGAATAATCAATAGCATCAAATATAACCAATGCAAGGAACTATAGAACATGGGTGGGATTATGCAGTCTTCATTTAGTTCCTAATATTTCACAGATGGGTCATTTAGTTTAGTTACAGATTATGTATCCTTAATCAATCTTGTAGGAGAGAGAGCTCCTTAGAAAGTGTCCATCAGCTAATCAGATAGAAAGGATGATTTCAATGTTCATTTTTGCAACTAAGCAGAGCTTTTACAAAGGTGCCAGAAAGCAACTGTACACCCCATTTCTGCAATAAAGCTCCACCAGAAGTGAGAGAACTCTCGTCTAAAAAAAAGATGTAATAAAAAGGCAGTTTGTCTCTCTCACCCAAATAAGCACACACACACCTAGCTTACTTTCACTAGAAGAGCAAACAGTACAAATTTATTATCACTAAGTCAATGTCTGTGCTTTGTAACTTCTAATAAACTGAATCCTGCTATGCTTTTCAGCTTTCTGAGAATACACTGCACTTCTGTTTAATGTAAGACTTTCAAGGCTTTCTTCTCTCACCTTAAATCTGCCAGCTGAAAAGCTTAAAACATCCCCCAAGCAATCACCCAGGTCATTAATAAAACAATGCAACTTTTGTAAGAAAACTATAACTTGTGGATTAATTTACTTATGCTTTTTAGTTTTGAGGGCAGCAGGATGGCACAGGGGCTTATGCAGTTGCCAGTAGGAAGTAGAACTATGGGTTTAAAGGAGGCACCTGGTCACCGTCTCTTTGGAGTCCTCATATTTTCTCTATGGATGCAAAGATTTTTCTATGGGTATTGCAGTTTACTCCCACATTCCCAATAATATGCATAGTAGGTTAACTGATGGCTCTAAACTGGCCCCAGTGTGAATGAGTGAGGGTGTGTATATGCATGGGCCCTGCAGTGATCTGCTGTCCTGTCCATAGTGCTGCTAGAATAGGATCCAGTCCCCACAACTTTGAACTGGATTAAGTAGGTCTGATAATGTACTGGAAAGATCTGTTTGTTTTATTCATTTAATTATATTTCGACAAGTAACAGAGCACTGCACGATAATGTGCAGTGAATACACTTGACTTAAGCATTCCTAGTTTTCATCCCCTTTCTCTGCATGTTTAGCATTCGTTTGCTCAGAGGTTGATGCGCTTGCTGCTTCTTAAGCAGCTCTACTTTTCTCCACCCTAGTGGCCTGCTTCTTCTCTTCTTTTGTCTGCATCTTTTCACGTTAACACTGATTAAGTCAGTGTTTGTGTTGCAATTACTTAGTATGTATTCTTCGATTTTTCACTTAAGCTGGCACTTAAGTCTTCAATCTGCCTCAAGAATGATTTAAGATATGAAGAGGTAGGGGAAGTAACAGCAAAGGTGGTAGGGAATGAGAACGGCACCCATACGCATGCACCGCATGGCCGTCCTGCTGGCTGCTGCCGAAACTTGATTCTACAATAAAGTAAAATAAAAAGAGGAAACACCTTGCAGATCAATCATCACACTGAAAGCAGATAGTAGACGTCATGTTGTATATGTGTACCAAATTTTAGGTCAATAGGACAAACGGTCTGTGAGCTACAGGTGATTTAAAATCCTGGACAAACGAACATCCACGGTACCGTATTATATATAGAGATATTTATATATTATACTTATTGGTACAATGCATTTACATAAAAAACCTTATAAAATAAAGCAATATTCTGATAAGAGAGAAGATATGTTTAAAAGAAATATTCATCATCTTGAGCAATTGTAGAGTACTGGCATAAAGTGCATCTGGAAAGTATTCACAGCGCATCACCTTTTCCACATTTTGTTATGTTACAGCCTTATTCCAAAATGGATTAAATTCATTTTTTTCTTCAGAATTCTACACACAACACCCCATAATGACAACGTGAAAAAAGTCAAGGATGATCAGGGGAAACAGGATGCACCTGAGCTCAATTTTGAGCTTCATGGCAAAGGCTGTGAATACTTATGTACATGTGCTTTCTCAATTTTTTGGTTTTTAATAAATTTGCAAAAATCTCAAGTAAACTTTTTTCACATTGTCATTATGGGGTGTTGTGTGTAGAATTCTGAGGAAAAAATGAATTTAATCAATTTTGGAATAAGGCTGTAACATAACAAAATGTGGAAAAGGTGATGCGCTGTGAACACTTTCCGGATGCACTGTACATCACCGCTTTTCTGCATTTCGCAGATTTAAATAAGTAGTAACTTTCTTGGACACAGATCTAAATGATAAGACTATTCGAAATATCTAATTTTTTAAAGGACAGAACGTTGTGACACACTTGGTCACTATGAATTACTTTTGGAAAGCTTAAGGTTCAAAGTAGCAAACAGCACAGACTTCAGTACTAGTGAAAGAGTAAGTTTTGCCCAACACTCTTTTAAACAAACACAATTCAAAATTGCAAATTTTACCTTCTTTTTTATCAGGATGTTTTATCTCTAGAGGTACTTGGAAAATGCTTAGACGTTTGCCTTGAAATAAGTCAAACCTGTAGAAAAAAAGAAAACTTCAAAAGCTGGGAAAGGGAAAATGTAACAAGTAGGACTCTATGCATTTTTGCTGCTACAAAGTACCACAAAAGACACCACTTAAAAAAAAAACAGTAAAAAAATAGTTTTACATAACATACTGCATAAATCTGCACCAAAAAGAAATTCTACTCAAGGGTTTCAATATGAAATATACCAGTACATTTGAGTTGTAACAATTTTAATATTACATGTAATAAATTTCAATTATTTTTAGCTTCAAATTTCCCATATTACACAGGATTCTCAGTGAATACTGCTGCAAGTTTCATTATTATATGACTCACCCTAAATTGGAGTCAATGAGAAATCAGACAATACTGTAAAATATATCAGACAGTCGGTGACACGGATGGCGCTAAACAAACTAATCAATTTATTAAGTTAATGTTCTTAAAATTATTACTCACAATGTGATGCATTTAAAATAGTTTTGAAAGTTAAAACTGGTGGCCTTTATTTAAAGGACAGCAATCCGCACGATCATAAACGTCAGTTCCAATTTGAACAACAGGTTTTCAATTTGTTGCTTTAATGTGGAATCAATAAATGATTTGTCTCTATTAAAACAAATGGAGACTTCCATGAACCATAAGGGAAGGCCCCTGCGGCAAAAACTATAACCATGGACACGCCTCACAGCATGTGCGCAAAAACAAAAAAAATTTTATGTTTTTACAGCTGTAAAATGGCATTCGAATAAAGACAACTAATGGTATTTTAGCAAAGACAACTTCAGATCTGAAATTAGCCTGTTCTACACATTTACCAAAACAACATGTCATTTTTGAAAAATAAGTTTTTTATTTTAAAATCCCTGGAATCTTTCTAAATGACAATTCTCACTTTAAGTAGGGAGAAAAACTCTATATAAATGTTAAGAATAATTATTATTATCTGTTGAATATCATCAGAACAGCCTCTATAAAAGTTGCTATTTAAATATTATTATCCATGTATTATATTACGCCTTCGTGGATTTCAAAAAGGCATTTGACAGTATCTGGCAAGAAGAACTATGGGCTATAATTAAATACTTTGGATACCATAGCAAAATTGTGGATATCATCCAGACTCTTTATAAGAAGGCAGAAAAGGCAGTGAAGATAAATGGGAGAGCTAACTGAATGGTTTGAAACAACAAGTGTACATTGACAAGGATGCACACTGTCTCCATTATTGTTCAATTGCTTTTATGAATTCATCATGACAGAATTCATAAAATAAGCAAGGTATATTGGCGCTGAGATCATCAGTCAAAACATTAACAACTTAAGATTCAGTAACAGCAGATGAGCAAAGGCCACAGCAAATTACAACTGCAACTGAAGCAGTGCTGAAAAAATATGGGATGGATATAAACTGGAGCAACACAAAGTGCATGACATCAGCAAAAACACTAGAAAACTCCCCGATTATTGTGGAGTGGAACAGGTTTGAAGCAGTTTAGCAATTTAAATGCCTCAACGGTTACATAATGTGATGTGGATATACCAGGAACCTAAGATTGACATTGTCATCCATAACAAAGCTTCTAAAACTCTTAAGAAGCATAGATTTTGAACTTGGGTGGGAGAAATAAAATGGTATACCCAGTTACCACCTATATCTGTGAAACATGGACACTAACTAAAGCAGCAGAAAAGTAAATCAATGCTTTGAAAATGAAAGTTTACAGATTAACATTAAAAATCATCTCATATAAACAACTTGTGTCAAAAAAACATACATATTGGTTTGCATCAAGCAAAAAACTGACGTATTATGGTCATGTGTACCAGATGGAGTGGGTCACACTTGTCAAGAATAGCTCTAGAAGGGACAATGAAAGGTCAAAGGAACAGGGGTCGACCACAATCTAAACAGACAGACAACGTCAGAGATTGGACACAAAGGCCAATATAGGAGGTGAGAAGGTTGGCAAACAATGGAACAGAGTGAAAGAGAATCACTGCGACATCAGCAGATGTGCCTCGATAGTCTAAGGACTAAGAGACCAGAGAAGACGACAACATATATTATACATATAGTACGATCCAGTGGGCTAAAAAGGAAAGGAAAATAACGAAGCATCACTGATCTCACATAACATAATTAATTTAAAAAATGATACTATACTTATATGTCTATACCAAATCCAGGGTTTATTTTGCATCTAAATAGCAATGTTCACACGTAACAGATTACATTAATTTCCAGTAAAATAACTCAGTATATCAGATTTTTTTCAACTGGAACTAAAAAGCCAGGTTTCCTCTATTATTAACAATGCAAACCTAGCATGTATTAACTGCTTCAAGTTCTCGAGTGTTGTAAATTGCTGGTTGTGCTGGAAACATACATTATATGGCCAAAAGTATGAGGACACCCCTCCAGATTACCAGAGTTCAGGCATTTCGGCCACACCCATTGTTAACAAGTGCATAAAATCATGTGCAGAGCCACACAATCTCCATTGACAAACATAATGAGGAGGCACTGTCACAGGACAGTATCTTTACCACAAGTCAGAATATGTAATGACTGCTCAGCTAATCTGCCCCAGTAAAATGTAAGTGCTATTATTATGAAAGGGAAACACGAAGGAGTGCATAGTAATCATCAACTTCCAAACTGTCTCTGGACAGGCCAAGAACTGGGCATTGAGAGCTGTTGCATACAAACCTAAAATCACAATGTGCAATTACAAGTGTCAGCTGGAGTGACGTGAAGCACTCCAGCATTGGAGTCTAGGAGTCTACAGCAATGGAAATGTGCTCTCTGGAGTGATGTATCACACTTCAATATCTGGAAGTCTGATGGACAAATAGTTTGGCAGATGCCAGCTTCCTGACTACATAGTGTCTACTGTAAAGTTTGGTTAATGGTCTAAGATGGTTTTTCAGCTTTTGAGCTAGGCCTCTTGGTTCTAATGAAGGGTACAGTTAATGCTACAGCAAAAAAAAAAAAAAAAAAGAATTTAGACAATGGTGCACATCCAACTTTGTACCAACAGTTTGGGGAAGGCCTCTTTCTGCTCCAACCAGGTCCATAAGGATATGACTTAATGAATTTTGGGTGAAGGAACTCAAGTGGCATGCACAAAGACCCAAACCTCAACCACACTGAACACCTTTGTCAAGGAGCAACACTACCGCCACACTACCGTGCATGTTTAATACCTGCTTTAATGCATTTCATCATAAAAATGATATCAAGTATTTATCTTAGCATTCTAAATTTTCAGAGAGCAGGAATATCATTAAGTGAATGTATTCTGTGTGATGACTGCTGCCTGCACCTCTTTTAAGGGCAGAGGAAGTCAGTTTAAGAAGCGCGTATCGATTAACAACTTGGTCGGGGAACACAACACAAAGCATTTAATGTGCTACATTTATTTATGGCGGGGTTTGAGAAAATCTAGTAAATTTAACATTGATGTTAGGATGAAGTTTAGTTTACGACATTCTACTTTAATGACAAACTAACCTATGAGATTAAAGTGGAAATGACGAGAATAAAGTCGACATGTTGACATATATTTTTTTTTTCTTCACTATGTTTGTATTTTTTTTTCTTCACTGTGGCCCGAATACACTTCTGTAGGGCTATACCACAAATAGCTATATAAATGCAAGTTGCAGTTTTATTATTTATGTATATAGCTTAGCTTGAAACAAGGTCCATATTAATGCAGTTTGCTTTAATGATGGTTCAGATGGTCCTTCTCTTCATTAGTGCCACCCGCTTGAAAATTATCACTTTATGGGGCCATGCAAACCTGTATTAATACTTGTGTGCACATTAAAATGTTTTTTTTTGTACAATGTACCGTTCTCAGGACAGTGGAATAGGTTATTCTTAGCCAGTCTACTGCAGTAATTGCAGTGGAAAATGTGGTTATCATCCACTCATGCATGGGGAAAAAAATACCATCGAATACCGTAAAACCAGTATAATTTTGAAAAAAAAAGTGATATAGACTTTTGGTCATACTGTTCAGCACTAATAGAAATCTCAAAAATGTCATTGATCCACTTATTTAATGGAGCACAGACACCATATGTCAATGTCAACGTCAAATTTATTTATATAGCACATTTAAAACAACACAACATCTTTTTTCCAACACCGTTCTGCAGTTCGATAGGCGCGGCGCAGCGATCGCGTAGTTTCATTTAGCCACGGAGCAGGTCTTCCCTTATTACAGCGTATCTTGAGCATAACAAATATGCAGCAATGGGGGAGTCTGTGGATAGACAGACATTACAGCAGGATAAGACATGGGCCAGGACCAGCAGTGGTGTTTGGGTGTGCTATAATGATTATAAAAAAATTATTTAAAATGAATTTACAAATCACAACTCAGAACTATTTCATCATATACTGGGCTTGATTGAATGTCTACCAAGAAGAAACAGTGTAAGTTACAAACTACCTTTATGCACTCAAAAAAGTTACTTGTTCTTTCATTAACATATTCCCAGTACATGAACATGACTGGCATTGTGAACTTAGCATCAACATACAGGTAGCCTTGGCTTTTGTTAAAAACCTAAGGCTTTGATAAAAATTGCTATGTAATGGAATCTGTTTAGTTAAGATTCATTGCAATGTATAGAAAGTGAAATGAAACTCCCAAGTGTATCCTTGACCAATATGCCCACACTGCCGCTCGGTGTGAATTTAGCTCTGAAGACCGAGAAAAGAAGCTCCTGCTAAAACCACCCCACACCGCAGGCTTTGCAGTTCACTACTTCAGTTTGTTGTTTAAACCTAAAAATGTAAACATAAAAACACAAGGAATGGCATTGTAATGATTTTCATAATCTTGGAATAAATTGCCTGAACCATTTTCCACACGTGGAAAAGAGAAGCTGGCACAGAGTAGACAGTGCAAGTTGGGTGTGAAGAACACAATGCCAGAAGGCCTTGCATTCACAGACAGGGCAGACCCAACAATGTACGAAAATGCGAGAATAGTTATTTTACTATGCTTGATACTAACAGGCTTCTGAGATTACACTAAGGCTATAGCCAGAAAGACAGATGAAATGTGGAACTTGACTGTATACAAGGGTGCCATTTAGAAGAAAAAAAAAATATATGCTTCGAGTACACACCTGCAATCAAAATATATATTGAAAACATATATATGTTTCAGTATGTGCCCTAGTATTGTATATTAGAAAATGATTTGAGCATGCATCCACTGACATCACTGGTGCACATTTTGAATTTTATACTAACAGCAGTTAGAAGGAAGATGAGTATTTCAGATCAGATGATTTATTGGCATACTGACAGACCTGCCGCTATGAAATACTCTGCAAATTTTTGTGCTTGGCAACATTTGTAATAAGCCATGGCAGAGTAGGATCATTGAAGAAACTTAATCCACAATGGTCGCTATCAGCAGACAAGCAAACAGGAAATGTACACTTACCTGAGGAAAATGGTAATCTAGCAATAGGTATCTGTGATAAAATGTATTAGTTCCAGTTTACTTTTGATGACATAAGCATGCCTCAGAAAAACACATGGGAGGTTTTTATAAATTGAAACCTTTGCCACTTCAAAATGGACATATTCTTTTATCTTTTAGGCTTTTGTTTTTACATTTGGACTGCTGACCTTTGAGTACCATTTGAAAAATGCAAGTGCAGGTATTTTTTAAAGTGTATAAAAAATGCTTCACTTTGGAACATAATTTAATAATATATACTGTACCATGATTGTGAAGAAATATATCTTTTAAGATGTTTATTGAAGAATACATACAAACTAGGTAGCTGTAAGATTATACCAAAAAATAAAAATACAGTATAAATAAACAAATGTTCCATTACACTAAAATATTAGCATGGCCAGAGTTTTACTTTAATATAAATTGGCAAAGATTTCAGTTTGCATCTCTTACCGTCTCTTTACTCCAGTAAAATCACTGTTTTTTTCCTTCTCATGTATATAACCATGACCGTCATCATCAAAATGAATCTGATTTGCAGGTCTGGCAGCAAACCGGGCATTATTAGCTTGCTTACCTATCTTCATGTCCGCAATGATATCTCTAAACATAGAGAAGCAAAAATGATTATATACAAAATACAGCATCGTATATTATACTTGAAACTGTCTCTTTATTAATTATTAAACCTGTAAATGGGTAAAAACAGGTGCAAAAAGGTTTATCCCCAATTTAAGCACAGTAAATTGTTAAAGACATAGTTGCTATTTTTCATATATAGACAAATAGATCAGAAAAGTTTCTAAAAAAATATATATATATTCTCTTTACACTGAAAAAAGAAAAACAATCCCAAAATAGTTAATGCTAGGTAGTATAAAGGAATCCAACAAGCTTAACTTGCATTTATCACACAATACTAAATAACACAAGACTAATCTCATACTTAAGGGAACATCATTTTTAACACATTAATAAATAATACTTTGGTACAGGGGTTCTCAAAGTCAGTCCTGGGGGCCCACTGTGGCTGCAGGTTTTTGTTTCAAACAGAAACATAATCAGTGACAACAACAGATAACACACTGATCTCATTTAATTAGATGGTATTTTTTTCTTCTCTTATTCTACATTCAGAGAAGCACAGCAGCCTGATTTTTACATGTATAAGACATTTAGAAATATTCCTATTTTTGCTATAAATTGAAATGCTTAACTCTCTTTTGTTGATTTCATTCTGTTTTTCCCTTTCTCTGTGCAGTTTGCTCCCTACATTGTATCTTAATAATGACAATTAAAAACAAGCAGATCAGACATCCAGGCCAACAACACTGAATCGTGAAAGGCTGCAACTACTTTAGCGTCAGACCCATTAATTAGTAAATAATAGATTAAACAAACAATTAGAACACCTGGAAAAGCAGAATGAAAATCAAGATAACAATAATGTTAAAAAGAAAAAAAAAATACATTATTCTCATATGACTGCTTAGTACATTTTAATATTATTATTTTTTTTTTTTAAACCAAACTTTGATTTCTAATTTCTATATTGTTCCCAAAACACAGACTATGGGAAATTAGCCTATAGCCACAGTTTGTCCCCAGGACAGAGTTTGAGAACCCCTACTTTAGAACATATATACATAATAATCTCTGATCAAGGAAATGTATTCCTTTTCCCACATATTGAAACTTTCTCATGTGTATTATGGAAAAGATACAACATTTTGTATGCATTTATTGCTTTCTATTGTATTTATTGCACTGTATGCATCATATTGTGTTCATAAAGTGAAACAGATTGTTTTGGATGGGGAAAGATGAGAGCTGGGAAGCTACATTCAGAAAAGAGGCACATCTTTGTAAGACCTCTGTGCTTAACTGGATTGTTGTTTGTCCAAATACAAAGGGAACAGATGTTTGGCAATTGATTCTAATAAGCGTTCTTAGAGTTCTAGGAAAAGATCAACAATTGGGCTTTAAATGGACATTTAGCAGGCATAAATACATTGCCTCAAGCAAATGTGACAAAAAAAAAAAAAATAGATTAGTCCTATTACTGTAAATGCTGTTGTGTAACTACCTAGAAAAAAGTGAGCAGACCCTTAAAGATTTAAATAAATAGAATTTGAACTTTAGTGACTGTAGAATTCAATGTGGCAATTCACAGTGGCACCAGAGTAATTTGAGAAAATGTTTCTGTATCTTGCAGGTCTGACATAGCATGTGAGTTTTGAGAAAGATCAAGTTCCAAGTTTATTTCTAATATGTACATATTACACAGCTATATACAACAAAGGGCGCATGTTCCCTGCAAAGGTGTTTTTTTAGAATTGCAGTTTCAAAGTATGGGCTATCTTTAGTATATATCCTTCCAGAAAACAAAATGAAGATATTAAATGTTATTCATCAGTAAAAACCCAGAAAAAAATGAAAGAAAATCACAATTCATAACACATTCTTACACAATGTTCGCAGTTTCTTGTTTTGCTTGTATTCCATTGCCAGATTCATGCTTCCGCAACTGCTGTAACAGTTCTGACTCTACTTTGTTTTTGTCAGGCATGGACTTAGCGACTGCAGAGACAGCAGAAATTAACTCTGGGCTTACAACAGTTCTGTTTTCAAAAGAGAAAAGAAATAATCATTTTTAATATACAATACCTAACATAATTAAGGTCAAGAAAATAAATGTATATATATACTGCTCAAAAAAATTAAAGGAACACTTTTTAATCAGAGTATAGCATCAAGTCAATGAAACTTCTGGGATATTGATTTGGTCAGTTTAGTAGCAAAGGGGTTTGTTAATCAGTTTCAGCTGCTGTGGTGTTAATGAAATTAACAACAGTTGCACTAGAGTTTCAACAATGAGATGACCCCCAAAACAGGAATGGTTTAACAGGTGGAAGCCACTGACATTTTTCCCTCCTCATCTTTTCTGACTGTTTTTTTCACTAGTTTTGCATTTCGCTATGGTCAGTGTAACTACTATTAGCATGAGGCGAAACCTGGACCCTACAGAGGTTGCACAGGAAATCCAACTTCTCCAGGGTGGCACATCAATGTGTGTCATTGCCAGAAGGTTTGCAGTGTCTCCCAGCACTGTCTCAAGGGCATGGAGGAGATTCCAGGAGACAGGCAGTTAGTCTAGGAGAGCTGGACAGGACCATAGAAGGTCCTTAACCCATCAGTAGGACTGGTATCTGCTCCTTTGGACAAGGACAAACAGGATGAGCATTTCCAGAGCTCTACAAAATGACCTCCAGCAGGCCACTGCTGTGAATGTCTCTGACCAAACAATCAGAAACAGACTTCTTGAGGGTGGTCTGAGGGCCCAACGTCCTCTAATGGGCCCTGTGCTCACAACCCAGCGCAGTGGAGCTCGATCGGCATTTACCATAGAATACCAGAATTGTCAGGTCCACCAATGGCACCCTGTGTTTTTCACAGATGAGAGCAGGTTCACCCTGAGCACATGTGACAGACGTTGAAGGGTCTGCAGAAGCCATGGAGAATGTTATGCTGTCTGTAACATCATTCGGCATGACCAGTTTGGTGGTGGGTCAGTGATGGTCTGGGGAGGCATATCCATGGAGGGACGCACAGACTTCTACAAGCTAGACAAAGACACCTTGACTGCCATTAGGTATCAGGATGAAATCCTTGGACCCATTGTCAGACCCTACGCTGGTGCAGTAGGTCCTGGTTTCCTCCTAATGCACGACAATGCCCGGCCTCATGTGGCAAGAGTATGCAGGCAGTACCTGGAGGATGAAGGAATTGAAACAATTGAATGGCCTTCACGATCCCCTGACTTAAACCCAATAGAACATCTGTGGGACATTATGTTTCGGTCCATTAGGCGCCGCCAGGTTGCTCCTCAGACTGTACAACAGCTCAGGGATGCCCTCATACAGATCTGGGAGGAAATGCCACAAGACACCATCCGTCGTCTCATTAGGAGCATGCCCCGACGTTGTCAAGCATGCATACAAGCTCGTGGGGGCCACACAAGATACTGAAAAGCATTTTGAGTAGCAGAAATTAAGTTTTTGAAAAAATGGACTAGCCTGCCACATCTTCATTTCACTTTGATTTTAGGGTGTCTACACAATTGAGCCCTCTGTGAGCAGAAAACTTTTATTTCCATTAAAAGACTTGGCATCCTTTTGTTCCTAAGACATTGCCCTGTCGTTATTTGTATAGATATCCAACTTCATATTGAAGTTCATATCATATATATATATATATATAAACAAAAAACAGCTTTCTTTTATCAGACAATAACAAAATATACTATATTCTATATAAGCAAATTTCAAAATGAATTGAAATTCATGGTCTTTTCAGTAGGATTACAAAAATGAATGAGCACAGAAATACACACACAAAGTTGGCATGACCACCAGTTACCAAAAACCATAAAAGTCAGCTATTGTGTATTATTACTCAGTACTCATTATTTGCTGACTATATAGTTACAATAAGGTAAGACTTGTTAAGAGTGACTGTAAATCTGAAACAACTTTACAGAATTTTACAGAGCACCCTATGATGCTCCCCTTGTGAAAGTCAACACACACATATATACATGTTTGCTTATGTGTACATCTCAATTACTGGACAATTTGTGTTTGTATTGAATGCAAATGATTTCTGTTCAGTGACATACAAGAAACAAACTTACATATCCATCCATTATCCAACCTGCTATATCCTAACTACAGGGTCATGGAGGTCCGCTGGAGCCAATACAGCCAACACAGGGCGCAAGGCAGGAAACAAACCCGAGGTTTGCCAGCCCACCACAGGGCACACACACACCCCAAGCACACACTAGGGACCACTTAGAATCACCAATGCACCTAACCTTCATGTATTTGGACTGTGGGAGGAAACCAGAGCACCCGGAAGGAATCCACGCAGACACGGGGAGAACATGCAAAATCCATACAGGGAGGGCCCGGGAAGTGAACACAGGTCTCCTAACTGCGAGGCAGTAACGCTACCACTGCGACACCGTGCCGCTCCAAACTTACATATTCAAAATAAAAATCAAGACCATAAGGTGCTTCATTTAAGCACAATTTAGATTCAGATATTGCTTGCAATAGAAGGAAGCAACCAAAGGAAATGCAGGTGTCAAACCAAACTTAAAAGTAAAACTCCTAGGCATCCACAGCAGAATTTTCGCTACAACAGACTCTCATTATGCCTCTACTTGGTGATCCAATAGATTTTAGAGTACAGTCATATGAAATAGTTTGGGAACCCCTCTTAATTCTTTGGATTTTTGTTTATCGTTGGATGAGCTTTCAAAGTAGCAACTTCCTTTTAATAAATTACATGCCTTATGGAAACAGTAGGATTTCAGTAGTGACATTAAGTTTATTGAATTAACAGAAAATATGCAGTATGCATCATAACAAAATTAGACAGGTGCATAAATTTGGACTCCCCAACAGAGATATGACATCAGTACTTTTGCAAATATAACAGCCTCTAGACGCCTCCTATAGCCTTTGATGAGTGTCTGGATTCTGGATGGAGGTATTTTTGACTATTCTTCCATACAAAATCTCTCCAGTTCAGTTCAATTTAATGGCTGCCAAGCATGGACAGCCTGCTTCAAATCATCCCATAGATTTAGATATTCAAGTCAAGGGACTGTGATGGCCATTCCAGAACATTGTACTTCTCCCTCTGCACGAATGCCTTTGCAGATTTCAAACTGTGTTTTGGGTCATTGTCTTGTTGGAATATCCAACCCCTGCGTAACTTCAACTTTGTGATTGATGCTTGAACATTATGCTGAAGAATTTGTTGATATTGGGTTGAAATCATCCGACCCTCAACTTTAACAAGGGCCCCAGTCCCTGAACTAGCCACACGGCCCCACAGCATGATGGAACCTCCACCAAATTTGACAGTAGGTAGCAGGTGTTTTTCTTGGAATGTGGTCTTCTTCTGCCATGCAAAGCGCTTTTTGCTATGACTAAATAACTCAATTTTTGTCTCATAAATCCAAAGCACTTTGTTCCAAAATGAATCTGGCTTGTCTAAATGAGCATTTGCATAAAATAAGTGACTCTGTTTGTGGCCTGAGTGCAGAAAGGGCTTCTTTCTCATCACCCTGCCATACAGATGTTCTTTGTGCAAATTGCACTGAATTGTAGAACAATGTACAGATACACCATCTGCAGCAAGATGTTCTTGCAGGTCTTTGGAGGTGATCTGTGGGTTGTCTATAACCATTCTCACAATCCTGCGCATATGCTGCTCCTGTATTTTTCTTGGCCTGCCAGACCTGCTGGGTTTAACAGCAACTGTGCCTGTGGCCTTCCATTTCCTGATTTCATTCCTTACAATTGAAACTGACAGTTTAAACCTCTGAGATCGCTTTTTGTAGTCTTCCCCTAAACCATGAGACTCAACAATCTTTGTTTTCAAATCTTTTGAGAGTTGCTTTGAGGATCCCATGCTGTCACTCTTCAGATGAGAGTCAAAGGGAAGGAAGCACAACTTGCAATTGACCACCTTAAATACCTTTTGCCACTCATGATTGGACACACCTGTCTATGAAGTTCAGGGCTTAACGAGCTAATCCAATCAATTTGGTGTTGCAAGTAATCAATATTGAGCAGTTACATGCATTCATTTCAGCAAAATTACAAGGGAACCCAAATTTTTGTACAACGTTTTTCAAATTTGATTTAATTTCAGACAACTAAATACTGCTTCACTAAAAATCTTTGTTCGGAAAACACCCCAGTACTCCGATGTTCCTAGGAAATGAGACATACCACTGTTATCTTTTTTGTTGAAAGGAGAGTCGATTATTACACAGGCTAAGAGGGGTTCCCTTAATTTTTTCATATGACTGTAAGATGTTATAGATAGGCAGTAGGACAAAAGTGATATCTTACATTACATCATCATTCACAGCAAGCATTATTCATTATAGTATTATACACAATGAACACAAGAACAACAAAAAAGCATCAAACTGCATTATCTGGCAGAACAAAAATCTTGGCAAAGCAAGAAAAGCCAATGTACAGTGCATCAGGAAAGTATTCACAGCGCATCACTTTTTCCACATTTTGTTATGTTACAGCCTTTTTCCAAAATGGATTAAATTCATTTTTTTCCTCAGAATTCTACACACAACACCCCATAATGACAACACGAAAAAAGTTTACTTGAGGTTTTTGCAAATTTATTAAAAATAAAATAACTGAGAAATCACATGTACATAAGTATTCACAGCCTCAAGTCTTTTTGAATATGATGCCACAAGCTTGGCACACCTATCCTTGGCCAGTTTTGCCCATTCCTCTTTGCAGCACCTCTCAAGCTCCATCAGGTTGGATGGGAAGCGTCGGTTCACAGCCATTTTAAGATCTCTCCAGAGATGTTCAATCGGATTCAAGTCTGGGCCACACAAGGACATTCAGAGAGTTGTCCTGAAGCCACTCCTTTGATATCTTGGCTGTGTGCTTAGGGTCGTTGTCCTGCTGAAAGATGAACTGTCGTCCCAGTCTGAGATCAAGAGCGCTCTGGAGCAGGTTTTCATCCAGGATGTCTCTGTACATTGCTGCAGTCATCTTTCCCTTTATCCTGACTAGTCTCCCAGTTCCTGCCGCTGAAAAACAACCCCACAGCATGATGCTGCCACCACCATGCTTCACTGCAGGGATGGTATTGGCCTGGTGATGAGCAGTGCCTGGTTTCCTCCAAATGTGACGCCTGGCATTCACACCAAAGAGTTCAATCTTTGTCTCATCAGACCAGAGAATTTTGTTTCTCAGGGTCTGGGAGTCCTTCAGGTGCCTTTTGGCAAACTCCAGGCGGGCTGCCATGTGCCTTTTACTAAGGAGTGGCTTCCTTCTGGCCACTCTACCATACAGGCCTGATTGGTGGATTGCTACAAAGATGGTTGTCCTATTGGAAGGTTCTCCTCTCTCAACAAGAGGACCTCTGAAGCTCTGACAGAGTAACCATCGGGTTCTTGGTCACCTCCCTGACTAAGGCCCTTCTCCCCCGATTGCTCAGTTTAGATGGCCGGCCAGCTCTAGGAAGAGTCCTGGTGGTTTCGAACTTCTTCCACTTACGGATGATGGAGGCCACTGTGTTTATTGGGACCTTCAAAGCAGCAGAAATATTTCTGTAACCTTCCCCAGATTTGTGCCTCAAGACAATCCTGTCTCGGAGGTCTACAGAAAATTCCTTTGACTTCATGCTTGGTTTGTGCTCTGACATGAACTGTCAATTGTGGGACTTTATATAGACAGGTGTGTGCCTTTCAAAATCTTGTCCAAGCAACTGAATTTACCACATGTGGACTCCAATTAAGCTGTAGAAACATCTCAAGGATGAAAAGGGGAAACAGGATGCACCGGAGCTCAATTTTGAGCTTCATGGCAAAGGCTGTGAATACTTATGTACATGTGCTTTCTCAGTGTTTTTATTTTTAATAAATTTGTGAAAACCTCAAGTAAACTTTTTTCATGTTGTCATTATGGAGTCTTGTGTGTAGAATTCTGAGGAAAAAAATGAATTTAATCCATTTTGGAATAAGGCTGTAACATAACAAAATGTGGAAAAAGTGATGCGCTGTGAATACTTTCCTGATGCATTGTATTACTGGAGTAACTTTCAAATGTGGGGGCTGTAAAGTTACACATAGTACAATTTAATAAAATTTACCAATTAAGCAAGCATAATATTTAAGAGAGTTTTAGCTTTTAACAATGTATTAACAGATCAATGGAGAGGAAGGAATATTTCAAAGTCCAACCATAGAGCAGGGAACATTTCATCTTTTTTCACTTACTTACAGACCTGCAGGTAACCATCCTGTTGTGTTAGCATATATTCCCCAACCACCCAAAAAAAGTCATGTACAAACAGTATTGCTTCAGCATACATTATCCTCAGTGAGTGGACAATGTTCTGCCAAGAGAACTACAGCTGAAAGAGAATACTTGGGAAGCTCTCCTGCAGGCAGTGAGCAGACTATAGCTGCTTTATTCAAACAAGCAAAATCAAAAAAACAAAACCAGGGTAAAACATTCCAACTGCTCAACAACAAACCACAACCCAACCCTTAAGTTTAACCAAAGGAAGGATACAATTCTATATAAACATTAAAAGTTAAAAACACAAAAAAGCATTCTGCTACTACTCAACTAAACTCTAATTCACCTCTCATATAAATGCCACATTTTGTTTCTAACAATAATTTAATAAAACAAAATAGAAGGTTTCTGCACATACATATATATTCTGCACCATGCCTGGACTGAAAACACTTCAAAGAATATTTTCAAAGGCCAACAGAATACTTTCAAAACATCAGCCATTTTTAGTATATCTATTGAGCCTAATCTTCATCTTTCAGCTGCTTTCATTAGGGGATGCTAGAGCAGATCATCTTTTACCATATCTTCTTGTCCTCCGCATCTTGTTCTGTTACACCCATTACCTGCATGTCCTCTCTTACCACATCCATAAACCTTCTCTTTGGCCTTCATCTTTTTCTGTTACCTAGGAGCTCTGTCTTTAATATCCTTCTCCCAATATACTCAGCATCTCTCCTCTGCATATGTCCGAACCAATGCAATCTCACCTCTCCAACCGTCCAACTTGAGCTGACCTTCTAATGTCCTCATTTCTAATTTTATCCATCCTCGTCACACCCAATGCAAATCTTAGCATCTTTAACTCTGCCACCTGCAGCTCTGTCTCCTGCTTTCTGGTCAGTGCCACCATCTCCAACTACATATAACAAAGCTGGTCTCACTACCGTCATGTAGACCTTCCCTTTCACACTTGCTGGTACCCGTCTGTCACAAATCACTCCTGACACTCTTCTCCACCCATTCCATCTTGCCTGTACTTTTTCACCTCTCTTTCACAATCCCCATTACTCTGTACTGTTGATCCCAAGTATTTAATCTCATCCACCTTCGCCAACTCTACTTCTTGCATCCTCACCATTCCACGGACTTCCCTCTCATTCACACACATGTATTCTGCCTTGTTCCTACTGATCTTCATTCCTCTCCTCTCCAGAGTATATCTTCATTCAAAGTTGACAGGGCTAATACAGGGCAAGAATATAAAATGAAATTCTGGGTATCTAGTTGGATGAAAAATGTACTAGTTCATTCTGTGAAACACAGCAAATACACATCTAGATGAACAAATGTTTTATTTAAGAGATGGCATTCATTTTTGCAGGACTTACAATTAATTGGAATTGAATTGGATCAACATCTTTAAAGTTAAAGTAAAATGAGCACCTGTATGGTGGGTGGTGCTAACATTTTAACGTCTTGTGATGATTCCCATTTTATTTGTGCTAAATCATTTTTCATAAGCTATATTCCAATTCTGTACATTTTACCTGGTTAGATTTCAAACTGGAGTTATTTGTATTTTGGTTTTGGCTACTAAACACGGAGGACCTTCTGTGGAGGTCTGATTCAGGGATGTATGTAATTACATTTTGACTAATCAAGGTTAGTTTTACACATATTTAAGTGTTTGAGTCAAATTATCTAAAATTTAATTTCTGATACCAAAGGGTAACTTTAACCAGTAAAAACAGAGTTATAAATAGGACTGCATAATAAAATCATATCAATTTATATTTTAAACTGCTCAATAACGACAGTCATGTGGTGAGTCAATTTCAATAGTTTTGATATGCTAAAGGTTTTCATCTTACTCCTGTCTACTTTAAGTACAATTCCAATGTAGTCCTACCCAGTCCCACCCATGGTATGAAAATTAAGTCAGATGCTGCAAAATATTAAGTTGGGTTCAATTCAACATGCGAGGTTCCTGCAGAATTTTTTTCTCTGTGCTGTATCAACATCATGCACCAGAAGGCGTGATCTTACTCTGTGCAGCAGGATCAACGCACATGTACTGTGCATGGCATGCATGGGGGCCACTGTGAAAAGGAGAGTGGCTAACTGCTCAATGCTCAGGAACTTCGTCGTCGGATCTTACTAGAAAAGGCGATGGAAAAAGAAAAGGAGGATGCAACATCGACATCATAAACCGTAAGGTGCATACTAATTCTGCGTGAGCAGGAAGACTCAATAAAACTAAATAAAATAAATAAATAAATAAATAAAGTGACGGTAAGATACGAAGGAGGCAAATTCACCAGCGTTTGTGTGTCAGCTTTTATCACTCCAGATCAGAGAATGTCCAGTTCCATTGCCTCAAAACACCACTCACATCTACAGTTATTCCCAGTTTCAAATAAAAACGAACAGTGTCAGATCCCTGGGTGGATGGGCGGTAGTATGTATCGTGATTGTGAGTGAGAGAATAAAAGTGGAAAAAAAAAAGGTAACTTTTACAAGTACAGTACTATAAATGTAAACGGTCCGTTACAGACACAAACCAAATGTGTGTATTGTATAATATTAACAATAAGAGCAGCTCACTACTGAAAACGGCAAATATAGGAGGCAGTGGGGATCGAACCGGTGGCCTCTTCACTACAAGTCAGCAAATCTTACCGCTACACTACAGAAGCTGTTGCATCGTGTTTGAACCTTTTGTGAAAGTTTTTATTTGATCTTTGGACTTCAGGCTTCACACATTCTGTAGTTTATGCCTACATTTTGTAACATTTATTACTAAAATATGAAAGAGTTTCTGCTTTAACAATGTGTTTACACAGATTACTGTAGAAACAGAACACACATGAAATGCATGTGTTCCAAATAATGATCTATTATTTCCACTCTAAAACTCCAGCAGTTCATTCCCAGATAATCAAACAAGGCATGAGCTGGGAGAAGTTTGTGCACGTTCTAATTCAGTGGGGGGATGGAATAGCAGGCTGTTTGCTGCTGGTCTTAATCGGCACATTTACAGGACAAAAGACGCTGACGGAGAGGTGCAAACGGATTTAAGGTGGGTCGGATTTATGAGTTTTCTCGTAAGCTCTGGTAATTCTAGTGTTATCCAAATCAGTGCCCTGGTAGTAGGTGGAGCAGATCATTTGAATGAGCAGATTCTTGAACATCTGACTCTTGGCAAATTTTAACTAAATAACTGACTTTTCTAATGCATCATATAAATTGAAATATTATAAAAAATAAAAATACACATTTGCAACCACAAGTTTTGTTTTTTGATTTTCTGATATAATATCCCAAAGCAATGTTTGATTCTGTGTCTATGACACCTAAAAAGATTTTACTGACTATCAGCATTGTTTTGTTATTAACACTAGAATTACCAAAGCCTACAAAAAAACTTGTAAATCCGTCCCACCTTAAATCCCTTCGCACTTCTCTGTCAGCGTCTTTTGTCTTCTAAATGTGTCGATAAGCAGCAAGCAGCCTGCTATCACATCCCCCCACCGTCGCACAAAGTTTTCTCAGCTCAAGTCCGTTTACCTGTGTGTCAGTTGCTTAGAGTTGTATAGACTAGACTAAACACTATATCTTTTTTTGGAACACATGAATTTCATGTGTGTTCTGTGTCTACAACAATCTATGTAAACACATTGTTAAAAAAGAAATGTTTTTCATGTTTTAGTAATAATTAACAAAATGTAGACATGAAGTGTATAATGTGTGAAACCTGAAGTCCAAATATCAAATAAACACTTTCACAAAAAAGTGCAAGTAAAACAAAACCAAGTGTCTTTTATTCAAGAGTATTACTGCAGAAAAAGAACCTGTGTTAGAATGCGACATTGACACGTCTTTAACACAACTGCTTTGGGTGGTGTAATGGTAAGAACTGCTGACTGGTAATCAAAGGGTCACGAGTTCAATCCTGCACAAGTCCGTTTTGAGAAGTGAACTGCTCTTAGTCTTACTATTTTGGAATAAAAACATACATTTGAGTCTGTAACAGCTGGTGTACATGTATGGTACTTTTTATGGTTTTTATTCAGTTTTATTCTCCCAGTTACATTCCCACTCCCCCGATCTGACACTGCTGTTTTCACGTAAAGACGCGCTATGGCAGAGGTGAACTCAGATAATGAAGAGGATTCTACATCAGAGAAAGAATGCACATCACACTTTTGCCGTCACTGTACTTTGTATATAAAAGCCAGATCGAATGTTATTTACCTTGATTTATTTAATTAGTGTCTACAGCGTAAAGTCACAAGTAGACTGCAGAGCTTCCTGTGTTTGGTCGACACGGGCATGCTCAAAAAGTACATGTGTAATGCCACAAAAAGTGTATGCTGACACTTTAGTACGCAAGCAATGGTGCAAGAATGCACCAGACTTCTTTTTTGGGCACATACACTGTCCAGATCTAAACACTAGAGTGGAGAGTCGCCCACGTACTAAAGAGTCTATAGCTGCAGGTGGAAGCTGCCATCATTGTACTTTGCATATAAGAGCTAGATTGAATGTTATTTATCTTGATTTATTTACTTATCTTCCTACAGCATAAAGTCACAAGTAGACTGCAAAGCATCCCGTGTACATATACAAAGTACAGCGATGGCAAAAGGGCAAAAAGGCATTCTTTCTCTAATGTAGAACAGTTTGAAATTGAGTTTCTTATATTTTTTAGCTTGCTTAGTTGACGGCATAGAGAGAATAAAAATATCCTTAAGGATCTGTTTTAACATCCAGGAAATCTACAGTTAGGATTAATTAATTGACACCATGTAAACTAATGGGTACTAATGAAGAAAACTACCACCACCAGGTTATCATTATATTACATAAAAACAGAATGGGTATTCATGACTACCACCTAGAATTATGTGAAGTTAAACCATGAATGTAAAAATGTCATGTTTAATTCAATTCAATGAGAAAAGGAAAAAAAGAGGCTGTTTTAAAACTTCCTATAGTTTTTGTAAGGGTAGCTTGGTGATGTACTAATTAAAACTGCTGCTTCAAATATCCTGCTCCTTTCTGTGTCTGTATTGGTTTTTCTTATGGTGCTCAGGTTTTTCCCCAAAACTGCCAAAAACGTGTGTTAGAAGAATTGGTAATTCTAACTTGGCCCCATATTAAGTGTGGGTGTGTGCACCCAGTGATGAACTTGCACCCTCTAGTATGAGGACACCCAACCTCCATAGAATTGACCAAATTTTACAATGTTATTTTACAGCTGCAGTGACTTGTGTGGAGTCTGCATCAGTGACAGACAAATCAGTAGTCTAGACAATCAGGAATACCGAACAACCAAACTACAAACTTGCAAAGCCTAGTGGATCTTTGGTCCATGTAATATTTTCCTAATCAAAAACAATTTGGTAAAAAAAAAGACCCAATTCTTCATATACACAACTTTGGTGTTGCATATAAAGACAGCTACTTATAGCCAGACTGTTGTAACCACCTTTTAAAGCCTGGTTTATACTTGACCCAGCCATGCTAGTTGCGAGGGCAGCAGAGCAAAAATTACTTCAGATGTGGCAATAGGTCATTGTCATTTTTTCTAACTGTGCAGTGATGCAAGCGCAATGCCACGTACCCCAAAATGGTGAATTTCAAGGAGAGGCTGGTTACATGGCTGCCAGAATGATGAATGAAGGGCTGAATATGTCATAACAGGTCATCAACGTGCAAAGAAGTAAAAATATCTGAAGTGCAACTCTTTATTATGTTGGTCACCCAGTTACGAGAATATTATACTCACTCTCGCTTTTGGTTAATGGGTCTCCACACACACAGACACACCAGTTAGCAATTTGGTGAAATTGTGCAGCACGTCTATATGGCAAGCGACAGAAGAAATAGCATTAGCTGTAAAGCAAATGGAGCAGTGAGGGCAAGAATGGCAAAGGTTAATCGCAACCTCTCATTTTGTACTACAATATACTGTAAGTAATAATTAAAGCATACTTTGGTATGGATTAAAAAAAAGGAGGAGAAGAGAGGATAAAGCAAACTGTTTCACTACTGCAACAATACCAGCTATAAGTAATAGGAATCTAATTACAAGCAGCATTCTGACACAAATAAAAAAAAAGAATTTTTCAAATACTGGAAGAACTTTTTTAGCGCCCTGTGCTGGCTGGGATTGGCTCCAGTGGACCCCCGTGAACTCTGTGTTAGAATATAGCGGGTTGGACAATGACTGACTGACTTTTTCAGCAGATTAATTATGGAAAATATTCCACAAAGTAGGGATGACTGCAGTTAGGGGACAACATCATAACCAAGTCTACGAATGTACCGTGCTGTATGCAGAGAGCATCCAAAAACACATACAAAAGCAGTCCACTGTTTTCAGAAAAAAGTTACTTTAGGATTGAAAAGGTCAGAAGGCGCAGTAACATTAGACTGTCTACTAGTCAGTCTGGACTATCTAACAAATGCCGATGATGTGTGGAGTTATTTCATGAAGGGTTGGAAAAATGTATACTAATGCAGCAGGAACTAACTGACAAGGCTTACTTCAGCTAAGAAAATGACCTAATATATTTAGCAGTTTGTTGATCATATTTGATGGCTTGAATGTTCCAACAATGCTACTGTAAGTCTTTCAAGTGTTCAGCCTTAGGAAATGGACATTAACTGTTGGACATCAGAAGGCTATACTCCATTACAAACAGATATTGCCTTATGCAGCTAAAGGAGGAGTATGACAGGAATCTTAAAAAAATAAACAAATAAATAAGATACTTACCATTAGCTGATGTGTGTTTTGGGCAACTAACAGGTTTTCTGAAGGTTGTGAACATGCTCCCTACTAGTATCCCAAAAACTGCAGAGGGCGAGCATGCTGTATCAGGCCTAATCTTAACCTTTAAAGAACCTAAGCACCCTCTTAATGGTCCAAGCAGGACAATTTTTTAAATGCAACCATATACACAGATTACTGGTGGTGGTCAACTAATGGACATATTATACCTCAGAATAACCCAGAAAGTCAAATGGATGATAATTATTGACAGAGAAACTAATTGGTGGGACCTGAATTAGGTTAGGTCTGAAAATAACATTTGGGAATGTTAGCTGTATTTCAGTTCATTTTTGAAAAAAATAGTTGTGTATTGTTTTAAAAAAAAATTTTAAAAAAATCACACATTAGCATGACATAATACTTTAAAATCATCTATTTGCGAAAATGTTCCCTATCAAGATGCCGATTGCATTTATGTTGTGGTAGAAGAGCGTGATGTAGTTGTGTACAACAAACCTTTACAAGTAAATGTTGCTGTAAGAAGATGCAGGTAACTCTCCACTCCATGTATAAAGCTGGGCTACCCGGAGTAGCAGGTTTGCAAAGGTGGAAGCCCAGCAGACTACCATATGCATTTACAATTTGTCCACCCCCACCGACAGGTTTCCACCTATTTACCTCGGTTCACGAACGTCTTCGTACATGTACAAATCGGTTTACGACCAAAACGTTTGCCTTGGTTCAAGACTACACACTTGGTATACGAACAAGCCAGTTTCCCTTTCGGTTTGTACATGTTCTGTCTCTCCCTGTGCATTTCCTGTGCAGCGAGTGAACGAGCAAGACAGAGGGAGCACGACACACACACACAGGTGCGCGAGACAGAGGCACACACAGGCACTCCAGGCTCTCGAAAGAGAGACACACACACAGGTGCGTGAGAGAGACACACGCACACACGACAGAGAGAGCGAACAAGCGAGAGAGGGAGGGCTGGGCACATAAGATAGAAAAGGCTTGTTTTTATTTTCAGTTTTGTTTACAGCGATCGGTTCATAGCGTGCATTGTGGCAATGTTACTTTTCTTGGTGGTTTATTAAATTACTGATTTTTCAAATGTTCATTTTTTTTCCCTGTGCTTAAAACTCAAAAAAAAAAAAAAGGGTTTTTAGCACTATAGAGCAAACTATTGCAGTGTTAATTTTCTCTGTTGTTCAAGGTTTTCTCAGTGTTATTCAATGTTTTTACATTTAGTTTACTATTACGCTGTGCATTCTATGGTGTATTTAACTATATTTGTGCTTAAAAACTAAAAAAATATATATTTACATACAATTTGTACGGTCTGGAATGGATTAATTGTATTTACATACAATCCTATGGGGGAAATTGCTTTGGTTCACGACCAGTGCTTTGGAACGAATTATGGTCGTGAACCGAGGTTCCACTGCATTTGGTAGCATTGCTTCTAAAAGGTAGCAGTTAAATGATCACATACTGTGTAAGCCTGTGCTGTAAAAAGCCGGGGGTCCTAAAAACTATTGAAATCGTCAGAGAAAAAACTGTCAGGTAATTGAATTGAAGAACTACCCTGGCCATCTCTCTCCTAGGAGAATTCGTTTTGCCGTTTTCCACTGTATTTTACTATCTTCTGGATATTTAAGTTTCTATCCCAAAGTCCAAAGAAACACATGCAGGTCTGCCCTTGAGCAAGGCCCTTAACCCGCAATTGCCGAGCGCTTTTAGTAGTGAGAAAAGCGCTATATAAATGCAAAGAATTATTATCATTATTACTGCCATTTCTGAACTCCTTTGATCTATATGTACCAGTGTTCAATATACTTGGTGATGCACTGATGTCCCATCACCAACTTGTTTCTACTAGTGATAGCCCCTAACTCCTAACTAGCCTGATCTAGAACTACATTACTACAGAACAATAGATGGAGAGGTGGATGGGCCAATCTCTTCAGCACTGGCCTGTTACTGTTTTAACCAAATGCTGTTATTTAATATGCAAGTGTGTCACTGTTTTATCAAAAATGTACCTTTGCCAAAAATCATCAAGCAATCAGCAGCTCTAAGATCAGAAACAGATGACCACTGACAAAAGGTAGATACAAATTTTGTGGAGTAACAAATGAACGAAAATCAGTCACTTAAGTGCCAAGTCCAATACTGGTGGCAAAAGAGGCATATCAGAAAGACATCTTGTTCCACCTTCTTGCTAGTGAGGTAAGAGAGTACAGAATAATAGGGTGGTAAAGCTGTAGTGGGTTAAGAAACACAAATCCTGGAGGTTTGGAAAAAGTTACCATGTCTAATGAATCCTTCCTCCTTTTGATTCCCACTTATTGAAGGACAAAACCAGAACTCAAAACCAAATAAACAGATGTACAAGACAGTTAACCCAGAGTGACTTCACAAGTACAGTGAGAAGACACTAACAAAGTACATGCAAACAACAACTTGGCGCAGGCATCAAACCTGACACGCTAAATCCATGATTTTAACCACTCTACCATGATGTGACGCTAGAAAAAACATCTTGAATATAATTAAACATTACCAAGTTTGTGTTAATTGCATGTGAACTACACAGAGTAATTTTTAGAATCATTTGTAAGAACTGTGGAGGAAAAAAAATTACAATTTGACTAAAATAAAAAAAACATACAAGGTGGCTAAATCCACCAGTTTATGCAAAATATAATTTAAAATCACATATCTCTTTTTGATTTATTGGCCTTATTTCTAATTTACATGTTTTACATATACAGTACTTAAATGATGGTTCCACAAAACAAGTAATTACTTATGAAAGGTACATACAGAGCAGAATTTAACTGTTTACATCTTGCGTTGTAGGATTTTCCAGACCCATTGATTAGTTTTTATAATGAATGAAGTTGTCTGACAAACAAGTGGAGGTCATTCACTTCATCAGGTCTGTCTGGTTAGCTGATCACCTTAGTGTGCACAGCTCAGTGGTGCGCTGCAAGTTCCTACAGTGCTCTGTGTGAAGAAGTGGTTCCTGTATTTCATCTTGAATACACTTTTCCTCCACTTCTTTAGCATCCTTGAGTATGGGATTCATTGGTCAACTGAAAAGTTTACCAATTAAAATACTTTTATATGTTGTAACAAAGTCTTTACCATGTGAACAAGATATTTACAATTTTTGACTACACACATACAGTATAGCAGGCACCAGAAATTTTATGTAGACAGAATAAACATGCTTTGGTAACAGAAAGTACTTTCATGTACATACAGGAGAACTACTGCATTAAATGGAGTTGGTACCTTCTTACAAGTTGAAATGAAGATAAAATTGAAAATGATTTACAGTATGTCTAAACACTGTTGATTGAAAAGTACATTTTTTTCATGTTTCAAGCACAACAGTTTACTTACTTGGGATCCTTATTTTCTGAGGCGGCTTCCTGGAACATACTGGTTGCACTCTCTAAGCTTTCAACCGAGATTCTTTTTTGGTCTTTGCTTATTTGCCCTTTAAGAGATTGCAGCTTTCTTTTAGATGTCACTTCCACTTTCATTGATCCCAGAAGGTCCAGTAACTTTTCTTTTCCTGACTCCTGTGGCTTGGCTTTGGGGTCGCCGTTCTCCTCGTTATCTTTGGATGGAGTATGTTTCTTTGCCTGCATTATAGCTGTGCTTGCACTGAAAGTACGATGACAGTGCACAGAAGCTCTAAAACATAAATGCATAAAAAAATAAAGTTAACGTTTCAGTTGGCAATGGTTTTTAGTAATATACTACCAGTGCATAAATAATAAAACAGGAAATTTAGACAGCTTGTCATTTTATATTCAACTAACATTTTCACATTAGTGTTGTGTGGTCCCTATGGCTCTAAACCTTACTCAAAACATCAACATTTTCTTTCGCCATATGAATGGCACTTTCTAATCTTTATATGAAATCAACTCTTAGCCAGTATATAACTTTGTTCTAAACTGTCAATGAAGTAGGTATAAAAGCAACAGCTGACACCCACCCTACCTAACTGTTTTATGATGTTAAACGGTTCTGTCAAGTTTTAATCTTAGTCTGTTTAAGACTACACAATTTAACTCTACTTCTTTATTTCTTCCTTACAGTAATACCCTGTAATACTATCATTACTCTTTTAGCTCCTTTCTGGTTCCCCCTTACTAGCACTTTTGTGTCCTTCTGGTGATATACACTGCTGTTAGCAATTTTAGCCTACATAAGTGGTTTGTACTCTCACTCAATGTGCGTGTGTTTGTGCGTCTTGGTCCTTCCAACTCGATGCTTGTTACGGTATTATTCTTTATTTGGCTGGTAAATAGTAACAATTACATGCAACTGTGGCAGACGACCGGGGATCTTGTCCCACCGGGACGCCTGGAAGAAGGACGTACCAGGAGAGGGGCACTATCTTTCCCTGGGCGCAAAGAGCAACCTCCCTGGGTGGTATCGGGGCCACAAATGTGGAACACTGGAGCTCATGCCTTTTGGGCTCTGTGGCTACTGCCAGGGGGTGCGGAACGACTTAACAAGCCCGTCTGGGCTGTGATGCAGCCATACCCAGAAGTGCAGTCTAATTAGGCTAATTACCACCTGAAGCAGATCTGGGTGGGCTATAAAAGGTGCCTGCAGCCACCACTCAAGGAGCCAGAGTCGGGTGGAAGAGGACGTAGCTTACAAGGAGGAGTGGAGGCAGCGGCTGAACGGTAGAGAAAAGGACTGGGTTTATGCACGATATTCTGTGTGGTATATTGTGGCAGTCAGATGGGGGCTTATGTCCGGTTGGGACACCTGGAAGGACCGGGAGAGGGATTATACCTCCCCTGGGCCACGAGAGGTCAGCCACCCAGGTCTATATGAGGGCCACGGGAACCGAGCATGGAAGCTCAACTCTGTTGGGGCCCGTGGCCACCCAATGTCAATGTCAATTTATTTATATTGCACATTTAAAACAACATAGGAATGCTGTGGCCAAAATGCTTTACAATAATAGAATAAAAGAAAACATACAAATAACATGAATAGAAATAAAATATAAGAACATAAATAAAATAAATAATAAATAGAAGTAAAGTTACATAATCACAATGGGGAAACCATCAGTATTACTGAAGGTCACGGAATGCAAGTGAATAGAAATGAGTCTTTAATCTCGTTTTGAACAGTTCAATTGTAGACAACTCCTTTATGTGATGAGGTAAAGAGTTCCACAGCTGTAAACGCTCTGCCCCGCTTAGTTTTACACTTAGTACGAGGGACAACAAGAGACAGCTGACCAGAAGATCTAAGCACTCTAGATGGCTGGTGTAAAGCACACAATTCAGATAAATAGGCAGGAGCAATCCCATGTAAAGATTTAAAAACTAGCAATAAGATTTTAAAATCAATTCGAAAACTGACAGGGAGCCAGTGTAAAGAAGCGAATACTGGAGAAACACAGTCAGACTTTCTTGCCCCAACCAGGAAGCGGGCGGCAGCATTCTGGACCAACTGTAAACTGCGTATCAGGGATTTGCTAATCCCAGAATACAGCGAGTTGCAGTAATCAAGGCGCGAGAAGATAAAAGCATGAGTAGCTTTCTCAAGATCCCTAGAAGATAAAGACTTGATCTTACCTAATAGACAAAGCTGGAAAAAGCAACTCCTGACTACAGAATTAACCTGTTTCTCAAAAGAGAGGTTACTGTCAAAGATAACACCAAGACTGCAGACTTGAGGTTTGCAAAAGATAGAGAAAGAGCCGAAAAGTCCAAGACCAATTTGGGCTTTAGCTGATGGACCTACTATAAGCACCTCCGATTTATTTTGATTCAGATCAAGAAACGTATTAGATATCCAGGATCTTAGTTCAGAAAGACAGTTGTGCAGTTGATTTATTGCAGAGTTGCAGACAGGAATATAAACCTGTGTATCATCAGCATAGCAGTGTAAAGAAAAGTTAAATTTCCTAAAAATCGCTCCAATAGGGTGAAGGTATATAGAGAATAAAATAGGACCCAAAATGGATCCCTGAGGAACAGAACATTTAAGAGGAGCAACAGACGAAAAAGAAGAATTTAAAGTCACTGAAAAGTGTCTACCAGTTAAATATGACCTGAACCAGTTAAGAGCAGCCCCTTTAAACCCAACAAGATGTTCAAGCTGCATCAGCAATATCTCATGGTCAATAGTGTCAAAGGCAGTGGTCAGGTCAAGGAGGACAAGGACTGCAGCGCCACCTGAGTCAGTAATAATAGAGATGTCACTGAATACTTTAAGGAGGGCCGTCTCAACACCATGATAACGCCTAAAACCAGATTGGTGGATCTCAAATAAATTATTGGAGTTAAGGTGATCAACCAATTGATTATAAATAATACTTTCTAAAATATTAGCCAGAAATGGCAGTTGGGAAATCGGGCGAAAATTGGCTAAAACTCCAGGATCTAATACTGCCTTTTTTAGACAGGGACGCACCGTAGCATGTTTAAAAAAATGAGGGCACAGATCCCTCACTAATAAAATCACCACAAGGGGGTGCCCGGAGGATTAAGGAGCCCTGGATGTCAGCACGTCTGCCACACAAGTATGAGGATGCAGGGAGTTGGTGAAGGTGGATGAGTTTAAATACTTGGGATCAACAGTATAGAATAATGGAGATTGTGGAAGAGAGGTGAGGAAGAGGATGCAGGCAGAGTGGAATGGTTGGAGTGTCAGGAGTGATTTGTGACAGATGGATACCAGCAAGTGTGAAAGGGAAGGTCCACAGGATGGTAGTGAGACCACCTATGTTATATGGGTTGGAGAAAGTGGCACTGACCAGAAAGCAGGTGACAGAGCTGGAGGTGGCAGAGTCAAATATGTTAGATATGTATTGGGTATGATGAGGATGGACAGGATTAGAAATGAGGACATTAGAGGGTTGGCACAGGTTGGATGGATGGGAGACAAAGTCAGAGAGGCGAGATTGCATTGGTTTGGACATGAGCAGAGGAGTGATGCGGAGTATATCGGGAGAAGGTTGCTAAGAATGGAGCTGCCAGGCAGGAGGAAGGCCTAAGACAAGGTTTACGGATGTGGTGAAAGAAGACATGCAGATGATAGGTGTCACAGAGCAAGATGTAGAGAATGGGAAGATACTGAACAAGATGATCCACTGTGGCAGCTGAAAGACAGATAGACAGATTGTTCCTTTGTAAAAGTGACTCTATGAAATTGAAGGTGCTGTCGACTCGGGCATAAGAGTTAAAAAGACAAGAAAAGAGAAAATAAACTGAATAGTTATAAAAGTACTTTACAAAATATACAAATTGTACTTGTTATATATACAAATTGCACCGGTTGACGTAAGATGGGAGAATGATATGGAGCAGTATTATTTGAGTTCAGGGCCATGATTGCTTTTGGATAAAAGCTGTTTTTAAGGTGGTTTGTCCTGGTTTTCATTGCTCTGTACCTCTTGCCCGATGGCAATAGCTGGAAGAAGCAATGACCGGGATGTGATGAATCCTGTGAAATGTCTATTGCTTTTTTGTGGCATCAGAGGTGTAGGTTTGTTTCAGAGTGGGGAGGGTACAACCAATTGTTCTCTCCGCTGTCCTGACGACCCTGTGGAAGTGCAGCTGCCGTACTACACACACAGTCTGTATGTAAGCACGATGGAACAGTGATAAAAAGGGAAGGAGCAGATTTTTGAGGAGATGGTTCTTTCTGAGGATTCTCTGAAAATACAATCTCTGCTATGCCTTCTTCAGCAGCTCTTTGGTGTTGGAGCTCCAGGTCAGGTCATCCTTCAGCTTAATGCCCAGAAACCAGGACCCTCTCGACACAGGCCCCGTTTATGCTGTGTATCCCAAAAACTCTCCCAAAATTTTTTTGGCTAGGAAATGAAGGAGCAGATAAGAGTAGTAGAGTCTATTTTGGAAATCTGATCATGTTTTAGTGTTTAATGGAATATAAGAGTATCTGCCCTGGGTAGTCACATAAATACATAAAAAAATACTGAATCTGAATGAAATCTCACCATTTGAGGCATACTGATATTAGTATGATTAGTTTTGATTACTTCTTTAAGTTCTTTCTTTAGCCTACTGCATCATCTCATTAAAATCTCGTTCATTGCTACTGAAATCGAACACAGTGGAGCTACAGTCCAGTTAAAGAAGCTGTCATGTTGCTGCAAAGTACTGATAAACTTAACGAGCTGAGAGCTGAACTTGAATTTGTATCTGTTCACTGCCAGCCAATTATGAACACTCAGACTTCTTTTGAGGTTACACCAAAGTGTCTGACTTACTGTCTTGCCTGAAATCGTCCAGATTTCCAATTGCAACCAGCAGCTGTGAAGATGCAAAGCACAACGCTGCTAAACTTGAAGAATATTCTGTGAGAACCAAACAGCCGGCAATAGACCTATTCAGATCTGTGAGAATATTTGATCCATGACAGCTACCACTCTTATTGAAGAATTTTGCTGATCATGCACCATCAGTGCCAACAATGATGGCTGCTGCAGATGAATGGCAAACTTATCTGGACATAGCATCTCGTGAAGTAATTCCAACTGATATCACTGCTTTTTGGCGTGCCTTAGAGGACAGACTGCCTCTCTTAGCAGCTCTTACTAAAGTTTACATTGCGTTGCCGATCTCTTCTGTTGATGTGGAACGTTCCTTCTCAAAATGTGGATCAGTGTTGTCACCACTGTGATATTCTCTGTCACAAGTAAACCTACGAGCTTACTGTGCCGTTTTCTTCAACAATAAATAAACAATAACTTTAGAAATATTATTTGATAGTTTGTTGAGAATAATATTATGCCTACATGTGTTTCAGCATCGTTTGCCTAAAGCAAATCTGTGGATTAAAATGTGCGGATGTGAACGCTTTGATATACCTATTTGATTAGTATTACGAATTATGATTGATTATTATTAAGGATTAAGAATAAGAAAAATTGCATTTATTTTGCTTGGGTTACGAATTAGTCTTATGGAGTTCTGGTACTGCATTTAAAAAAACATGCCGCGGAATTTACCATTTCTTGCCGCGGTAAATCGTGGGCCCTAGTAATCTGAATAAAAGCAAATACTGTTTAATGAATTGCTCACTACACATGGACTGAGATATTTGTGCAGAGCTGTGCAAATAAGCTCTGGGCTTAGTGACTGCCTTCTTTGAAGACGAAGGAAAGTTTTTTCCACGACAGATGTTACACACCTAAACTATCACTCTCAAATCTCCTAGGGGTCCCGCCACCCCAAACTGCTTTTCGGTGGTATGCACCTAATATTCCACTCTCAAATCCTAGAAGGGGCGCTTCTCGTTGTGTCACATTATATAAATCGAGTATCTGGATATTTTCTTGCGCCACTATACGGATCTTTAGCTGTCAATCGGAAGCGGCCGTAAACGTTATTATGACCTGGTAACCTCTCTCCAGAATGTAAACAGCTGTACTAATCATGTATGTCGAACTGCATATGGAATTCAATAAAAAAAAAATCGTGCTTTCGTCAGGTCTGACCGCATTTGGCAAATGCAGCGTGATTGTCACTCGACAAATGAAGTGGTTTATAACGCAAGAGGTAAGCAAGCCGTTAATAGACTAAGAAAAAAACTATTACCCTTTACAAAATGAACACGTCTTTCCAAACTGATGAAGAAAAGCAAAATATTCAACCTTGGAGGGGTAAGAGAAACTGACATGTCTTAACAGTCTCATGCGTTGCACGGTTGCAAAATGTCATCTTAAAACTAAATTAGAGAAAATCAAAACTGCACTCTACCTCCATAACCTCCGCAGACTGGACATTTTTAAAACTGATGATCCTTTCATTTCTGTATACCACGGAATGCTCTCCACACTAAATATAAGCTGCAGTTTCGCACACCGCGTTCACAGCAAGAAGACACTCAGAGACCGCCCTCTCTCACTCCCCGGTGGTGCAGCAAGTTAAGTTCTCGACTTGAAAAAGTCAGCGTAGAACAAAGGGTCCGCATATTGTGGGGCACTTTTGGAAAATTAATTCAAGTGACAACTTTATTGGTACCTTTATTAAAAAAATACTTAACCATCGTTTTTTTCTTAAAAAAAACATTTGGTTCGTTTTAGTTCATTTGATTATTTTGTACAATGCTACATACATACAGAATGATTAAGAATCTTATCTTAATTAGACAGCATTTTCAATTAACAGGTGGCTGCAACACATTTCTATGCAACTCAAAACACACACATCACCGTTCTGACTCAGAACTTTTGAGTGCATTCTATCCTTTCTGTTTACCAGATCTAATGGCTCTGAACCCTTAAATGTAAGTAGTGTAATGTGGAGTCTGGACTGTCTGGAAATTTGACCTTAAACCATAAGGTTACCATTCAGTGGCATGTTGTGAGAAGGTCACTTAACCAGCTAATGCTCCAATTACAAAAACATTTAGGTAAACAAACTATAAAGTGCCAGTGTATCGGCCAGGAGTGGTGACCATTGGACGAGCAGGACTGGGGTTGTCCCCCAAGCCCTGCTATGGGAAATTCCAGTTTAAAGAGAGGCAGCAGGTGGTCCACAGGATGTAAGAGCAGCAGCAGATGAAGTCCGTGCCAGCAAGGAAGCATGACTGTGACGTCAGGGAGGAAGCATGGACAAGGTGGGACCAGACAGTCAAACAGGGTTCCACGTACCTCCCGTTTATAAATTCCAATGAACAAGAAATTTAACGCACTTGCACGCGCTACAGCCCACCCCGACACCTCCCAGAATTTCACATATCTGAATATGCAAATCACAGTAAATAGCCTCTTCCGTTCAGTGTTCTGTTAAAAGACTATGGCAAAAGCACATGGAAAAAAGAATTTCAGCGAATGCAAAGTGGAGGCAAGGAAAAATTTGTTGGCCTAAGCAGTGGTATAAGCAACAAAGTGAAAGTGATGAAGTGATACAGAGTGGCAGAGACACTCGAAAGTTCAAGTTCATGTCACACAGTGCCCAAAATAAAAAAGAATTGGTCAGATATCAAAGTCAATGTGAACAGGCGAGTTACAGCCCACCGTCTGTTTATTCTGTTCCAGACAATATTATACAGGCTGACCCCCGTACTGAGGATACAACATCTTCCGATGCTGGCTGCACACACACCTCTGCCTTGGCCTTTCTACAACAAAAACAACAACAACAACATTTATTTCTATAGCACATTTTCATACAAACAGTAGTTCAAAGTGCTTTACATAATAAAGAATAGAAAAATAAAAGACACAATAAGAAAACAAAATAAATCAACATTAATTAACATCGAATAAGAGTAAGGTTCAATGGCCAGGGGGGACAGAAAAAACAAAAACTCCAGACGGCTGGAGAAAAAATAAAATCTGTAGGGATTCCAGACCATGAGACCGCCCAGTCCCCACTGGGCATTCTACCTAACATAAATGAAACAGTCCTCTTTGGATTTAGGGTTCTCACGGAAGGGCTTGAGGATGATGATGGTCACGTAGACTTCTGCCTTTAAATCCATCCATCGTTGTTGGAGCATCATGAAGCTTTGAGTAGGTGGAGGTGGCGCAGGCCACCACCACAAAGAAACCGGAAAAAGAAACAGAAAAGAGAGTAGGGGTCTAGAGTCACAAAATGCAAAAGTGGATGCTGTAAGAGATGTGTCAAATGAAATAAGGTGTACAAGGTCTGTACTATGTGATACTGACCACAATTTACAGTAAATGAATTGGTTTAAAAAATAAATGCTGAATCTGATTACCTGTTTTTCCATCTTGTTAATTACATTCAAATCAAGTTGTAACGCTGTCCAAATTGGCTGTCCATTTGGTGGGTCAGGGTCATCATATCACATCTGTTCAAGTACAGGCAAGTCACGATTGTGTGCCACATTAGGCAGCACGCTACATGGTTGCAAAACGTGACACACTTTCTGGGGACTATAGAGCAGCACATTAATCGAGTGGAAATGCATTTTATTTACATAAGCTAATTCATTCTCTGAAGGCGCCTTTATAGTGTAGTGTCAGCACTGAGCACCGCAACGGATCAATTCTCTGCTCTTTACATGTCTCCACTGATCAGGCCTGTGACTGTATGGCTTATTCAGAAATGAACCAGGAATGTGGGATTGGGCTGAGGGAGGCTTTGGGGGGCCTAAAGACATCTCATGTCAGAAGATCTATTGAGTCAAAAAGTGAGTTTTGGTGAGGGCTCACTGCTGGGAGAAGGAAATGTTAAGATTAGGAGGTAAGAAGGGAGTGTTTTGGGGGTGTCACATTGCTTCATCTGTTAGAATACTTATGATTCTGTGCCACCACCACCTGATCAAAGCACTGTGATGTCCCTACTTTGATGGTTTAAAGGCCAGAGGTCCACATGACCGTCATCATCAAGTTCTTTCAATTGAACCCTGAATGCCATGAGAACTGATTGAGGTCATTGATGTTAGGCAGAATGCCTAGAGGGGGCTGGGTGGTCTCGTGCCTCAAAACCCCTGCAGATTTTTTTTTCTCCAGCTGTCTGGAGTTTTTTTGTTTTTTTCTGTCCTCCCTGGCCATTGGACCTTACTTTTATTCTATGTTAATTAGTGTTCCCTAATTCTATTTTATTTATTTTGTCTTTTTTTCCCTTTCCTCATTACGTAAAGCACTTTGAGCTACATCATTTGTATGAAAATGTGCTATAGAAATAAATCATGTTGTTGTTGTTGAAGGCAGGCCCAGAGAGATAGCAGGGCTTTATTTGTCATCTGTTTGTTCTTTGTTTTATGAATTCTCCATTTAGTTAGCAATTCCAAACAAATTTGAATATGGACTAAAACATGGGGACACTGAGGTGACTGTGTTAAAGGTAAACTTCCCATAACTTTAAAAAGTTTTTCTTCACTGCAAGAACCACAGACAGATGGAATACATGACCAAGTAGTGTGGTGTAGAGTAGGGCCTTAGGGACTGTCAAAAGGCGACTGGATGTTATCTTGGAGAAATTAGGTGGATGGAGTTGACAAGCTTGACTGGGCTGAGTGGTGTCTTCTCATGAAAGCTGTCCTAACATTTACAGCTTTATTTACATTTAAAAGTTAGGAGACTCACTTGTTCCGGCATTTTTACACCTCTTATGATTTTATGCATAGTCATGTTACTACACTATCCAGTTGATTCAGTCAGTTTTTATAACTTTGAAATTTGAAATTAGTGGAGTGCACGTGCCTAAATTTTGAAAAATCACTACTGCTACAAAGCTTCTGCAGTTGCCCAAAAAAATCCCAAATTTAGATTAATTTCCATCTTACTAAAAGAATAAGTGTCTGAGTCTGTCTTCACGTCCAACAGTTTGCTATATCTCTGTCATTCCAAAAGATGGCGCATCACACACATTTTACTAATAAAATGCATTGCATTTGTAATTCCAACAGATGGCACATCACAAACTTTAACACTGCTTTTATGAATCCCATACCAAATGGCATATTACAGAGACATGTGCATTGAATGGTGCAGTGCAAACGTTAATGCTGGTATCTATGTTGAGTATTTTGATTTTCACCCTTCTTAGATGGGTGGCATGACCAGTTTTAAAATAAAACAATTCACACTTACTTAGAATGTTGGAGGATAACCCCTAGAAACACACACACAGATCTGAGAAGAACATGCATGTGCCACATAGTATGGAACATCTACATAAACTGCTCCAAAAAATTAAAGGAACAGATTGAAAACACATCAGATCTCAATGGGAAAAAAATCCTGCTGGATGTCTCTACTGATATGGACCGGGTAATGTGTTAGGAACGAAAAGATGCCACATCATTTGATGGAAATGAAAATTATCAACCTACAGAGGTCTGAATTCAAAGACACCCCGAAAATCAAAGTGAAAAAATGACACGGCAGGCAGTCGAGTCCAATTTGCCGAAATTTCATTGCAGAAACTTCAAATCGTACTCAGTAGTTTGTATGGTCCCCACATGCTTGGGTCCACAAATATATCCATCCATTATCCAACCCGCTATATCCTAACTACAAGGTCACAGCAGGAAACAAGCCCCGGGCAGGGCGCCAGCCCACTGCAGGGCACACACACGGGATAATTTTGGATCGTCAATGCACCTAACCTGCATGTCTTTGGACTGTGAGAGGAAACCAGAGCACCCGGAGGGAACCCACACAGACACGGGGAGAATATGCAAACTCTATGCAGGGAGGACCTGGCAAGCGAACCCAGGTCTCGTTACTGCCTTCCTTACTGCAAGGCAGCAGTGCTACCACTGCGCCACCGTGCCGCCATCCACCAAAAACCATATATATATACTTGGGGGCAAAACCCCCTGTTCGCTTCACTCGTGGGGCTCTCACGGGATGTCAAAGTGTCTTCCGAGATCACGTCTCGACCCAAGTTTTTTTTTATTAAATATCTGCGCCACCACCATCTAATGAAAGCACCGTGATGTCATTGATGGATTAAATGCCAGAAGTCCACATATTTAAATGGTAAAAACGACACATAGGTTACAAAGGCAGAGAGTAATTACAACCTCCAAAATTTGAATTCCTTCAAACTTGACATGCTATTCTTTAAACCAACCAATAGATGGCACCATTAACCCAATTTCCAAATATCGACATTGCGTAAGACCCAAGATGGTATTCATGTACAAAAAGAGAAACTATTTAAATTTTATTAAAATTTTGTATGCTCAAAACATGATGAAATTAGCGTCTTAGAACAAACAAAATGCAGCATATTGCTCTTGAATGTTAAAAGTGAATAATATTAATAACCTGCTCATTCCCAGAGCAGAAATGTGGATATCATGCCGCATTTACATATATGAGAACTAAATGTTATTAGAAATTAAAGTGTTTGTTACAAACTTCAAGTACATAAAACATCTTAATTATTGAAGGAGACAGAAAACATACATAAAAATAAATAAAGTTAAAGAAAACATACGCACAGCAATTAGTGGCTTTAGATTCAAACACTGAACAGAAAGCACAAACAACCAAGGTTTCCAGGTTGTATAGCCCTAAGATTGCTTAAGCATAGTGAATTTGCCCAAAACAACAGCTCAGTGCTTGAGGCAGACAGAATGACACAAAAAGAAAGCAGAGGGCGGTGTCCGAGCATTATGAATGTTTAGCCTATAAATCTGTAGCAAGTGCGTGATCCTATCATGTCAATATGGACCAAAACCCCTGAGGAATGTTTCCAGCACCTTGCTGAGCCTATGCCACGAAGAATTACATCAGTTCTGAAAGCAAAAGGAGGTCCAACGGGGTACCAGAATAGTGTACCTAATAAAGTGGCCAATGTCTGTAGCTTGAGAAGGTTCTAGAACCTACCTACTGAACACAGTCCATTGAGGTCCTTTCAGGAACGGAGTTTGAGAACGCTTAAGGTAAGCTTGTCACCTGTTGGCTCACTTTTCCTCTCTCTATTGTTTGTCGGCAGATTAAGAAACAAAGAAGCAATCAGTGGGTTCTGAATTATAGAAAGATTAAAAACACAGGAAATAATACACTTACTGAGCAAATTATTAGGAAAACCTGTACATCTGCATATCTATGCAATTATCTGATTAGCCAGTCATAGGGCAGCATAAACACCTGTCGATTCAAGTCTAGAGCTTCAGTTACAGTTCACATCAAACACCACAAGGGGGACAACATGTGGTATCAGTGATTATAACCATGGCATGATTGCTGGTTTGATTATTTCTGTAACTGCTGATCTCCTGGGGCAGTGATGGCGAACCTTTTAGAAACCGAGTGCCCAAACTGCAACCCAAAATCCATTTATTTATTGCAAAGTGCCAACATGGCAATTTAACCTGAATACCACCTAAAACTGAACACCAGCAAAACCAAAGGAGCTGGTGGTGGATTTTAGGATGCCCAGGCCCCTCATGGACCCTGTGATCATCAGAGGTGACTGTGCAGAGGGTGCAGACCTATAAATACCTGGGAGTGCAGCTGGATGATAAATTGGACTGGACTGCCAATACTGATGGTCTGTGTAAGAGAGGACAGAGCCGACTATACTTCCTTAGAAGGCAGGCATCCTTCAACATCTGCAATAAGATGCTGCAGATGTTCTATCAGACAGTTGTGGCGAGCGCCCTCTTCTACATGGTGGTGTGCTGGGGAGGCAGCATAAAGAAGAGGAACACCTCTCGCCTGGACAAACTGGTAAGGAAGGCAGGCTCTATTGTAGGCACAGAGCTGGACAGTTTGACATCCGTGGCAGAGCGATGGGCACTGAGCAGGCTCCTGTCAATCATGGAGAATCCACTGCATCCACTGAACAGGATCATCTCCAGACAGAGGAGCAGCTTCAGCGACAGACTGCTGTCACCTTCCTGCTCCACTGACAGACTAAGGAGACCCCACACTATGCGACTCTTCAGTTCCACCCTGGTGGGGTAAACGTTAACATTATACAAAGTTATTGTCTGTTATACCTGCCTCACACTCTCCACCTTGCATTTTTTAACTTGCACTGCATTGTTATCACTCTTTAATTTAATATTGTTATTTATCAGTATGCTGCTGCTGTTGGGAGTATATGAATTTCCCCTTGGGATTAATAAAGTATCTATCTATCTACTGAACTTTTTGTTTAAAAAAGCAACTCATACATTAACATCTTTTGTCTTAAAATAAAACATAACAGAGCTTTCAATGATACGAACAACTTTTTGTTGAAAGGTAAAAGTTTGCATTTGGCGTGCTTTTGAAAAATGAATGTGATTTTTGCTGTTGTATGCATGCTGATAATTTGCCTAACCTTGGCTCATACTTTGTAAGTTTGAGAGCAACACATGCAGCACTAAGGTCATCTGTTAGTTTGTTTCTGGTGTCAGATTTGATTTAATTCAAAGCTGAAAACAGCTGCTCACAAGCATAAGATGTTCCAAACAAAGTAAGGAAAGTAATCTCTTCAAGTGCCTTCATTGACTTAAAATTATTTGGCAGAGAATTCCAAACTTTAAGGATTTCATTTTCAGAACTAACTGTGCTGTCCTTTGTCATCCCTTCTATCTTCTTAAGTGTTTCCCGCAGGTCTTCCCCATTAACCTCCGTTCCTGTTGTCGTGTCCCCCAACTCTCTCTCTCTCTCTCTCTTTTCCCCTTTCCATCCGCCTCGTGCTTCTCTTCTATATTACGGGGTTGTGGATCAGATGTGGCGATTAGCAGCTCCCGGAAACAATTACAGATGCGGACGACTCCTCACCTGTGCACTTAAGCGAGGATCGCCCGCATCACAAAGCTCCCGGGAACCGCTCCGGCCACATTACCATAACCCCCTCTAAGCCGCGAGTGCGGTGATTATCTATTAAAATGGTCCTTTTCAATTTTGAACTGTGGACCCGCTATACCACATCCCCTCCAACCCCACCACGGGAATCACAAACTCAACAGGCTGCAGTCCGTGCCGCACCCTCACGCCGCATGTCAGCCGCCCGCCTTACCCCAGACAGGAGAGGGAGGAAGCGCTCCCATTGGGCTGCTGGGCAGAGGGGCGGGTGATGTGAGAAAAGTCCTCCGGCGCGTGAGAGGGGGAGCTGGGAGGGGAGCAGCCCGGTCTCGCATCCCTCTGGCTTTATAGTAACGAACTCTGTGCTGGGGCGACGGCACGCGTGCCCACAAACAGGGCTCTGAGTGCCCCATTTGGCACGCGTGCCATAGGTTCGCCACCACTGTCCTGGGGCCTCATGTATAACGCCGTGCGTAGAACTTGCACTATAACATGGCGTAAGCACAAAAGCCGAAATGTGCTTACGCACAGAAAAATCCAGATGCAGGAATCTGTGCGTACTCCAACCTCCACGTTCTTCTGCTACATAAATCCCGATCAGCGTGAAAAGTAACGCTCGTGCACGCGCTTTATGTAACGCCACAACTCCTCCCAGAATTACGCCTATTTGAATATGCAAATCAATATAAATCGCCCTTAAGCTCAGCCTTCTGTGAAAAGACAATGGTAGAAGCAAGGGGGAAAATATACGAATTTCAGCGAATACCAAGTGGAGGCAAAGGAAAAACATACTATTTGTTCTTTCAAATAAACCGTGGTATAATCAACAAAAGGAAGATGCGTTACACTAATAAACAATATGAGGTTAGTTTCAGTGTGTTTATAAAGCCGCGTCAGGAAAATAAAGAGTAACCACACAGGAACAGTACCATTGCTTTGACGCTGGGTGCCGCCAGTCTGCAAAACCGAGCAGGGAGAACTTGTGTAGACAAGGTATGAGGTACCGTGGAAAAGTGCGTGGCTTTACGGCAAGTGTAGGTTTTATACATCGTGATTTGAACGTGGAAAAGTTCTTACATAACATTTTTGTGCATACGCACCATTTATACATGAGGCCCCTGGAGTGTCTGCTTATAATTCCACGAGCTAAACTTAAATGAAGTGGAGAGGCAGCCTTCTGCTGTTATACACCTAAAATCTGGAATAGCTGACCGGCAGAAATTTGCCAGTCTAATACAGTGGAGCACTTTAAAAAACTGATAAAAACACATTACTTTAACATGGCTTTCCCATAGCTTCATTTTAGTTTAACTTTGATATACTGTATAGGCATTTAAATATCATTATCATTCATGGTGGCTCTGTAATCCGTACTAACCCCTACTTTCTCTTCTGTTCTTTTTCCTCTTTTCTGTGGTGGGGATTTATGCCACCACCACCTGATCAAAGCCCTGTGACGTCCCTACATTGATGGATTAAAGACCAGAGGTCCACATGACTGTCATCATCAAGTTCTTCCATGAGAACCCTGAATACAATGAGGACTGATTGAGGTCATTGATGTTAGGTAGAATGCCTAGAGGGGGCTGGGTGGTCTCATGGCCTCGGAACCCCTGCAGATTTTATTTTTGTTTCTCCAGCCATCTGGAGTTGTTTTGTTTTTGTATTTTCTGTCCTCCCTGTCCATTGGACCTTACTTTTATTCTATGTTAAGTAGAATTTTTTTATATTTTGTCTTTTTTTCTTTCTTCATCCTGTAAAGCACTTTGAGCTATGTCATTTGTATGAAAATTTGCTATAGAAATAAATATTGTTGTTGTTCATGAACAACAGTCTCTCAGAATGGTGCAAAAACCGAAAAACATCCAGTGAGCGGCAGGACTGCTGGCAAAAATGCCTTGTTGATGAGAGAGGTCTGAGGAGAATAGCCAGACTGGTACAAGCTGACAGAAAGGCTAAAATAACTCCACTACAATAAAAAGACGACCATGCTGGGTTCCACTTTGTCAGCCAAGCACTGAAAGCTGAGGCTGCAGTGGGCACAATCCCACCAAAATCGGCCAGCTGAAGACTGGAAAAACATAGCCTGGTCTGATGAACCTCGACTTCTGCTGAAGCACACAAATGGCAGGGTCAGAGTTTGGTGCCAACAACATGGGTCCAAACACCCAAGTAGCCCTGTGATAATAGTCCAGGCTAGTGTTGGTTGCATTAGGCAAGTTTTCTTGCCACACTTTGGGCCCATTTATATGGAGCATTCATTACTTGAATGTCACAGCCTATTTGAGTATTGTTCCTGACTGTGTGCAACACTTCAGAGCTACAATCAACCCGTCTTTTAATGGGTACTTCCAACATGATAATGTACCATGTGACAAAGCAATAGTCATCTCAAACTGGTCTCATGAACATGACAATGAGTTCACTGCTCTGGATCTGAATCTAATAGAACACCTTTGGGATGTGCCAGAGTGGCAGATTCATAACATGAATGCGCAGCTGACAAATCTGCAGTAACTGCATGAAGCAATCATGTCAGCATAGACCTGAATCTCAAAGCAGAGTTGGGGTCAATTCAGGGATTCAAGAGAGGAAATGCAATTGGAATTCAACAACAACTACAGGAAACTGAAGTGGAGTTTCAGGAAGATGGAATTCAATTCAGTGAAAATCTGCCGAATTCCATTTTTTGCTATTTCTGAGCATTTATTTTGGGATTACATTTAGAGAGAGAGAAACAGAGAGAGAGAGACTGGGAGCATACGCTGATAGCGTGTTGCTGCATCCACCACATGACAAACCACCTTGATTGGGACCCAAGTGCACCGGGACTTTACTTATGGTGCCTTACAAATACCAGGTAATGTATGAAAATAGTTTAAGAAATGTAAGTAAATTAAACTGAGAACTGTGTTAGGATATAGTGGGTTGGATAATGACTGACTGACTGTACATTAAGAATTGATAAATGATGAGTGACACTGGCCATAAGTATCTGAATATGCTGTTAATACCAGTATATGATTACAGGTTTAATGTATTAAATGCTACCTCATGATATATGCCTCAAACCACAAAATAATCAGTCATTCATGTATGTCATTCACATATTGTATATTTACTTTTTATCACATCACATAATCATCATTTCCAGAAATTTAGCATCACTAAGATTGCATCTCTCAGGCCTAAATATCTTGCCAGAAATACTGAAAAAACATTCACAGGAGCAGATGAAGCAGGAATAGCTGTAGATACTCGCATGCAGTCTGAGCCAGATAGGAGAACTGGTTCTGGTCGTCCTTCCAGTACAGGAGAAGGTCAGACTCCTCAGTGGGGCACAGAAAGCTTAGGTAATTTGGTACCCCCTGTGATGCTGGTAACTGTGTAGATGTGGATGGGACTTGGGAGTCCATAAATGCAAAATATGTTGTTCTCTTTTTGGTGGTGAAGTGCAATCCTTTGTAGTTGCTACTTTTGGTAAAGAGAGTGACAGGACCTTCTTTGTTAGAATGTCTTTGATGTTTGGACTTTCTCCACCCATGAAATCCAGAGCTCATGCACAAATCAGATCCTCAAAACTGGCCAAGACCACGCACAAAAAGTAATCCAAATTCAATCAAAATTTTTCCGGTCAAACTCCCAGAAAATCTCCAGTCTCACACCTACAACATGGGCCCTAATTGGCTTTCATTTATACTCATCCATCACCTTGCAAGGAACTCTGGGAAACATAGCTTTAATCTAATTTTAGAAAATGTTAGGGACCTTAATGAGCAGAGTGACACATGCAAATGATACACATTTCATATTTTCCTTTTTTATTTATAATAGTGATTTGTGAAATTAGCATGCATAATGTAGTAAACATACATTACTATTGCATTCCTTTTAAATGTCTGTGATTTATGTGATTTGCAATATTCACCAGAGGGGACTGGGTAGTCTAATGGTCTGGAATCCCTACAGATTTTATTTTTTTCTCCAGCCGTCTGGAGTTTTTTTCTGTCCACCCTAGCCATTGGACCTTACTCTTATTCTATGTTAATTAATGTTGACTTATTTTATTTTCTTATTGTGTCTTTTATTTTTCTATTCTTTATTATGTAAAGCACTTTGAGCTACATTTATTTTGTATGAAAATGTGCTATATAAATAAATGTTGTTGTTGTATTTAATGTACTGTATACTATTTAGCAAATCAAGTCAAATTATTTTAGAAAGTGGAATTTTGTGGAATTTATTTGAATTCAATTCTCTTTCCAGACATTCCTATTCCAATTCCCTTCAGCTGCATGAAATTCTCATTCCAATTCCAGGAAATGAATTGGAATTTACCATGCATTCTCAATTCATAAATGGCCCCAATCCTGTCTCAAAGATGTTTCCAGTATCCTGTTGAGCCCATGCCATGAAGAACTGAGGCTGCTTGGAGAGCAAAAGGAGGTCCACTCAGTATTAGTATAGTGGTCCTAAGAATTTGCTCACAATGGTTATAATTATTACAGCAGCAAGAGCTTACTGACCTCGACAACTGCTATATATTATTAAAAACACTGAATATTGTATTCATAATACTGTGTGCTGAATGCAGTTCTGACACAGTTTTTCTGACACAGTTTTTCTTACTGTCCACATACTACACCAGGGGTGCCCAACTCTAAGACTAACACTGCGTGACCATGAGTAAGTCACTTCACCTGCCTGTGCTTCAACTGGAAAAAAAAGAAATGTATCCAATTGTAGTTCTCAAATATTATAAGTCACCTTTAAGAAAAAAAAATGTGTGTGAGATATTGGGACAGCTTAGCTATTATCTAATTAGCTTGATGGACTTAATGGTCTCCTCTCGTTTATCAGATTTCTTTTGTTCTTATGGATAAAGGTGTCCACCAAATAGTAAGTACTGTAATATTAATGTAAATATATTTCTTCCTGAAGGGCACATGAAAAGGAGTCAAGAACTGGAGCCCAAATGTCTTCTTTCGGCTGCTCCTGTTAGGGGTTGCCACAGTGGATCATCTTCTTCCATAATTTTCTGTCCTTTGCATTTTGTTCTGTCACAGCCATCACCTACATGCACCCTCTCACCACATCCACAAACCTTCTTTTAGGCCTTCCACTTACCTTGTAGCTCTGTCCTTAACATCCTTTTCCCAATATATTCAGCATCTCTCCTCTGCACATGTCCAAACCAACGCAAAAAGAACTAAATGTTAAGTTTAATATGCATAAAACCAAAGTGGTTACAGAATATAATGTACATGATGCTGACGTTACAGTGTATACTCCATGACCATAAAACTAGAATTAGCACTTCATTCATGAGTGTCGTGCTCCAAGCCTGGAGGGTAGCAGTGGCGGCAGGTTTTCATTCTAACCCTTTTCTAATTGCTGACCTGTTTTTGCTGCTAATTAACTTATTTTGAATTAATTTTATTTGACTTGCTCTTGAAGACTCAGACCCCTTAACTGTTTCTTTTTCATTAATTAGCTGCCAAACAATAATGAGATACAAAATGAGCCAAACCATGGCCAGCAAACTGTGACCATCATACAATATCTGAAAATAAAGAAAGATGAAGGTCACAGAAATGTTGGTCTTCTCGGGTCTCCTAAACATTTGACCAGTGCTCTTAGAAAACAGAAAATCAACAACTTTGGAAATGTCTGCTATTGCACAATGAGAATGGTAACAAGCCATGGAGTTTAAAAACGGGTTTAATTAACAACAAGAATCGTCACCTAATTACGCAACTGGTTGGAGTTTGAGGCCCTCACTTAGTTGGTCTACTGTTGGCTCACTCACTTCTTCATTTCATTTCTGTTTGAGTGCTATTTAAGGAAAGAAATTAAGCAATTCAGAGGAATGATGAAGAAACTCTGGAACAAATTTTAAAAAACAAGTCAATTAAAATTAATTCAAAAGAAGTTAATTAGCAGCAAAAACAGGTCGAAAATTTAAAAATGGTTAGAATGAAAACCTGCAGCCACTGGTGCCTGGTGGGGAACCCCTGTACTACACACTCCAGTCTCAAGCCGTCTCTCTTCTGTTTGATGGCTGCCTGACCATAACCTCAATGTTACGTCTATGCATTGTGAAGAAATACAAGAGACACAAAAAAGGAGTTTGGATACCTGAAAATGTGCCCCATATAATGAAGAAATAATAAATAGTCGGCTGGCAACTGTACACAAGTAAACAGACCGTAAACATCTATATAAATTACTAAGATGGTCGCTGCTGGTGCTGAATGAGGCAATTAGATGCGAGTTCCACTGCTGAACACCAGCTTCCAATGATGAGGCTCTTTATAGCTCATCCTGGGAGGAAGAGGCAAAACCTCCGGAATGCCTGGGAAGGAAGTGACGCAAGTGTTTTTTGGCATGATTGGAACTGGAGGTAAAAGAGGCCCAGATGTTACTGGCAGTGCCCTCTCTCACATAGAGGTGGTATTACGCTTTAATTAGCCCTGCAGTAGTTCCTGAAGTACTTGTGCTTCACAGCATGTACTATAAAAGGTGGTGCTGCACAAACACTTACTGTGTGTATGTATTGGGTTTAGAAGTTCTCATCTTGAGTGAAAAAATGAAAGGGGCCGACATGGAAGGCTTCCGCAACCTGTTTAACCTGTCAGAGGTCACTTTACAATTTATAACACTTGATTCAGTTGTGTAAATTTAAATTATGGTATTCATTATGAATATTGACAAAGATGCTGTATTTAAATTGAGCCTTTTTTTCTCAGACTGGCTAAAGGTTTATATTAGGGATGTGAATAAAAGCCTATCAAACATTCCGGAGTGAATTGGCAGACCCAAAGTTAGACTGAACAGCACATTTTCAATGTTACAGAACTTGTGTGACCAGCATGAAATAGTGGCAGCAGCCTTGGCCTCTCTCAATATCAACATAATTCCATTAAACAGTGGACAGTATAACCTCAGCCAGCACCTCCTATATCATGTGAAAGCTAGGAGGCTACAGTGATCCCCCAAACACCAACATGAACACACCAAGACAGTCCCGGGTTGAAATAAATGGATGTTATTTCACAAATACTTCACAAAAAGCACAAGTTATCTCTCCTCTAAACAGCTCTCCTCTCTCCACCACACTGCCCTACTCCAATTGAATGTTGCTCATCCTCCTCCCAGCTATGATTTGCCTAGATAAGGGAGTTTGGTCCCTTTGATTGAGGACCCGGGAGTACTTTGTTGTTAACTGATGGGAGCAGTTCCAGGTCACACGGAAGTCCCACACATCAGGGAGTACATCTCCATGCAGTGCCCTCGTGTGGCACCCATGGACCCCATCAGGGCTGTGCTACCAGACTACAATTCCAGGCATTCCCCACTGATTCCCGAATGGGTGCCAATATCTAGGACCACTCCCATCTAGCGATTGGAATGGAATAAACACGCCTACAGAGACAGTTCCTCCCTGTCCTCCTCTTTTATCCTGGCCAGGGAAGGTGCTACACACATATCCAGATGAGATGCCTATCATTAGTCTTGGGCTTCCTGCCCAAGTAAGGAATTTCTTCTGGCTGGGGTGTCCGTCCATGCATTAGGGAAGCTAAAGAATTAATAAAATAATGAGGGAACTGATCCAATCTGGCTATGGAACAGCTTCTCAGTGGTACAAACTTTTGAACCCTAAAGAAGGGGTATTAAAATGTCTGTCATTCCTAAACATTTTTGGTACACTCATTAAATTAAAGCTGAAAGTCCACTTCAATCACATCTTGATTCTTGCTTTATTTCAAATCCATTGTAGCAGTGTACAGAGCCAAAATTATGAAAATTGTGTCACTGTCCAAATACTTGGGGACCTGTGGAACCCCTTGTCTATATGTGATAGAAAATCCACAAAACTTACCAAATAATTGTTAATCATTTTTCAAGCCAAAAAATGTATCAAGTATTCAACTGTGTCTTGAGATTACACACAATGCAAAACAGATCATCCATGTTGTTTAATGATGGAAAAAAAGCAAAAAAAACATTATGAGATTCAGCCATTTTAAAAAGAGACCGGCTACGAGCTTCACATCTTTTCCAACATCTCGATTTGTCTTACTCTGTTGTTGCCTTGCTCCCTCTGCTTTGTAGACAGCTATACAATAATGATGGAAGAAAATTACATTTACAATCACACCAAGAAACAAAGTTCTCCACCTGACTCCTCTCCCTTATCAATACAACCCATAAGTGCAGAATCATCTGAGAATTTCTACACATGACATGTCCCAGTGTTATATTTATAGTCGGAGGTGTGCACAGTAAAGAGAAAAGGAGACAGGCTTGGCCCATGTAGTGCTCCGTTTTTGCTCTCATCCATATGAAAAACAGTAATTGAGTCTCACAAACTGTGGTCTGCCAGACAGATAGTCCATTATCCAGGACACCATAGGCTCATCCACCTGGATATCTCTGAGCTTACACCTTAGCAGGGATAGCCGGATGGTTTTGAAGGTATTTACAGTACATCCCTGACTGACACTTCTTCTTTGTTACGAACTGTTGCTCTGGTGTTTCATTTGGCCCCAAAGCATGCTGTCTCACTATCGTGATTTGCACACATCTACTCCTCTTAGTCCTGTTCTTTATTCGTTGCCAATTCCAACTCCCACAGCCTGCTCCCATTTTTAACCCTTTTGTCACTTTGCATTGGGAGTCGCACAGGTTCCTCTCCTGAGAACATCATGGGACTGCAGTGAGCCTGGTTAGTTCAGGCCACCGTTTCTTTCAGTGGTTTTAAGTTGCACAGGCAGAAGTCCACTGGCTGCTGAACTTCATAACAGTCTGTGCCAAAAACAAATGCTGAGTCAGACACTTAAGGGGGTCCTCCTTTAAACTGTGAGGGCCACTGGTATTGGTACCAAGTCAAGCACTCAGAGTCTGGGAGCCCTACAGCGGGTCTTCCCATTTAAACTCTGTGCATGAAGCACTCATCATGATGACTTCCCTCAACCACAGTGCTCTCCTGCTAAACAAACTAAGCACGTTTCTCCTGCTGTGTACCTGACAGCTTTCTTGTGAGACGTGCAAGATAAAATAGAAAAAAGTGATTCCTGCAGTCTGGCACTTGGTGAAAATTTCTGCAAATGTTTGGAGCCAATTGACTATGTTTATTTACATCAACGATGTGTTCAGCAAATCAGTGATGAACGATAATATCAACCAACAGCTCAGCCCTACTATAGTGTCAATAGAAGTGATTCAACATGTATTTTAAACAAAAAAAAAGGACTCACGGTCTATGTAAAATAACTACACAGACTGAAATTTTAGAGAGGATGGGGGTCGGTGTTGCACTGTCATAACTCCATGGCTGCTGCAAACACACAACAAGCAAGAAACGTATGGTTAGTAATCCTTAGGACAGAGTAATAAAATAATTATTTCTTGTTTCCTTCTGTTATCACAAGGATGCCTTATAAATGCATAAGGCATGTACTGTATTCTTAAATCAAAAACCTTTGCCACTTCAATGTTGACATATTGGTAAATTTTAAGGTTTTTTTTTTATGGACACGATGTTCCTTAGAGCTCATTCGTAAGCTGCTAGAACAGATAATGTATTGTAACAATGCTGAGAAGTTGAACAGCCAGGGTTGAGTTATCCATAGTATGAGATGGACTTTCATCACCAGCAGCAGGGGTCCCTATAAAAATGGCCAGCCTGCAATGTCGCATACAGAATTCCATCTACTGGTCCTTTTAAGGATAGCTAGACTCCTAAAAGAGCCATGTAAATGGCAATGGATCCATTCTGGAATTCGGCTCCGGTGACACATTGGTGTTAGCAGTAGGATGACTTGCCCCGAGTGCAGTGGAAAAGGCAGAAAAAGAGATCCAGCATCTGTGATGCCATTTGCTGTATCAATACAGGGACAAAGACAGCTGAGAGACTTTTACCTCTGCAGCTCCACCAACGCTTCTCCATCTGTAGATGTCCACTGGTCTAGGAGTGCAGACACCAGTGGAGCTTCTGGCTCATGGGGCTGGAAATAGTATGACAGATTGAGCGGTCACTGACACAAGGTAAGGCTTGTGAAACAGGGCTAGTAACAAAACTGTGCATGCAGGCAAAGTACAAGGCAAATCACTGAGGTGCTACAGAGCAGCAATGGAGAGAGACTCTCAAAGCTGAGATCCAGGCTTGAATTGAAGTTTTTGGTTCAGGGAAGGAGAATAGCCAAGAGACCAGAACACCTGCACTTCTGACAAGGAGGTTCTCTGCTCACTTATAATAGGCAGATCAACGCACAGAAGTGCAATATTTAGCATCTCTGCTGCACCAGCAGACAGTGGAGTAATCACCATCACTGCTGCACCACCTAACAATTAGGTCAGAACCCCTGTTGATATGCTTGTGACACCAATCGCATGATCACAACAGAAATGAAGACCAAGTCACCATTTCAAACGGCTGTGTGCCATTTCAAGAAGTTAGAAGTGGGCACTGGGGACAGCAACTTTGAACAGAGGATTATGTATTAACGGTGACAAGTTGCATCAACCAGGACTATGTTACCACCAGAATGCAGGGGCACCAATAAAAACAGCAAGCAGGTAATGTTGCAAACAGTATTACATTCAGTGTGGGGGTCCCATAACCCTGTAGTTAGGATATAGCGGGTTGGATAATTGATGGATGGTCTTGTTCAAAAAGAAGACACCATCAGTATACACCAGGGTTCAACTTTATGATTAGGCACCCTTACACTATTTTAAGATTGGGCACCTAATTTAAATTTTAAGATTAGGGACCCTGGTGTATCTGGCCTTACCCCCCCATTAACCTTAAGTTCAGGGTTTGTAGTAGGGGCTTTTGGGGTCCGCTTTTTGAACAAGACCCTAGTACGGTAATGGCAAGCAGTGCCTTTTCAGGATAGTGAACCACATAAATGAGCCATGTAATGACCTGTAGGATTCATTCTGGCACTCGGCGCTGCAGTATTTTAAAATTACCTGTATATAAAAAAGCCCTTCACGTCTGAACATAACTTTGTGGCAAATGAATAAATACCACGATTGTGACGAAATGTCTTCGGCTTGAAAGAACCCGAACTTATCCTTCCGGTCTGCCACTGAAATTCCTTTTCTTGCTCTTTCCAAATCACTGCCAGTTACAACCTGCAACCTTGAGCTGTGCGGAGCGCCGTTTCGACACGCGCGCTTCCATCCGTCTCTCCACTTCCTCATTCGCGCGTACAAACCCCCAGCAGGCAGCGCGCGTTTTGTAATTGGCGGCGCTCCAGCACGCACCCAGGCGACTTCTCCTAGGCGCGCGCCCTCGTAATCAGCGGCTGGATTTATCTTTTGCGCGTGCTCGGGGTTAAGATCTGTGGCTGCCCAAATTGCCCTGACCTTGAAGCGCTTCAAACGAAGGAGAAAATGTTTTTAAATGTGTTTTCCTTACACACCAAAGGCATCAACGTTTAAGGAGTCAGCTTGCGCTGACAGGGACCGGAATTTCTTGTAAGTCTGCGCAGTTATATTGGAGCCTCGGGTCGGCAGAGGTGAGGTTGCATCAGTCAGTAACGAGTATTGTCGCCTCCCGTCCAGGTCCTAAATTACCATTCGACTGGAAACTTAATGAATATTATAAGGCTGCATGATTGAGATGCTGTTCTTTAAATGAAATGGGAGTGTTTTTAACGGTGTCACATTATCAGGGGAGCCCCGTTCTTCAGCATTATACTGCACAAGAACAGAACAAAAACACCATTTTGGAATTTTGTGTGCATGAACTTTTCAATCGGAGCATCTCGACAAAACTGCTTAACAGAATATGAATTGTGTATATTTTTGTACATTTTTGCATGAGCTGTATTGTTTATTAATTTTAATACTGCCCTATAAGATGATGCTGCTAATACCTGATTTGCTAAGTAATGTTGAAGTTCAAATAGACAGAAGTAAAATATAATTTCCCTGCAACTCTATAAAACTGAAATGAAATCCAAAAAGTGAAGACCTAAAGTATAAGAAAACAATAGTTGTATAGCAAGAACTGTGCCATAGACTGCAGTGTGGCGTGGTGGTTATGGCTTTGGATTTCAAATCCTGAGGCTGTGAGTTCAGATCCTGCTGAATGCAACAAAGTTCTGACACAGTTTTTCTTACGGTCCACATACTACATCAGGGGTCCCCAACTCTAAGACTAACACAGTGTGACCATGAGTAAGTCACTTCACCTGCTTGTGCTTCAACTGGAAAAAAAAAAAAACAAAAGAAATGTATCCAATTGCAGCTCTCAAATTTTGGAAGTCACCTTTAAGAAAAAAAAAGTCTGTGTGAGATATTGGGACAGCTTAGCTATTATCTAATTAGCTTGATGGACTTAATGGTCTCCTCTCGTTTATCAGATTTCTTTTGTTCTTATGGATAAAGGTGTCCGCCAAATAGTAAGTAATAATAATATAAATATATTTCTTCTTGAAGGGCACATGAAAAGGAGTCAAGAACTGGAGCCCAAAAGTCTTCTTTTGGCTGCTCCTGTTAGGGGGTTGCCACAGTGGATCATCATCTTCCATAATTTTCTGTCCTCTGCATCTTGTTCTGTTACACCCAGCACCTGCATGTCCTCTCTCACCACATCCATAAACCTTCTCTTAGGCCTTCCTCTTACCTGGTAGCTGTATCCTTAACATCCTTTTCCCAATATACTCAGCATCTCTCCTCTGCACATGTCCAAACCAATGCAAAAAGGACTAAATGTTAAGTTTAATATGCATAGAACCACTATGGTGGTTACTGTGGTTACAGAATACAATGTACGTGATGCTGATGTTGCAGACCGTAAAACTAGAATTAGTACTTCATTCATGGGTGTCGTTCTCCAAGCCTGGAGGGCAGCAGTGGCTGCAGGTTTTTATTCTAACCCTTTTCCTAATCAGTGACCAGTTTTCATTGCTCATTAACTTCTTTTCCTTTCATTTGAATAGCCCTGTTTTTAAAAGTTCAGTCCTCTGAATTGATTCTTTTCTTCAATAAATGACAGCCAAACAGAAATGAGATGTAAAATGAGCAACAGATAACCAGCTAAACTGGAATGTCAAAGTCCAACCAATTTCATTGTAACCAGTTTCTTAATGAGAAGTCAGTTCTTGCTGGTGTTTAAACCTGTTATTTAATTCCACAGCTTGTTACTGCTCTCATTCTGCCACTTCTGCAGACATTTCTCGAACTGTTGATTTTCTTAAAACACCATCAAAAAGTTTTGAGACCTTCACCTTTCTTTATTTTCAGTTATTGTGTGACAGCCACAGGTGAGCTGGTCATGTGGCGGCATGTTTCGTGTCTCCTTATTATTTGGCTGCTAATTAAGGAAAAAGAAACAACTAAGGGGCCTGAGTCAAGCTGATCAAAACTAAGGTGGAAGAAGTTAATTAGCAGAAAAAAAAAACTGGTCACTAATTAAGAAGATCATTAAACTGAAAGCCTGCAGCCACTGCGGCCCTCAAGAACGGGAGTTCGTCAACCAAGACTTTATTCATGGCTGAAGTAATATTATTGAGCCAGAATTAACCTGAAAAGGTTTAAAAAGTAGATTGATGTATACCTCTTAAAGCCAAAATATTTTAAAGAATGGCAGGTTCTTGTCATTGGCAAGGAGTGGTAAGGCCGCTGGATTAGTCCTTATCAGTAATTTTCTGTGTGATTATGCTAAACAAGTGACTTAAATGGCAAATTCTCCAGTTTTAGAATGACTGAACTATTATAACTTACCAGCCGACGCCCGCCATAGCATATGGCAGTGTAAGAATAGGAACGGAAAACGGTGAGAAAGGAATTCAGAAATCAAGAAGAAATAAATACTTCATGAAAGTCGCAGTTATGAATAGGTGTTTTGGTGGAGACGACCGATAATGAGTCAAAAGATCTAACCCTAGAAAAAGCCACGTACAACTGACCGTGGCTGAAGACTGGTTGTTAGAATTATTGTGAAGAGTAAACAGCATGTGGGCACGAGGAAGGTCGCGCTTTTGAAATTCGACTCTGTAAATATAATCAATAATAACCCCAAAAAGATGTTGTTGTAGAATGTCTCTAAGTAATTCCCACAGCTTAATCCAAAAGACTCATACTATAATATCAGGTCTGTGCTCTGGTCTTTGGGTATCTGACAGTGCATGTAGATTTTCCGGCCAAGCAGGATTACATGTGAAAGTGATAAATAAATGAGGCTTTCCGTATTTACATACTATGGCCATGGCATCCTGATAGTTTTGTTGCATGTATCTTGGACTTCCTGGAAATGTGGACGGTAATATGATCATTTTGCCTACACGTTCGTTGTTATTTTCAGCGTTTTCTTGCAGCGCGTCTGATAGTCCTTTGTATTGTTCCATGCTCAGACCTTGTTGATGTAATCTGAGATAGCTGAGACGTGCGCCCTCTGTTTTAACATATGCATCTACGACGTACTGTTGGAACAGTTTGCCGCTGGAGTGCAAAATACTAAATGTATTCCTCATTGCTAATCTGTACGCGTAATATTGGCATTGAGTAAGCCTTATTCGTTTGCCGGTTCTTTTATCGGGAACATGTTGTAAATCTTTTGTGCCAGCCAATGTCTCCCGTAAGAGAATAAAAGTGGGTAAACCATAGGATCGGAATTCATATTGAGCGTGGAAATTTGTTTACAGGAGTTGCCTATGGGATAGATGCAAATGCCGTGTCGGCTGCGTGGCGGCGGGACCGATTTTGAAGAGGAGCCACTGGCAGCTCGGGAAAGGGTTTGGAAGTGGACGAATAGGAATCGAGAAATGCCATGTCGGCTGCGTGTGGGCGGGACCGGTTTTGCAGTGGAAGCAGGACAAACCAGAAAAGAAATATATATAAGAGATTGCGATCTGTAAGGTGCTTTGTTTAAAACATCAGATTAAGTAAATGTAATGAATGCTTGTTTTCAATATTTTAGTGTTCTTCATTCACCCTTAAAGGAGAACCCCTAAATGGGCTGCAGAAACCACAAGAAGTCTTAATTCACTTTTATTAAAAATAATAATAGGACATGATTCTCTTGTGTGGTGGAAAAAGTCTGCCATATAGGTGTCTTAAAGCTGTGTTTGTTAAATTGTGGTTCAGTGGTTCTTGGGCTGACGTAGTCATCTTTTTTAGAAGAACCAACTCACTAATATGACCCCATGAAAGAGAAACAGATCTAAGACACTGTTCACAGGACTCCCTGTCTGACTTTCTTGCAGATGATAACATCTTTGAATTCAGCGCTACTTCTTCCCATCCCAATACCGTTCTCTGAGCTGGCATGGTACACATAGAATAGTAGGACAAGAATTAGCTTGCGACTTAGAAAAGGAGTGAGGAGCAGTAGGATTCTAACAGTTTTGTTTCTGCTGGTTTTTTTGTTTTCTTTCTTAGGTCACCTTCCAAGGACATAACGGCAGGAATAATATCAACACTTAAATTAAGGAGGTCCTTTCTGATAAAGAGCCCTTTTCAGGCTTACTAACGTAGTATCTGCATTTGTGTGTCAAAGTTTACTTTCCACGTGCAACAAAAAGAATTATAATTGTAAAGTGGAATTTGGCTATAGGTTGTCCTTCATATCTTTGACATTGACAGAGTGGTCCTCAGTCCAAAACACTGAGAGCCTGTGGCCTAGTTTATGTAGTATATGTGAAGAAAAATATGTAATGAAATTTTAATACAAAATATAGAATGCAATATACCATATTGGAAGCAAATATTCAGCAAAACATCTTTGCAATATGAAGTGATTTGTACAAAAAGTTGTACAAGGCTGTACAACATGATAAAACTCCACATAAGGGTGTCTCAAACTACATTTTGAAGCATATGTGACAACAATAATGGAAAATGTAATTAAATATAACTAAAAATGTCACATGCTGTATTTACAGTTTTTACCCAGAAGACTGGCAAAAATGTTTAGAATAAGTGATTTGATTTTCAGGGATTTAATGAATGTCTCAAATGTTACATTTGCAGTATTTCAATTATAGAATGACCAAAGCACTGTGTTAAAATGTTTTAGGCCCCTGAATAAGGTGTTCAGTTTTGATTGTATTTTACAGTATATGTATAATAAGTTTTATCCAAGTGTTTTCATTAAACATTTGTTATACAGAATGCTAAAAATGTCACTCTTTAGGCTCCTGAATAGGATGTACTCAAGTACCAATTCATTTGGGCCAGATTTTCAAACCAAGAAATTTAGCTGGGCCAGACATTTTACCGGCAACCGGTAAGCAGCAGGTAATAACAAATTTGAAACCAACACAAATGAATACAGTATATTGAACATTAGAACACTCTAGATGAGAACAGGCCATTCAGCCCAACAAAGCTTGCCAGTCCTATCCACTTATTTCTTCCAAAAAAACATCAAGTCGAGTTTTGAAAGTCCCTAACGTCTTACTGTCTACCACACTACTTGGTCTCTTATTCCAAGTGTCTATCGTTCTTTGTGTAAAGAAAAACTTCCTAATGTTTGTGCGAAATTTACCCTTAACAAGTTTCCAACTGTGTTCCTGTGTTCGTGATGAACTAATTTTAAAATAACAGTCTCGATCCACTGGACTAATTCCCTTCATAATTTTAAACACTTCAATCATGTCTCCTCTTAAGCTTCTTTTGCCTAAACTGTAAAGTCTCAGCTCTTTTAATCTTTCCTCATAATTTAACTCCTGTAGCCCTGGACTCAGCCTAGTCGCTTTTCTTTGGACCTTTTCTTTACTTGAAAACCAAGTAAAGTTTTATGCATTGTTTCCCTTTTAAATTTGGTCACATCTGACACAGGCACATCAAAAAGTAAATAAAAAACAATAACAAAGATATAACTGAACAGAATCTGAGGTAGGTGCAAGACTTTCATTCAACTTTTCAAATAACAAAATAATCATTTTGGTCATATCTGACCTAGGCACATCTCAAAGTGCATAAAAACTAAATAATGCACAGTATGAGCAATAACACTTGTTTACCTTTTGAAAACAATAAATATTTTGGTCATATATGACCCTGACCCATCAGAAGATGCATTTGACAGCATAAAAAGTACTATCAAAGCAATCTGACCTTTGGCTGTGAATCATGTCGGTGCACAAACCCATAACAAGTGATGACAGTAGCTGACACACACGAATACAACGTTCCTGCACAATAAGGGACCACAGGTTCATTTTAAATCACCATGTTTGATTAGCACTGCCTTTTCTGTAAGCAAAATGGTGGCGGTACACATATATTATGTTTGGATTAAGTTTGACATACTGTGAAGGCATATAGTGGCTGAGAGTCATAGAGCTACATGTTTTGTTTATTTGGTGAAAAAACATAATTTTTAAAATTTGAAATTGATAAAAAATGTAATAATTCCTTACCTTTATATAGTGCTTTACTCACTACTCAAAGTGCTTTGTAGTCCACGCAGTAAGGACCCGAGACACAAACCCATGATCTCCTTATTGTGAAGCAGTGGCATTTCCAATGTGCCAGCTGTGCAGGTGTACCACATAATATCATGGTTGATAGTTAAAAAATTACAAACACAGAACTTCCAAAATCAAAGAATATTAACAGCAGGTTAATAATGAGCTCTGCATTCTACAAACAAGTTGTTATGTAATCCCACAAAGCAATCAGTGCTTAATTTTACTGAGTTTTAAAGAAAATTCCTAACTTTTTGCATGTTTTCATCAATTGCAGTCTTTCTTGTTTGTTCTTGTGTCAGTTGTCAGTGGCTGATCGTTGTCCTCTTAACAGCCATGAATCCGCAGGATCGAAGTGTGCAAGTGGAGGGCTAAACAATCATGTGAAGACAATTGCGGAAACCGTGCTTGTCAGTAACAAGGCTCTCATTGGAGTTACAATGAGATTAATTTGCGAAAATGCCTGTTTGCACTCTCCTGATGAAACTGGAATACGACTAAGACTCAGCACACAATTGATTACAGAATCATTTAATATGTAGTTGATGCCACGACCAGCGGTCAAGGCAGAGGGGCTGGTACAATGTACTGGTGCATAACATCTCCAAAAAAAAATTCAGTGTATCGTATAGACTACTACCACCACCTCTAGATACACAGCAACGCAGTGCATTGTGGGTTGAATGTTGCTAGGCTACATGGAGTTTACATTCATGGTCTGTACTACTCTAGGAATTAATATAAGAATTTCTGAAGGCTTGGTAAATGTGTTTTTTCTCATTTTTTCTCTGCGTTTCTGGTTGAACCTGCAGGCCGCCATTTGAATAGGCCGGGTGTACAGTATTGATTATAGCTCATATGTGTAATATTTTTTATCCAAAACACTTTCTAACATACAAGTGTGCTGTAAAGTCATTTCCATGTTTTTGCGATTGAAGTTCTGGCTAGATAAGGTACTGCCTCTAGTTAATCCATCAATGCGTTCATGATTTACAGTCTGCCACCCTAGCTAATAACTACTAGGCCACTCCTTTGAATAATGGTTTACTTCAAAAGATAATATTTGACAATACTAGTTTCCTTTCCAGAGTTGCCTTTTGTCTTAAATTCACAGCTACTTGAACCTTGTACCTTGAAAATGAAGTAATTGGGTTGCTGAATAAAAATGATGTTAGATATGCGACATTCAAGAAGAACTTAAAGATTCACTTCTTTATCATAACGCCTTAAATCATTTGATTAAAATGTTTTCTGGTGCAACAATACCTTTACCTTATTGGAAAGATCTTGATATATAATACTCTACTGTGGCTGTTTGTTTGTCTGTCCAGGATTTTGAATCGCCCATAGCTCGCAAACCGTTTGAACTATTGACCTGAAATTTGGTACGCATATACTACATGACGTCTACTATCCGCTTTCAGGTGATGATTTTTATTTCTATTTTTATTTTTATTTTATTTTATTGTAGAATCAACTCTCGGCAGTAGCCAGCAGGGCGGTGCATGCGTACATGCATACGGTGCATTCTTACCTCCTTCACCATCAAACCTACCTCTTCATATCTTACATCATTCTTGAAGCAGATTGAAGACTTAAGTGCCAGTTTAATTGAAAAATTAAGGAAAATGTACTAAGTAATTGCAACACAAACACGGACTTAATCATTTTTAACGCAAAATGATGCCGATGAAAGAAGAGAAGAAGCAGGCTGCTAGGGTGGAGAAAAGAAGAACTGCTCAGTAAGCAGCAAGCACATCAACCTCTGAGCAAACGAATGCGAAATGTGCAGAGAAAGAGGATGAAAACTAGGAATGCTCAAGTCAAGAGTATCCCTGCACGTGCGCCGTTACTGGTATTAACATATTGAGGTACATTATTTATGATGTAAATCAATTAATCAATGAATGTTACATACTGTAATTAAAATGTCTTTCTTATACAATTCATTTTATGAAACACCTATTCTTTAGACAGTAGCACAGTAGCTCGAGCTGCTCTGCTGCCTCACAGCTCATAGATTCCGTTTACTGGACTCTTGCCATCTCCACAGAGTTCAGTTTGCCGTTCTCCCCAAGTCCACATGCGTTTTAACATGCGCACTTCTTTTTTCTCCCAAAGATGTATGTTTCACTACTTGTGGACTCTTAATTGGCCGTGTTAGTTTGAGTGGGTGTTATATTTGAACTGGCGACCCATCCTGGGTTGGCTGTTTTCATGGGTGTGACACATCCAGGGTAGGCCTAGCTCTCCAACAAAGAAGATTCAGAAAATGAATGTTTGGGATTACTAAGAAGGTTTGGTTTCTTCCTAGAAGCACGGATGTTTCTTAATCATATTAAAATGTGTAATTTCTGTTGTTCTGTTCTTTGGCTGTGCAGGAAGCAGATATGTAACACGTTGTGTAAACTCGGATGATAATCATTTTTAAAGTGTCTGTCTGCATGAATGTGCTCAGAGTTGTGCCCACACCCCTTAACTGAATTCTGAGTTTAGAACATGGAATAATGCAAAAATTTCATTTGAATAGCAGAATAATAATCTTAAAAATGACATCTGTAAAATAAATTAAAAATATAACTTCCACAGTAATAGACATGTTGTTTTAAAATCCGTTTTGTATTTCAGCTGTTCTAAGGATGCACACATAATGTAATACAAGCAACTTTCAGTAAAGCGGTGCTTAATGGAACTAACTATGGCAAAGCAAAGAGGAATGAGAGCTTAAAGACACAATCAGTTTGGTAAGTAAATTTAGTATTTTTTTATTTTAGTATATGATTCTAGGCCTGTCTCACAGCTTCTCAGGCCTTAGTTTGATTGCTAGTCTGATTATGTCATACTAAGTTTGCATGTTCTTCCTTTGGCATGCAGGATTACTCAATTTATATCCTTTGGCAGATTATCAAACGGAATTAGTCCTAGGGTGCGTGTGTGAATGTGACCTGCTATGTGATTTTGACCAGCGGCATGCAAATGTCTGGACCCCCTTGGGTAAAATGTCTGTTACTGTGAATATTTAAGTGGGCAGAAGATGAACTGATCACCAAAAGGCATAAAGGTAAAGATGACACATTTATTTCAGCATTTTGTGCAAGATTGGTGTATTGTTTTTATTTTGTACAGCTGTACAGTGAAAGAGAACTACTTCAGGGATTTAGATCAGGTTTTTTTTCTAGAATTTGCTTGAACATTCCAGTTGATTTTGCGACTTCTCTCATCATGCTAAGAATCATAGTTCCCCTTGCAGGAGCGATATATTTGCGTTAATCCGAAACAGAGGCTGTGGGCCGAGGGTAGGGGGAAGCGTGACATCAGGTGTGGGGAGTCGGTCTACTTTTGTGTTTTGGAGCGTAACTTGTTTCTGCTTAGCTAGTGATACCTTTTGTTTATTGATTTTTAAAGTCTGCCCTGTGTCACTACTGCGCGGGTGGAGCTGTGGGGAACGGCTAGGATATTATAAATACTGATTTAGTCCACAATGTCTTAACCAAAATCTATCAATTATTCAATTTAAATCAGTTCAGTTAAGTTCATTTTTGTATACCACTCTTCACTGAGTGCAGGTACAGAGCACTGTGGCAAGCTTTTGGGTAAAATGCAAGTATTGATTTTACAAATGGGACGGCACAGTGGCTCCTAGTGTATGCTTGGTGTGTGTGTGTGTGTCCTGCGGTGGGCTGGCGCCCTGCCCGGGGTTTGTTCCTGCCTTGTGCCCCGTGTTGGCTAGGATTGGCTCCAGCAGACCCCCGTGACCTTGTGTTAGGATATAGCGCGTTGGATAATGGATGTATAGATTTTACAAATGATTAATAATGCATTTCCCATCAGATTTATTTAAAGAAGCAGAAAACCAAGTGGAAACCGACACTATCTGTCCATTAATTAAGTGTTAAACTATGGCTTGCTAGGGCATACCTTCTGGGGATTCCCTCGTTTTGCTGGGAGACTTCAATGCTCACGTGGGCAATGACAGTGAGACCTGGAAGGGCGTGATTGGGAGGAATGGCCCCGATCTGAACCCGAGCGGTGTTTTGTTATTGGACTTCTGTGCTCGTCAAAGATTGTCCATAACGAACACCATGTTCAAGCATAAGGATGTTCATATGTGCACTTGGCACCAGGACACCCTAGGCCTCAGGTCGATGATCGACTTTGTGGTCGTGTCGCCGGACGTGCGCCATATGTCTTGGACACTCGGGTGAAGAGAGGGGCGGAGCTGTCAACTGATCACCACCTGGTGGTGAGTTGGCTTCGATGGTGGGGAAGATGCGGTCAGACCTGGTAGGCCCAAGCGTGTTGTGAGGGTCTGCTGGGAGCGGCTGGCAGAGTCCCCTGTCAGAAGTAGCTTCAACTCCCACCTCCGGCAGAACTTCAACCCGCCCCGAGGGAGGTGGGGACATTGAGTCGAATGGGCCATGTTCCGTGCCTCTATTGTTGAGGCGGCTGACGGAGCTGTGGCCGCAAGGTGGTCGGTGCCTGTCGTGGCGGCAATCCCGAACCCGTTGGTGGACACCGGTGAGGGATGCCGTCAAGCTGAAGAAGGAGTCCTATAGGACTTTTTGTCCTGTGGGTCTCTGGAGGCAGCTGATAGGTAACGCGGCCGGTTGTTGCTGAGGCAAAACTTCGGGCATGGGAGGAGTTTGAGAGGCCATGGAGAGCGACTTTGGACGGCCGAGGAGATTCTGGTCCACCGTCCGGCGTCTCAGGAGGGAAGCAGTGCAGTGTCAACACCGTATATAGTGGGGATGGTGCGCTGCTGACCTCGACTTCGGGGCGTTGTGGGTGGTGGGAGGAGTACTTCAAGACCTCCTCAATCCCACTAACATGCCTTCCAATGAGGAAGCAGAGCCTGGGGACTCTGAGGTGGGCTCTCCCATCTCTGGGACTGAAGTCACCGAGGTGGTCAAAAACTCCTTGGTGGCAGGGCCCGGGGTGGATGAGATCGCCCGGAGTTCCTTAAGGCTCTGGATGTTGTAGGACTGTCTTGGTTGACACGTCTCTGCAACATCGCATGGACATCGGGACAGTGCCTCTGGATTGGCAGACCGGGGTGGTGGTCCCCTCTTTAAAAGGGGACGGAGGGTGTGTTCCAACTATAGAGGGATCACACTCCTCAGCCTCCCTGGAAAAGTCTATTCGGGGTTCTGGAGAGGAGGGTCCGTCGGATAGTGAACCTCGGATTCAGGAGGAACAGTGTGGTTTTAGTCCTGGTCGCTGAACAGTGGACCAGCTCTTCACCCTTAGCAGAGTCCTGGAGGGTGCATGGGAGTTTGCCCGACCGGTCTACATGTGTTTTGTGGACTTGGAAAGGCATTCGACCGTGTCCCTCGGGAATCCTGTGGGGGTGCTCGGAGTATGGGTACGGACCCCTGATAAGAGCTGTTCGGTCTCTGTACAACCGGTGTCAGAGCTTGGTCCGCATTGCGGCAGTAAGTCGAGCCCGTTTCCAGTGAGAGTTGGACTCCGCCAGGGCTGCCCTTTGTCACCGATTCTGTTCATAACTTTTATGGACAGAATTTCTAAGCGCAACCAGGGTGTTGAAGGGGTCGGTTTGGTGGACTCAGGATTGGGTCACTGCTTTTGCAGATGATGTTGTCCTGTTTGCTTCATCAGGCCGTGATCTTCAGCTCTCTCTGGATCGGTTCGCAGCTGAGTGTGAAGCGGCTGGGATGAGAATCAGCACCTCCAAATCCGAGCATGGTCCTCAGCGGAAAAGGGTGGAGTGCCCTCTCAGGGTTGGGGAGAGATCCTGCCCCAAGTGGAGGTGTTCAAGTATCTCGGGGTCTTGTTCACGAGTGAGGGAAGAATGGAGCGTGAGATCAACAGGCGGATCGGTGCGGCATCCGCAGTGATGCGGGCTCTGCATCGGTCTGTCGTGGTGAAAAGGAGCTGAGCCGTAAGGCAAAGCTCTCAATTTACCAGTCGATCTACGCTCCTACCCTCACCTATGGTCATGAGCTATGGGTAGTGACCGAAAGAACGAGATCGCGAATACAAGCGGCTGAAATGAGTTTCCTCCGCAGGGTGTCTGGGCTTTCCCTTAAAGATAGGGTGAGAAGCTCAGTCATCCGGGAGGGGCTCAGAGTAGAGCCGCTGCTCCTCCGCATCGAGAGGAGTCAGATGAGGTGGCTCGGGCATCTGATCAGGATGCCTCCTGACGCCTCCCTGGTGAGGTGTTCCGGGCACGTCCAACCGGGAGGAGGCCCCTGGGAAGACCCAGGACACGCTGGAGGGACTATGTCTCCGGCTGGCCTGGGAACGCATGGGATTCTCCGGAAGAGCTGGAAGAAGTGGCCGGGGAGAGGGAAGTCTGGGCCTCTCTGCTTAAGCTGCTGCCCCCGCGACCCAACCTCGGATAAGCGGAAGAAGATGGATGGATGGACTATGGCTTGCTAATATGAACAATAACTATTTCTCTCCTTGATTGATTTCAATCCAACCATATCCTTGTCTGTTGGATTTAATTGTTAGAAATGTCTTCTCTTATAGCTGTATTGCCATACTATTGGTCACACATTTGTAATTAACATTACAATAATATCATTTTTTTCAATGGTAATTCTAAATCTTTGTGTTCTTTGTTCAGTGTTTTTCAAGCCAATTCATCAGCAGTCATACTAGCCTAGTATGCCCTGTAAACCATGTTAGTTCCACTAAGACTTTATTCGTGTGTAACACTGTTAACTTGTGTTTCTAGAATCAGTTTTCCTATTAGCCAATTTCCCAGACTCTAACGCTACCATGGGCGATAAAGAATCGGTGGAAACGGCAACCTTCTGAAACTTTGTTTCAGTTACCCATTCCAGAGCCCAATGGCATGTGCTTCTTCCAGCTCGGTAATTTACTGCCAAATGACTGGAGGGATTTGATTTCAGAGGCTCTATTGCGTCATACTGTCACTGGAACCAACTAGCGCTATGACCCAGAGGAGTTGCCTAGCCCGGGCCGCGGTGATTTCCTCTGCCAGTAAAATAACATACGGATGATGGAGCTTTAGTGGGAAGAGGATGAACATGCAAAACTGCCCGGACGTCCCTGTACGCGATCCTGCCCACCACAGCCTGCCATTCTGACTAACCTGAGTGCACGGCACGGACGCAGCGGTAAGTGGGTGTTATTGTGAGTGTGACGTTGGCAAACTCAAGTGTGTTCCGCGACAATGAACTTGGCCGGTTGATTTCATGCATTTAACGTGGATGTGGAATGTGCCCCTGCTTGATTTAGGGTGCATCAGGCGGCTTGGAAAAGAAATCGGCGAGGTGTCCAATCCAGTGCGCAGGTGCTGATGACCTGTTGGTGACCGCCAGACCTGTCCCAAATGTTCCACGTGCTTTGACGAGCCCTCCAGACTTTTCGCGATCGCCTTACACACGCCGCTGATGTGTTCGTTTTTATTACTGACACACAGTCCTTCTGGAAATGTTGTGCTACTTTAAAACGTCTAATGAAAGTAATAAGATGCAAGATCTCTGATATATATGCTGTAGTTGTAGAGGAAGAATTTACTAAACTTGGCAAGAATGATGTAAGACTGTGCTTGTGATAAAGACAGAAGGCAAGGACAAGGTAAAATGCATTTTGCTTTTACGATTGTATGCCACCAAATATAGATGGATAGACAAATAGAAATGTATTTAGCAAACTCATAATCCGGCGAAGGGCAGCCTGAAATAAATTCAAGATTTTCGGCAAGCAACTGGATTGCAGAATTGAAACTGACACACTCTGTCACTTCACTGCTTGTTGCCACATTCTTCATAATGAAGGATCGTTTATATTAACATTGTCATAATTCGTATGAAGTCATTTTTGTGGGTTCAAAGTACTTCACAGCTGCAGTTAAAAGTCTAAAAAATAGTGGGATACAGAGCTGTGTCCTAACTGCACTTGAGCCTTTATTTGATTCTTATTTAACTTGTCTGATTAGATGCTGTGTGAGTTGAAATGTTTAAACAGGCTCACTTTCGTTATCTTTATTAGTCTGCCCTGTGATGGACTAACACCCTGTTACTTTTTTGCCCCATGCCCTTTACTTTTCTGCAATCTGGTAGTTAGTAAAACAAACTCAAAAGGTTAATGAATGTATTAAAAATGTAAAATATTTTTAAATGTCCTGGTTTACACACTTCAGTTATCTTTTAATTATTATTTTCAGTTATTGTTTCAGTTATTATTGGCCACCTGGTTAACTTAGAAAAAGAATAGCACAGTTAAGTACAACACATTTCTCATGCTGTTACACTAAAATGTAGAAAAATCTAACTGGAGTGAATATTTTAATTATACATTCTATTAGAATTCAAAGTTTAAATTAAGGTAATTATTTCCGATAAGGAACACAGAAGTTTCCAGGTAAGTCAGTAATACAAATTTTACTGCACTCTGAACATTTGACAATATTAACCCTACAGACAAAAGAATTTTGTTAAACGAGAGGAGTCCATTCAGTCTATCAAGCTTGTTTGGTTGTCTAATAGCTAAGTTGCCCAAAGATTTCACATTTTTTAACTGTATTTGGCAAAAATGACACATTTAGAGAGATTTCAGTCTCCAGTCAGCACAGGGGGCAAGGCAAGAATAAATCCCGGGCAGGGCACACACACACACACACCAAGCACACACTAGGGACAATTTCGGATCGCCAATGCACCTAACCTGCATGTCTTTGGACTGTGGGAGTAAACCCACGCAGACACGGGGAGAACATGCAAACTCCATGCAGGGAGGACCTGGAAAGCAAACCCAGGTCTCCTAACTGCGAGGCAGCAGCTCTACCACTGTGCCACGTGCTGCCCCATACATCCATTTACTTCAAAACAAATACAGAGAAAACAAAAGGAAAAAAAAGTAAATAAAATTCTATTGAACCTCAGCCCAGAGGAAAAAGAAGATGGGACATGAGCAAAAAAAAAAAAAATCTGACATTTTATTATAAATATAATTAATTAATAGCATACAAAAGTGCATCATGGGCCAGCATGCGTTATTATTTCTTTTTTTCGGTGTTTTTCTCCACCCTGGCCAACTGACCTTATCATCGGACTGTCACTTAGAGACTTGAAAAAGCAATTATATATTTAAGGAATTTATTTCTCTTAATTATATATCTGTCTTATTTAAGTGTGTATTTTGTGTACTGTTTTATGCATTATTATTCTTTAGTTCTTTGACATCTTGTAAAGAGCTCTTTGAGGCACATCGTTTGAATGAAAATGTGGCATAAAATGCTAGGATGTTTTTGTCATTTTTGCCATATTTTTAAAAAGTTTTGGACATTTTCTCTAAGAGAGAATGTGTTTTTTTTTTCTAATTTGAGATAATGAAGAACAAGGTTTACCCACTGAGTTATACAAGGTTGGTCGTGCTTCTTCCAATTGAGCAGATAAGTGCTAGTTGTGTGGTGTCGACTTTTACAATCGAGTTAACTCTGCACCTTAATGCCATCAAGGAGTGCACTAAACATTACCACTCGTGGATTAGGATTGATTGTAACACTGAGGCTGTCTGAGATGTCGGTAAAAATTTTGGACCAAAATTAAGTTAATTTAGTTTATTCCCAGAACACATGGCCCAGTGCAGATGGAGCTAGATGGCAGCACTCGCAGGTTGAGTCTTGCCCTGGGTACATTTTGGACAATTTTAAACAAGTTAGATGTCATCAATGAAAGAGGTTTAAATAAATTATGGAATGTATGGCACATTTAGAACTAAAGTGTATTTAATGTATGGCTGAGTTCCACTCTTTTTCTGAGATGCCAACTTCAAGGTCCCTTTTCCACTGTTCCTTAGGATCTTTGAAAGGTTGATTTTTGTTTAAATATATTAATATTTGTTGAAATGCTATCTGAGTCATTATTATGACTAACCAGTATGGCATTTAAGGTTAGTATCGGTGCCAGGTTTGTACATTTTTAACAAAATTTCTAATTTGCATAATGCAAAAAAGTATGTAGCTGGAAACAATCATTAGCATAATTGTTAATAAGCTGTAAATGCGCTGTTTGCATAAAGGCCTTAAGTGCCTTAATCCCTATCATATTCCAGAAATTAAACACTGAGTAGGTCTGAGAAGGTTTGAAAAAGGTGATTATCGTGTATACTAAAAACAGATAAGAGCATCCTTCCCTACCTTGGAGTGTGTCCTGCATTGGTTCCATCAAGTGGACGACTGGACTGCTGGTACCTTGATGATAGTTGGTACTGATTGGACCACAGAGTGGGGCATACAAGGAAGCTTAAGAATAGGATTTGCTTTCCACTGCAAGTCAGGTGAGTGTGAATTCATGAATTTCTTCAGATGTCCAAGATATTATAGTATGTATATTTGTTAGCCAGTAGTAAGATTGAAAGTTAGGTAGTGCCATGCCACCTTCTGCTTTTAATTTTCGTAGAGTTGCCTTTTTGAATGTGCGGTCAGATTAAATTTCCAGATGAATGATGATCTAATTGAGTCTATTGTCATTTTAGAGAGATGTTGAGATTGTTTCTGTTAACAGGTGTGGAGCTGCATGGTAGCAACACAGAGATGGAGCAACCAACCGAGTAACAACATTGTAAACACAGCATCACAGCCTCAACAGATCGGTCCAACAGCACCTGCATTTTCAAGCATTTTGAAATAGTAGTAGTATTTGTGTGTGTGTGTGTGTGTGTGTACAGAGTACAGTGAGTATAATATGCAACATGTTGCCTCTCTCTGGCACCGTGATAAGCTTCATTTTGTTGAGTAGAAAACACAGATCAGCTTATTTCAATTAAAGGAAAAAGTCAAAGTGGAAATCCAAGGGTGGTATTCATTTGGAATGGAGTCCCAAATGAAGGGCTAGCACAAAGAATAAGGAGGGAGAAGGTAAAGGAGGCACTGAAAAAAATGAATAATGGAAAGGCAACACGACCAGATGAAATTTTAGCAGAAGTATGGAACGGTTTAGGAGAAGAGGGAGTAGATGCATTGTGGGATCTAATATAGAAGATTTGTGAACAGAAGAGAACACCAGAGGAGTGGAGCCTTGCTGCCTTGGTCTCCTGTTGCCACTACTCTACCTTACATGGGAGCCCTCCTGGGGCGATCGGCTCCTCTCATTCTCCAAATCGCTCAGAAGGAGCAGCTCTCAGTCCCCTCTTGAACAGCAGCAGCACACTCCTGTCCTGGGACTGTCTTCTTGGCAGTCTGCCTCCACTCCTCTTCACACTGGCTTGTGTCTGAATCCTGCCTTTTCTCTCTCATGTCCCTTTAACCTCCAACTTTCTTTTTGCCCTTCTTACTAATCTCGTTCAAGCGAGAAGGATGTTGGCTTGTGTAGATCAGCAAGCTGTTTGGGTATTCATTCATAGTACCCCAAGCCATCATATACTGTGGCATGTGCAGATCCATAGCTGATATCCAAATGAGCAGCAACAGTGGACAGTGTAATCCGTCAGACTTCTCTGATGATGGCATTTGCCATGTCGATGTAGGTTTGTGTGAGTGATGTTGATGGTCAACATTATTGAGCTTTGCCAGTTACACATGTTCTTCCCAGTTTAAACCTTTCTACCCATTCATAAACTTCTCGTTGAGTCCTGCTGTTTCAACTTATGCACTGAGCCAACATCGTCTTGTGAGGTTCAGCAGGTTTCACTTACTCTGCTCAAAGAAATCTCATTACAGCAAATTGTTCAACAATGGCGCAATATCATAGCAGAGTATCCATGTTCATTTGACCTTAGCTTCAACTAGACTAACAGCAGAGCACTGCGCTGTGTGTGTTCAAACTACCCATAAGTCATTCCAAATGTCAGCTTCCATTCGCTGTGGTTACCACGTAATTTTCATATTGAATTTACTTTTTGATTTACTGTTGTTCATACATCAAAACCAGTAATAGAGTGGCACCATTACCTTTATGCATAGTTTCCTATTGAACATTTTTATTCTATTGAAAACTAGGGGGCTCCACTCCCTGCTCGCTTTGCTCGCCCACTCCTGGGTTTGGTTTACCGGATATACAATTTAAAGAGATTGTTATTTTCATGGGAATTGTTACATATGCATTATTTTACTTTACTTTTACTTTAATAGTTTTGTAAAAACAATATTTGTCCTTTTTTCTGGCCCCAGGCATGGTTAAATCTCTTTCTCGTGGGACATATAACACTACTCACGATGTGAAGGGGGTGGCTGAACGCACGATAAGGAGATGCGGTCAGATCAGCTGCTGTTTTGCTGCTGCTGATGAGCCGTGTGTTCTGCCTGTCGCACTTTGCGGCAATCATTTAAAACCCTGTACAGCAGCTGTCCTTTCGCCACTTCACGTCTCTGCCGCTAGCATTGTGAAGGGGTGAGCTGAACACATGCTAAGGAGATGCACTCGGATCATCTGCTGTCTTGCTCCTGCTGGCGAGCTGCGTGTTCTGCTTGTCGTTGTTTTAAGAGATGGGAGCACATGAAGTTTTTCTGCCAAAAGCTTTCCAACAACTGCGAGGTTAGATGTCCGTGAACTTGTTTTAAATTGTTTGTATGTAGGGCGTGACATGCAAAAGTCATCGTCTCACGGGTTTTGCTTCCTAAGGTTGTAATGTCTAATCTCGCATGTCATTAAAATGTCTCTCCGAGATGATCAGGTCTCGTTTGCTTCGCTCAACCCCACTGGAGGCATGCTACGCTTGTGCCACTTTGCGTCTCTCCCGCTCACATTGTGAAGGGAGGGGAGCTGAACGCATGCTAAGGAGATGCGGATGGATCAGCTGCTGGCTTTGTTCTTCTGCTGCCGAGGTACGTGTTCTGCTTGTCGATCATTTAAAATCCTGTACAGCAGCTGTCCTTCTGTCTCACTGCCTTGTCTCGCAGGATGTCAAATTGTCTTCCAAGAAGATCACGTCTCGTCTCCCTGGTCTCCCTCCCATGATTTTTTTTTTTTTATAATAGAGAGATGTGGTTCCATAAAAGTTAATTACTTGCTTCAGATCTGACTTTGTAAACTTGGACTAGAAGCACAAATGTGTTATGAATATAATACTATGTCATTTAAATATATTACTTGCTGAACTCTCTGTTTTGTGTAAAGCAAGTTTTCTTTTAAGGTAGGTACAAATAACTTCAAAACAAAATATTCTGATTGAGGGGCTTGTAACAATGTGTATATGTAATATAGCTTTTGTATAGCACTGGTCACTTATGTGAAAAAGCATATTCATCTTTATTACATTCATGTTTCCTTTGTAGAGAGCAAAACTATAGCTACCTACAGAAGACAGCAATGAGCAGAACATTGACATTGATTGTGTTCTTTTCTATTTTTGTGATTTTTAGGAGTCTGTCTTAAATCCCTGAAAGAACTACTTCATCAGGTTTTGCGTAATATTTGAGAGCGGCTGTGCAGAAATCAAAAGATAAAATGAGTCCTCATCCTGCTGTCCAGGCTGTTATCGACCTCTCTGCTGGAGCAGTTGGTAAAGAAAAGCATTTATTAAATAAGTGGTGTGCCTTGGGTTTGTAAAGTGAATGAGTTATGCCATATGCACTCCGATCAACCACAACATTAAAAACACTTCCCTAATATTGTGTAGCACCCCCTCATGCCACCAAAACAGTTCTGAGGCATGGACTCCACTAGACCTCTGAAGGTGACCTCTGGTATCTGGCATCAAGACTTTAGCAGCAGATCCTTTAAGTCCTGTAAGTTGGGAGGTGGGCCCTCTTTGGATCTGACTTGTTTTTTTACCACCTCCCATAGAAGCTTGATTGGATTGAGATCAGGTGAATTTGGAGGCTACATCTTGAACTCTTTGTCATGTTCCTCAAACCATTCCTAAGCAATTCTTGGAGTGTGACAAGGGTGCATTATCATGCTGAAAAAGGCCACAGCCATCATGTAATGTCGCTGGGGTGTATGTAGTCTGCAACAATCTTTAGGTAGGTGATGTGTGTCAAAGTAACATCCACATGAATGCAAGGACCTGGGATTTCACAGCAGAACTTTGCCCAGAGCATCACACTGCCTCGGTTGGTTTGCCTTCTTACCATAGTAGATCCTGCTGCCATTTCTTCCCCAGGTAAACGACATGCACACGCACACCCAGCCATCCTCGTGATGTAAAAGAAAACGTGATTCATCAGAACAGGCCACTTTCTTGCATTGCTCCATGATCCATTTCTGATGCTCACATGCTCATTGTAGGCTCTTTTGGCAGTGAACAGGAGTCAGCATGGGCACCCTAAATGGTCTGCGAGTACACAGCAAGCTATGATGAATAAGGTGTTCTGACATCTTTCTCCCATGTTGAGCATTAAGTTTTAAGCAACTTGTGCTACAGTAGCTCTTCTGTGTGTTCAGAACATACAGGCCTGAACTTCGCTCCCTACGCACATCAGTGTGCTTTGAGTGTCCATGATCCTGTCCCTGGTTCATCGATTGTCCTTCCTTGGACCAGTTTTGGTAGGTATTAACCAGTGCATGCTGGGAACAACCCCACAAGACCTGCCATTTTGGAGATGCCCTAGACATCACAGTTTGCCCCTTGTCAAAGTTGCTCAGATCCTTACACTTGCCCATTATTGCTGCATCCAAGACATCACTTTGAAGAACTGACTGTTCACTAGCTCCCTAATATAGCCCACCCCTTGACAGGTCCCACTGTAACAAGGTGATCAGTGTTAGTCACTTCACCCCTCAGTGGTTTTAATGGTGTTGCTGATCGGTGTATAGTAGAATGCATGATCCAAGTTGATTTCCTTCAACCTTAGAAATATATGTTCAGTATGTTGAGTAATTTAGTAGTGGAAATGGAATTAATTACCTAGAAGCGTATATCCTAATATTCTGCCATGAAGAAAAAAATATAATGAAAAAGGACCATTTTAGGCATAAGTGAAATTGAAATGTTAATATTTACAAGCATCACCATACTATAGTTTTACAGTACTGTATATCGTTTCATTCCATAACAGATTTATGCTATCATATTTGGACCAAACTGGGCAGTTCCAACGCTGTCACTGGACCAAGCTGAAGCTGAGCGAGGCAGTGGGGGGATTAAACAAATACATTTTATTAAAGACATAATAGGTACAGGAGGGGAAGTAATGGAGAACATTAAATAACAGCAAAAAAAACAATTAACCTCTAGGCCCACAATAACTCCTCAAATACGGGACCTTCAGAAAGTGTTCAGACCCCTTTACTTTTTTTACATTTTGTTATGTAGCAGCCTTTTCTCAAAATCATTTAAATTCATTTTTCCCTCATCAAACAATACTAAATACCCCAGAATGATAAAGCCAAAACAGGATTTTAAGAAATTTTGCAAATTTTTTTGTATTAAAAGTTAAAACAACTGAAATATCACATTGCCACCAGTATTGAGACCCTTTATTCAGTACTTTGTTGAAGCACCAATGGCAATGGTTATGTCCTGGAGTCTTCTTGGGTTTCATGTGACAAGCTTCACTCACTTTGATTTGGGGATTGTTCAGCCATTCCTCTCTGCAGATCCTCTTGAGCTCTGTCAGGTTGGATGGAGACTCTCACTGGACAGATATTATCAGGTCCCTCCAGAGATGTCTGATTGGGCCATTCAAGGACATTCATAAAGTTGTCCCTAAGTCAGTCATTTGCTGCTTTTGCTTTGTGCTTATTGTCATTGTCTTAGGTGAACCTTTGGCCCAGTTCCGGTCTCTGGTAGGTGAGCAAGTGATCAGTCCGGTCTACCATCGACCGCATCCTTGCACTGAGGGTTCTCATGGAGTGCAAACACGTATATCAGCAGAGTTTCTTTGTAGTCTTTGTCGATTTTCGTAAAGTTGATCAAGCTGCCCTGTGGGACATCCTGAGGATTCGCGGTATCCCCTCAAGGTTGCTGGAGATCATGGCCGGCCTATACACTGGTACTGTGAGTGCTGTGCAGAGTGGAGGCAGAACCTCTGTGTTTTTCCCAGTTGATTCTAGGGTTCGTCAGGAGTCTGTTTTTGCTCCTACCCTGTTCAGTGCATATATGGACTGGGTGTTGGGCAAGTTTGCGAGGTCCAGCGGCTGAGGGGCATCAGTTGGTGAAGAAAGATTCACGGATCTTGACTTTGCTGACGATGTTGTGATCTTCGCAGAGTCAATGGGGGTTCTGATCGGGGCACTCGAGAGATTGAGTGAGGAGTCTGAGTGTCCAGGCTTGCAAGTGTCCTGGATAAAAAACAACATCCAGGCCTTTAATGACCTCTTGGGCACAGCCATCAGCAGTGTGTCTGTTTGCGGAGAGAGTGTCGACTTTGTTGAGAGGCTTACTTACCTTGGCAGTGACAGTCATGTCTCTGGTGACTCTTCCTGTGAAGTCAGTAGGCAGATTGGGAGATCATGGGGGGTCATGAGGTCGCTGGAATGGGGTGTGTGGCGCTCCTGATATTTATGCTAAAGGACGAGGGTCCAAGTCTTTAGAGTCCTGGTGCTTCCTGTCATACTATATGGTAGCGAGACATGGACGCTATCCAGTGATGTGAGACGAAGACTGGACTCCTTTGGTATTGTGTCTCTCTGGAAAATCCTTGTGTACCGTTGGTTTGACTTTGTGTTGCTAATGGAGTCCTGAATGAGGCACATTACCTACATTATGAGGGAGCGTCAGTTACGGCACTACTGCCATGTGGCGCGTTTCCCCAAGGGTGATCCAGCTCGTAAGATCCTCATTGTTGGGGACCCGAGTGGCTGGAATAGGCCAAGCGGTCGCACACGTAACACCTTGCTGCAGCAGATAGAGGGTCATTTCTGTATGGTCTAACTGGACGGTGTGTCTGCCTGGGGGGTTGCAAACTGGGATCCTGAGTTGTTTTGTCGTGTAGTGGGTGCGGCAACACACTGTACTGGTACTTGCTCCCCAACCTGACTTGACTTTGGCCCATTAAGGATATCTCTATACGGGCGCCACGGTGGTTCAGTGGGTAGTGCTGCTGCCTCGCTTCCCGGGTCCTCCCTGCATGGAATTTGCATGTTCTCCCCGTGTCTGCGTGGGTTTCCTCCGGGTGCTCTGGTTTCCACCCACAGTCCAAAGAAATGCAGGTTAGGTGCATTGGCAATTCTAAATTGTCCCTAATGTGTGCTTGGTGTGTGTGTGTGTGTGTGTGTGTGTGTGTGTGTGTGTGTGTGTGTGTGTGCGCACAGACGCCTCTGATGGCTAGCACCCTGCCTGGGGTTTGTTTCCTGCCTTGCGCCCTGTGTTGGCTGGGATTGGCTCCAGCAGATCCCCATGACCCTGTGTTAGGATGTAGCGGGTTTGATGATGGATGGATGGATATCTCTGTACTTTACTCTGTTCAACTTTCCTTAAACCCTGTCCTAGGAAAGTGCGATTGCAGGCCAAAGTAGTTTAGACTAGGACTAATCAGTTTGTTCTAGGATCTCTACATTTATATCAGCATAATCTGGTTTGGGCTGGGTTCATCCTATCGTGCTTTGTCCAGACTGTTTTGGCCTAGTTTAAACTAGTGTGTCCTAAAATCAGGATTGGCTGGTAACACACACATTATATATATATATATATATATATATATATATATCAGAATGACAAAAAATGAAGAGAATTTAAAAAGAAAGAAATGAAAACATCTGGCTTGGTCATCCCAGTCCCAGTGAGGCATTACGATTGAGCACGCGTATTGCTGTTGGTATAAAGGAGCCCACCACCAACACCCCCGCATTTTCTTACCCATTTCTGCTGAATAATTCGTTTTCTGAAAGTCCTCAGTGTTGTTGTGTCACAGAGAGGATGTGTAGCTTTGTTCATAATGGCACTCAGTTTTGTTTTAATTCTCTCCTTCACTTCGACCTCCAGGGGGTCCAGAGTGTGTCCCATACCTGAGTCTGCCCCTTTAATTAGCTTGTTGATTCAGTGGGTCTCTCTTGAAGTAATGTTACCAGCCCAGCACACCACAGCGTAGGAAATCCCACTGGCCATCACAGAGTTTGTAGAAGATGTGAAGGATGTCACTTCCCTCATTAAAGGAATGCAGTTTCCTAAGGAAAGAGAGTCTACTCAAGTTCTGTCTTCTATAGTTCCTCTGTGTTCAGAAATCAGTCCCAACATGTGATTGATGTGTACCCCAAAGTACTTGTAGAAGTGGATCACCTCTACACCCACTTCCTGAATTGCAGTCGAACATAAATTTTATATAAATGGTGCAGGTTGTTGAATTCTTTGACACAGCGCCTAAATAAACACACCTGAACCTGATTAATTTAATTCAGGATCACACAGGCTGGGGGACACACATACTCGTAGTCACATTCACATAGGACCAATGTAGAGTCATTGATTAACCTGCCATGTACATCTTTGGGTGATGTAGAAACCCATATATTCACCAGGAGAACCAGTTGACTGCAAACAATGAGAGACGTGTTCCCCATTCTGTCAAAAGCACAGATCCATCAGAAGTCCTTCCAGTGCTTAAATAGACAGAGTGTGGGCCATGTGTGATGTGTAACTTTCTACTAAAGGGTGACAGCTTGTAGTAGCAAGCAGCTTTTGTAACAAGATTGTTGGTGTCCTGCTTAAAATAGCATACATTATGAACAATTTTCTAACGCCCTTTGAAGGAAAGGCACTTATGGACCTAAATGGAACCTCCTCTTCATTTAATCGCCAAGTACTCGGTGATCCAAATTTGTTTTTTTTGCCCTTTTCATGAGAGGACTTCTAATAAAAACATATACTGTATGTCCAGACTTTAGACGTTTGGGATTGGGAAACAGACAAGAGAATGAGAAGAACCCTTCTAACTTGTCCCCTGTTCATCAAAGTATAGTTACTGAATATCTGTTACCCATTAAGTGAACCAGATACGGTGCTGTCCTCCTTGTCTGTAGGCATTGAAAAACATGCTGGCAGAGGAAGTTCAAGGCCTCTGTTAACCTGCTGCCCCTCTTAATTATAGTAAGACCCCATGTTAGATTGTGGTCAACAACTCAGTGGACAAGTGAATTGACAGAGAGACCTGTACAAGAATCCAGCGTAGTAAGTGCAGGTAAGAGAGGAGTTTCTGAAGATCAACTGCCAAGGCTTCCACTCTGACAAACGGCATCAATTGTGTGTCTTTTTATAGCATATTCCAAACTTATAAAGGGGGCTTCATATCAAAAGAGAGGCACGGATTGATTCATTGCTGACATTAGTTAACATGCATTTTATTTAAAGTAGTTACCTGTTAACAAAACACAAATATGTATTAGTAGTTGAAGCATTGTGAACACTTGGTCCTCAAAAGGTTACACTTGATCCTTGTTTAATGAAAAGTAACCATTGATCATCCTTTGATTGTGTATCACAGTATATTTAGAGAAATTGAATAATGCAACAGAAATAGTGCCTGTGTACTTGTGTGTGAGATTTATAATATATGTGCTGTGTTTGAGTATACATAATAAATATATAATTATACTTGTGCATGTACGTATGGGAGATTTATAATATATGTGCGGTGTTTGTGAGTATACATAATCAACTAGTAACGCCGTACTGCACGATAACGTGCAGTGAATACACTTGACTTATAGTTTTCCTCCTCTTTCTCTGTACGTTTAGCGGTTGATGTGCTTGTTGCTTCCTGAGCAGCTCTTCTTTTCTCCACCCTAGCGGCCCGCTTCTTCTCTTCTTCCGTCTGTAACTTTTCACGTTAAAACTGATTAAGTCAGTGTTGGTGTTGCAATTACTTAGTATGTTTTCTTTAATTTTTCACTTAAGCTGGCACTTAAGTCTTCAATCAGTAGATCGATAATTCATCTCTGTGCTGTGTGGCATATTCACATGATGGTACAATGACTTGTTAATATGAAACCTGTAATATCAATAGAAATGTGTCTTAGTTGAGCCCCCTCAGACCACTCCAAAGTGACATTTGGTTAGTAGGTCACATTGTAGAGATGAATTAACACTTTACTGATGTTGTATAAGTGTTATGATAACCCAAAGAAGTGTTTGTTAAGGTCAAAATGAGTAATAGATGTACCTAAACTAAAGTGTTACCGTGCTGTAGCTCTTCATATCTTTCTCAAGATAAAAATGGCAACTGTAGAATACTTTGACCAGGAGGCAGTAGTACAGTAGTACAGGATGCCACTGCAGAAAACCGAAACAAAGAAACAGTAACAATTTATTTCTTGTATAGCAGGCATGACAATCACGCGCCCCGCAACAGAAATCTGTGCGGCCCGCATGACAGATCCTAGTTAGCATTGAACTTGTACAAAATGATTACTGTCGTTTGTGATTGATTCATTCTGCATCTTCAATGTTACTTATTGATTATTCTTACTCCTGCCTTCTGACAAAAAAATTTTTCAATGGCATTACGGTACCGGAAACATCATCTGCTAGTATAGCCACGAGCCTTAACCAAAGTTAATGACGTCACAACTGAAGTGCTAGGCTGCAGCAGGGGTGGAGTTAGGCATGTGCAAACTGTGCACCTGCAAAGGGCTGCCACGCCAATATATATTGAATATAAAACAGAAAGAGAAAATAATGACGCAGCTGATGGCAATGTGGCTGAAAAACATTGTGTTACTTGTTAATTAGTACGCTGTATTTACTAATGTCGCTAGAGTCGGAGCAGTAAGCTATATGTAGTATTATAACGTTCTGCCGTAATGAGAATATCATGGGCCGCCACTTGGTTTTCAAGTTATGGACACGCGCATATCGAAGCGTGTCTTGAGCACGAGGCGGCTATGCAGTGTCCGCAACGGACGTGGCCATCCGCCGTGCATAAGATACCATATTGACATTGGCGGGCGAAGGGGCCACTGATTCTTTCTCTGCGCAGGGCCGCCACCAGCCTAGAGCTGCCCCTGCTAGGCTACAGCTGGGCTGCTGAGACTGGCCACTGGGCAGAACTGACCATCACGAGTAGTAATAGCTCGCATATGTTCACTTTTTTTGTTCTAGTTTTATGTCATTTTGTGCTAGTATTGTAACGAACAGTTAGTGCAGACGACAGCTGAAGATCTGAAGTGGACGCGAGAAGTTGGTGAGTTGTTTATTAACATATTTTTGTGATTTTCAGTTTGTATAATTAGTGGTGGTCAGGTGGCTTTTTGCATATCGGCTCATTTTACAATATAAACTTTGAAGTAACTTTAGTAAAGTAAAATTAGATTTTTGGAGGATTTGTTTTCCAACTTGTATTACTGAGCAATGAATTCAGTGAGCGTTTTCGTGATCTCAGTTCACACGAACAGGACTTTGTGCTGTTCTCTTACAGTGTTGAGAATGCGCCTGAGAATATCCAAATGGAGTTGATTGAACTGCAGTCAGATTCTATTCTGAAGGCAAAATACAACGAAGTTGGTGTGCCAGGCTTGTACGCTTACCTGCCACCCTCGTATGTGCAGATCTGTAAGTTGGCATCGAGAGTACTGTCTATGTTTGGAAGCACTTACCTTTGTGAGCAATTGTTTTCATTAATGAAAGCTACCAAAACCGCACATCGCTCAAGACTTGCTGTCGAGCAAACTAATATTTTTCACCTTCAAAGTGGTACGCATGTTCTGTAAATTAAATGGTGTAAAATCCATTTTAATATCGGGTTGTAATGTGACAAAACAGGACAGACACAGAGGGGGATGAATACTTTCACAAGGCACTGTGTGTTCACTTATCATATCCCTGTTTAAATCATTACTGCCCATCTTAAAAGTTATATTGTCAAACATATGCTTAGCTAAACTGCGTAATATATGCTTCAAATATAAGCTTAGCTTATTTTTCCATACTGGCAGCACTGGGTGCAATGCCAGTCCATCAAAGGGCTTAAGTGACCCAGAGCGTATTTTTGAAAACGACACGTTTAACAATGGATTGCTTCAAGCTAATTATAGTTTTATGCTCTTTCTTTCCCTGCCTCTCCGTATGTTTTAGGAGGAACAGCCTGTGTGCTCAGTGGACAGCCTTTTGACACCGCCAAAGTGAAAATGCAGACCTTTCCCACCATGTATAAGAGCTTTGTGGACTGCTTTGTGAGGACTTACCGGCAGGTTGGCTTTCAAGGCCTGTACCATGGAACCATACCAGCTCTTGTGGCCAATATCGCTGAGAACTCCGTGCTCTTCATGTCTTATGGCTTTTGTCAGCAGGTTGTTAGGCGCTTGACAGGAAAAGACCACGACACGGTACTCAGGTGAGTTTATCTGCTCACAGCCATTTGTAAAATACGTAAGAACAACAGGAGCGAGCATACCCTCAAAGAACTTTGTTCCACATTGCTACCTATATACAGGTACATGAGAATCTGCAACCTGTGAGTTGCCAAAATCATATTTTAAGTGTATCCTGTTAATAACACTGCATTCCTCACCATTAATTATGCAATAATTAGAAATACAGTGCCCTCCATAATGTTTCGGACAAAGACACATTTGTCCTCGATTTACCCCTCTGCTCCACAGTTTAAACTTTGTCACAATAACATCAAAAAGGCTTGGGGCAGCCACCCGTATATTATACCTTGGCTGCAAATGGGTATTTTGGTTGAGTTGTTCACAGGTTGGAGTCCAAAACAAAACTGATTTAAGAGTGCAAATATGGCGGCTTTAAAGGCAGAGACAGGAAGTGACATCATTGGGACCCGAACCAGAAGTGATGTCATCAAAGGTACCAGAAGTGATGTCATCATTGGCACTAGGACCTAGCAGGATTTCCCGGGGATGGTCTGTAGAGGATTGAGAGAGAAAGTCAGTGCAGCTCGCCACCCCCTAGACTGGTATGGTACTTCTATTATTCAGGCCCCTTTGCTGCCTCTCAATCACATGTATGTGACAACTTGCCAATCAAACAATTAAGGCATTGTGATTAAAGCGCGTATTGCAGGGTATTTGTCATTTCTACATGCTGTGACTGAAATGTATGCATCACTTATTCAACATGGCTGCCACATTTCAGGGCACCGTAACATTTTATGACACAACAATGGCAGGTCTATTAAAGCTGTCATATTTAGTTCTTTGTCACATATCCCAATCATGCAATGACTGTTTGAAGTCTGTCATCCATCCACATCGCCAGGTGCTGAGGATCTTTTTCTCCAGTGTTGCTCTGTAAATCCTCTAATGCAGCCATCTTCAACTTTCGGCCCTCCAAACATTATGGAGGGCATTGTAATATTCTGTTATTTTTTTGTTCAGGGTATGATTTGGTATTGCAGACTAGTCCTGTAGGCACATGCAATAACCACAGTCTCCATTTTGGCTGGCATTGTGGTCTGGGGGTTTGAAGGATAGGCTTCTTATTGCAAATTTACAGGTTGTTAAAATACTTTGGAATGGCACTCCTCATGTATGGTTCTATAGAACATAAAGATAACTTGGCGTCCATGAATGGAGCAAGATGATTACTGGTAATTCCTGTTTTATGATGAACGCCATGCCTCTGAGGTTCATGTAACAGTCTTGGGGTTAGAGAAATAAATAAAAGTAATGTCTCTGTCAGAGATGCAGACTCCTCCTCCTTCAGTGAAATTCAGCATTTTAATGATTGCTTCTAAATAGCCGTCACATAAAACATTCATTCCCGCTATACTTGAGTTTATATGCAGTTTGGGGGGTCGACGTGCCAAGATATTCCCAACTCTAAGATGGAGGGTTGGCCCAGCAGCAAGTGAGGGACAATAACCAAGTTCCTTTAGCCAAAGTGCATATTTATTACAATAATAAAATGCAGTGGAGATATAATAAACTCCATAAATAATCCATATCAGTGCTCTTGTGGAGATTAAATACAAACAACAAATATTTTAAAATCCCACCAAGAAATGCTTAAAGACTTGAGGTTAGGCTCCTCGGCAGGTTGATCGCGGCTCTTTCTCTCCTTTTCTCCCCAGCTCACCCAAGCAGGTCTTCCCAGCTGTCAACGACTCCGACACCCAATTCCTGTCTTGCCTGCCTTCTTTGGCATCAGCGAAATGTTCTTAGCCGCCCTTTCATCTTCCCATTTGTTCAAGTGCGTTTCGTAGATCCCTAGGAGGGTCAATCCAAATCCCCGCTCTAACACCACTATTCACTGGGGACACCTCTCGGAGAGCTATAAATTAGGGTTTCTTACAGGGGCCCGAGCACACCGCCTCCTCTCCTACTCCGTGTAAACTCGCCCTCACAATGCTGCCTTGTTGTTTCTTTGATGACCGTTCTTACCTGAATTTTTTTTTTTCTATTCCCCTGTACTGCTCAGAATCTCCTTACTAAATTGTTGGTGCGCAATTACATTCCCTGGAGTGCTAACAAGGCAATCAGCCAAACTGTGTGCACCTGCACATGAATACATCATCCACTGAGCATCAGATCAGCACCCCGGAGCCACTCCACCACGCTACAACACACCTGCATGCCACTGTTGGCTGAAAGTCCTCATTCTTAGTGTCTCACCGAGAGGATGTGCAGCACTGTTCATAATGGCACTCGATTTTGTTTTTATTCTCTCCTTTGCTACAACCTACAGGGGGTCTTGAGTGTGTCCTATAACCGAGCCTGACTTTTTAAGTAGTTTGTTGATTGGGTGGCCCTGTCTTGAAGTGATGTTACCAGCCCAGCACACCACAGCATAGAGTTGTGCAGGATGTCACTTCGACATTAAAGGAGCACAGTCTCCTAAGGAAGAAGAGCCTGGTCTGCCCTTTCTTCTATAGTTCCTCTGTGTTCTGAGATCAGTCCAGCCTGACAGTGATGTGGACCCCCCAAGTAATTCTAGGAGTGCACCACCACCACATTCACTCTCTGAACAGTGACCAGTGTGACACTAGAGGGCACTGTCGCTCCTCCAAACCCACAAACAAAACGTCCAGACACCAGGTAAAAAAGGACTAAGAAGAATTTTTTATATTTTTTTTCGATAAAATGCACAAAAGCACCACCACCACCACAATACACAATAATCAATAATAATAATAATACAATAAATCAATCCGCCACTCCCAGCCGCAGCATCACACTCCCTCCCTCCCATAGTCCTTCAGAATAGTCCGTGACCCAGAAGTGCTCCTGTCCTTCAGTCCACGTGATTCAATAGCACTTCCGGGTCAGATGAAGACATATTTTTTCTTCAGCCCGGAAGTACTTCTGTTTCTCCGTCCTCGTGACTTGGGAGTACTTCCGAGCTACAGGGAAAATAAAAATCCCCATGTCTCTCTGCAGCGTCCCACGATGGCAACCACGGCACCCAGCAGGGCTGTGAAGCCAAACTCCATCTCCCATGGTGCCCTGTGGGAATCCGGGGCGCCTCCATGCTGCATGGAAGATTCCATCTAGCATCTTGGATGTGTCGGCCGGGATGAACTGCCGGCTGTCCATCACACCAGACATCGAGGCTCTTTGGTGCAGTGAAAATCCGTAACCAATTCCTTGGTTTTCCTGATGCTAAGGTGTAAACAATTCCATCTGCACCAAGAAACAAAGTTCTCCACCTGACGTCTCTCCTTTGCTTCACCCCTCATATCCATGTACCCCATAAATGCAGATTCATCTGAGAATTTCTAACAGTGACATGACCTGCTGTTATGCTTATAATTGGAGGTGTGCAGAGTGAAGAGTAAATCAGACAGACCTGTTCCTTGTGGTGCTCCAGTGTTGCTCACACAGTCCTTCAATCTCACGGACTGTGGTCTCCCCGACAGACAGTCCATTATCAGGACACCACAGGCTCATCCTTCTGCATATCTCTGAGTTCAACAGGGATGGCTGGATGGTACTGAAGGCACTAGAATAATAAAAAAACAGAATCCTCAGCTTTGTCCAGGTGAGAACAGGCCTTGTGAAGTGTATCCTCCACTCTAATCTTTGTCTGATAGGCAAACTACAGTGGGTCCAGGTGGTCTATTACAAGAGGACACATATAGTCCAGGACCAGTTTCTCAAATTTTTTTAATGATATCTGTAGCCTTTAGGTGAAGAGGTGCCTGCCTTCTTTGGAACAGGATGTTTTCTACAGCAGCAGCACTTTCTGAAGTCTTAGGGACAAAATGAACAGGTGGCAGGGGACACCAAAATGTTGGTCAGCACGGGCCTTAAGGACTCAAGGACTGACTCCATCCAGTCCCGCAGCTTTTCCTGTGTGTAGCTTCCTCAGTTGTCTCCTTACTTTGTCTTTGGTTATGGACAGGCCACACAGATGGTCAAAGGTGGACCTGTCACTGGCCATTCAAGTTGACATGGTAGGAATCTTTGATGTAGCTGGGATGGTGTGTAGAGACAGGTCAATGGAAGAAGGTGGCAGTTGGAGGGAAAAATCTATTAAACAGTTGTTTTGAGATGTTAGCTTTGTCTACTTCTCCTTGTCCTGGATTGCTCAAGTCCAGTAACGAGGCCCAGTCCATTCAGGACATCCTTCTTGTTATTGTGAGTGAGCTTGTTTTCTCTTTTAGCTTTGTAAGCTTCCTTTCTTCACTCAGCTTTTTCTTCAACGGTCACTGTGCATCCTTCATCCTTCAGAGCCTCTTTGTCACCATATTTCAATGTTATCTTTTTGTTATTCAGGAGACCTTGTAGCTCCTTGGTAATCCAGGGGTTATTGTTTGAAAAACATTCCACCCACGGTATCAATACAAAGGTTAATATAGTCTGTGATGCCGTGGCTGAGCCCCTCAGTAATATCCCAATGTGACATCTGGAAGCAGACATTCAGAGCCATTTCAGCCTCCAGGCTCCCCTTCCTCACTGTTCTGGTAATAACAGGTTTCTGTCTAGTAACAGGTACAATATGTAGCTGGGTCCTATTGTGATGGGCTCATGGAGTCTTGATCAGAGAAGGGTGTGTGGGGACCTAATCCAAGTCTTCAGAATCCTCAAAAACATCAGTAAAGTTTAATAGCGAATCACATACTTGACATAAGTGAAAAATGAAAGGAAATCATATTTAAGACAACAGCATGGAAACATTTCATCAATTGTGTGCATCTGGAATAAATAACTGAGTTGTGGAGTTGAAGCAGACATCCTTGACAGGTATTAAGAAGTATCTGGATGAGATCTTGAGACAGCATAACTACTGGCTAAATAAACAAGCCTGAAGGACTGAGTGGCCTCCTGTCCTTTGTCAAACGTCTTACGTATGTTCTAATCCAAGAGCTGGCCCCCTGAGATTTATTTTGTAATCGTCAGTATTTAATTTTAGCTGGTCCATTCATTTGACTGTGAATATCTGCCACGCTATAGCTAGGTTCTGCCTAACGTAACGTAATTCTTACTCATGCATGGACACCTGTCTCTCATATTTTTACAGTGACCTTGAGAATGCAGCAGCTGGTTCATTCGCGTCAGTTTTTTCTTCAATGGTCTTATGTCCTGTTGAGTTGGTAAAATGCCGCTTGCAAGCCATGTATGAAATGGAGACATCCGGAAAGATTGTGAGAGGACAACAGTAAGTATAACAGTGGTGCTGTGTTAATGGCATTCCTTTGACAACATTGAATTAGTTCTCTAAAACGGTGTTACTGTTCACGAAGGATATGACTGTAGGTACGTACAGTATGGGTAGATATAAACTGATTCATCCGACAGGAAAAGAGCTGTGTTAATAAACTTTGACGTTTGGTATTCTTGAAGTGTTTTCTTCACTGGTATTGTTTACTGTATACATTATGTATTTGCCACATGAAATTGTGTTCTAAAGTGTAGTGATTTCTAAAAATTCAAAAAAGATCTTGTTCACAATGACATTTTACGTTAGAATTAACAACACAGGTAAAGCATAAAAACAAAAGCCTTGGCAAGTAATGATCCACATCATACGATTATACATACATTGTAAAATAGCTCATATGTGTCATTTTTTTGAACAAAAAAACAACAATATTAACTCTTTTGGGGCTAATTATTTTTTCCCAGGATTGAAAATGTTTCCAAAAAACTAAGTTTTCTAAAAGCACACAAAGCAATCGTTTCACCCGTTAATCAATATAAAATACTTATTTATGACAGATGTCACTCTGCTTTATGTTTCCTGAACCTCTACAATATGTACATTCACATTCTTCTTACATTCTCATCACATACCTGTTTGTCTCCTCACTCTTAAGCTGAAAAGCACTTTCTAGAAAAAAACAGCTTGAAGGAGTCAAGTGGCTGGTAATCCGTAGTGCCCACTGGCACACCATGTCATTTGATCAAGTCCAGTAACCAGCTTACCTCCCATGAGTCTACAGTATGTCTGTGTAGTCCTCCCAGGGTGAACGTTACTGTAGGCACGTCAGATACACAAGCACGTTCAGCACTATGATCAGCTAATGCTGGTACCTGTTGTTCGTTTTCGATTTCCATGCCGTTTGCATCAAAATCGAAATTCGATAAAGGTCTGTGTGGTACTCCCAGATGAACGTTGCCATAGGCGCGTCAGCTACACAGTTAGCTGGGGACCAATCAGCTGATGCAGGTGCCTGACTTTTGGTTTTTGATCACTTGCATCAAAAACAGAGTTCAATAAGCCAGAGTCCAATTCAGCAGTAATACACAATAAATAAATAAATAAAACACAGTATTTTGCTTTGTACATCCGCTTCACTCTGTTGCCCAATGTCGATGCCATTCTAGACGTCGTTTACTCTTTGCTACTCACACACGCATGGATTTGACGTCAGATTAACAAGTCTAACTGTCCTCCTAGGAAAGAGGGTCTACCTATAGTGTAACGGTGAGTTTTATCAACATTTACAGCCCCTGGATGTCGACTTTAGTGAACATCCGTCCGCAACCTCTTATGTCGACAAAAGTCGACAAGTGCCCTAAACAAGTTAAGATAACCAGCTGTGTGCGATAGCTCAGCGCTTCTTATCTTCTGTTAACCTTTCACCCCATGGGCGTTGTTTCCTACTGAACCACAAAATCACTTTTCTGGTGATGTGGTTGGTTTTGTTTTGATTTACTTCCGTGTTTTTCTGCGAACTCTCACAAGCGAATAGAAAACGTATCCTTACCTTGAGAAAGACACTACCAAGATTATGCGATAAAGTAATTATTTCCAGATCCCTTTTGTTGCCACAAGCATGCCTCGGAAACACAAAATGGCTGTTTTCTTTCATTTAAACTCAGAGGGTGTATACCATTCAGTGTTTATGCTTTTATTTTCCGGTAGTTATTTGCTGCCTCATTGTAAAGTGTGGTCAAAATGTTTTCTGAATTTTAGAAGAAAAACATTGGGCTTTGAAACACAGGTTAGCATAGCAAATGCTTTTATATCATTTTTGTGAAGAAACAGCTTTGACTTGAAAAATAGCAAACTTATCCTTTAAGCCCAGTGAATCGTATTTGTTCAAAATCAGTATCGATTAACATAATAAAAACTGAAAGAAAAGCATCCCCTAATCAGATTATGTGTCACTTAGTCTAAAGGCCTCGTAATGCTCTATGGAGCACCACTGTAGAATGAGCCTTGTGCTGGAAGCTCTCTGTGTCATGGTGGTCTTTAGTCCTCACCCTTTGCCCGACACTTTTTTTCCGTGCCCCTGTTCTCCTGATACTTTGTTTAGTTCTAATTTAAGCCTGGAGCTTAAAGGGATGAGCAATTGACTTACAGCTGTCAAGTGCCAAACAACGTGGGAATAACATGAAACGCTAAACAGAAAGTAATTCTGAGATGTAAGTACTGTAGTACTTCATTAATAGGTTATTATGAAAGTTTAATCCAATGAAATACTTAGGGAGCTATTTGAATTTGGCAGGTCTTTTAATTGTCACCCCCTTTTGGGTTCTGTTCATAACATCTCCTGAAACTTGGTGTGAAGTGTGGGCACAGTGGGGTGGCTAAATCCATAGTGTCTGGCAACAGCGTCACGTGACACACCCACCTGCAGTAGGGTAATGGCTCTCTCCCTTCAAGTGACCTCGAAGGCCTTATGAGATGGATGGAAAACTGACCAAATGTGGCTTTTGTCCCGCTGTGAGCTTACCTTTTTAAAAGTGAGCAAACGCCTCAAATGAATAGTTACTTGTTGTACAATCATCCCTCAAGCCTGAGGTTTTAGGCAGCTACATCTCTAAAATAAGGATGCTTAGTGTTCTTATAGATAACACCTTCCTCGGCTTGCCATCACCTCACGCTAAATGTCCGAATAAGCAGACAGGCAAGCAGGTAGGGGCCTTGAGCTTATAAGCACAGGCTGTGTTCTAGCTGTTTACAAGAAAAAATGCAGGCACAAACTTTAATAATGAACTCGTGTATAACCTAAAGCTAGCTAATATAACATGTTTTACTTTAACTTGATTAAAAGAATTGATACCAAAGAAAGCACTGGTACACAGATTTCATTTCTAAGACAGTGGCCTGTTAAGCTCCCTCAGAGTACACAGCGTCCTTGACTTTTTTCATCGTCTCACTGAAGTTTTAAGCCTGGCAAGCCATTAAGAAAAACAGGCTGCTGGCAAGTAAAAAAAACAGCAGCCTTTATGCTGACAAATAAATGATGTCTTTTATCCTCCTTAGCATTACATTTTTTCTCAAAAAAAACCATGTAAAACGTCTTGCATTTTTAGGCTTGAAAAATGACATTTTTATTCAATCTCATCTTTCTACTGTAAAACATGCAAAACACTAAAAATAAGAAGTCAGAAAGAAGTGTAGAAAGTATAATAATGGTACAAGTAATACAGGGTGAGTCAAAATTATGTTAACACTAATGCTATGTATATATTTATATACAATTTTTGTGGACAATTTATGTGCCACATATGGTCCATGTGCTGAACGTGATGGCGAACAGGTTGAGACATTCCTGTCAATCATCTCGTACATATGAAGTATGTTTTGGGAGTAAACTGTTTCCGCCATTCAAATGTTAACATAACTTTGACTCACCCTGTAATAATGACGAGTGTCACTTTCAGATTCCCAGAATCGCTTTCGGTTTCACTGTCCATTTCAATTTCACTGCCTGAAGACAGATTCATTTTGTCATCACTGCTAATGAGAGGCGTTTCTTACGAGATGCCATTATGAGGCTAGAAGAAGACACATCTAGACCATTGTCCAGGTAACGCTCATGCCTGACCCCAAGTAACGCTCGGCACTAACACTGTTGGCACTTTTACAGCGCCAGTAAACCTCAGGTCTTACACGAGACGCGTGTATACGTTTGCCTGCATGAGGCTTGGGTCTAACGCGAAGGAGGTTAAGCTACTGATTGAAAGCACATTGAGCTATAAATTTACATTTTCTATATATGCAGCATTCCAACTATTTAGATGCATATCGATAAGCAACACAATGAGCACCATGAAAAGCAACTCCTCTATGTGAGCCGTGTCAGAAAAAATGTGGAGTTCTTCCGTGAAGGGTAACCAATTAGAGAATGAGAAACTGAGTGCATGGACATGCAGACACATAAACGTGCTAAGGAGAATCACCCGGTTAAGGCAGCACTCTGCGGGTTTTCTTAAAAACCCGTGTTTACATTTGCAAGTAATCTTCTGGAGTTCTCCTTTGTTAAAACATTCTAACGTCACTAAACTGTGCAAAAAAAAAAAAAAAATCATCGGCCATCATGAATCTGAAAACACATTTTCATGTGTTTAATAAATACGCCTAGTCAAATGAACGCTTTATTTGTAAGTTTCTGTTACCGGATTGCATGCAGCAAACTCTTTACTGCTTGGCTATGTGACTGAGCCCTGTAAAGGACCGGCATACCACTATGTGTGCTTTTTGCCTTACACCTAGCGCTATAACACAAATATTTTTACTCCAATATATCCAAGTATTGCTTTAGGTTACTTATTATTTTTAAAAGTATTCGGACTACAAAACGTGTGTTACTTTAAACATGTTACCCTACTGCTTCTGAGATTGTGTTGCAGAGTTTATCTCTGAACGTTCAGCTCATCAACATAAATTTAGCAATTTCTAAAATATTGTGGGCGGCACAATGGCGCAGTGGTAGTGCTGCTGCCTCGCAGTAAAGAGACCTGAGTTTGCTTCCCGGGTCCTCCCTGCATGGAGTTTGCATGTTCTCCCCGTGTCTGCGTGGGTTTCCTCCCACAATCCAAAGACATGCAGGTTAGGTGCATTAGCGATTCTAAATTGGCCCTAGTGTGTGCTTGGGGTGTGTGTGTGTGTGCCCTGCAGTGGGCTGGCGCCCTGCCCAGTGTTTGTTCCTGCCTTGCACTATGTGTTGGCCGGGATTGACTCCAGCAGACCCCTGTGACCCTGTGTTAGGATATAGTGGGTTGGATAATGACTGACTGAAATATTGAGAACAGCCAGGAGAAAGAATAACGTGATCGCCCAGACATTTGCCTCTAAAAATGTATTTTTTGCGGACACCTCTACCCGTACATACAGTATATGTGCAAAGCTGATAAGAGTGCAGCGGATATGCGCAGACTACAGAATCCTCAGTAGTAACCCAGTTAAGGGTTTACATGGCCAAAAAATTCAATTACTTACGAAGAAATTTATCTCTGTTAACACGTCTTCACTAACCGGAATAAACATTTACATGGCATTTTAGAAACAGATTTCTGTCAATAACCGAGTTATTGAGGCACATCCAAATGCACCCATCGTAATGAGCCGAATCCAGTCAGGGAAAGAATACATAATTGGGAATATATTTAAACAAGTTAAAAACACGAAGGTAGTGTGGGTGAAGGACGAAAATGAGACTAATGTCTGCACTTCTAAACAAAAATATAATACTGTGGATAGACCCTCGGATAGAGTGGACCCACTGGCAGCACTCCTTTACTGCTCCCTCTCTCTGTTTCCTCATCTGGTGAGATCTTTTAATAGTGGGAAACCCACTTCATTGTGCCCACCCCTATGTAAAGAATGTGTTTTAAATATTAGAACCACTTTATAACATTCTCAAACCTACTTAATCAAATTCAGGGTTGCAGGAGTTCGATTCTATTGTGGTAACACTGCGGCAACAAGACAAGAAACAATCCTGGAGCAGGGTGCCAGTCCATCACAGGGCCCACTCATGCACATGCCCACCTAGTCACACTCACACAGAGAGCAGTTTAGATTCGTCAAGTAAGCGAACCTCTACGTCTTTCTGGTAACTGACTCCACATAAACCTACTCTTAAGCTTGGATGTCTTGCAGAGAACTGTGGGGAAGATGTCCGACTAGTTTAGGTGGTCAACAGTAAGAGATAATGAGCAGATTATGTTGAAGAAATGAGGGACTCCTGGGCAGGTTAAAAGTTGGTACTTTTCTCTATGCATTGCATATACAGTAGAACCTCGATTATCTGAGGCAGTGTGGGCTGATGCCACCTCAGCTAACTGAAAAGTCCAGCCAAACACACGGCCGCGGCCATTTTGGATTAAAAATCTCAGATATAAAAGATTTATACGGTACAGAATCACTTTTAGGCCTCTTTTCATACCTTAGTGAATTTATTGTTAAGTAAAAACAATGAAAAATACACATTCACACTTATTTTCATAGTACAGTATTTACACGGTTAAGAATTATAAGAAAAGTAGCGTATTACACATACAGGTTGGTTCTACTGTACTTAAGTATTTACGACTTGTTGTAGACTTCTGAATGTAAAAGTAAATTCATACTTTGCCTGTGATATGCAAGTTTTTAACCATTTGTTTCCTTCTCATCTCCGCTACAGCACTGTCTGGTCAGTTGTCAAAGGGGTCTTGCAGTCTCAGGGTCCCCTGGGTATGTATCAGGGCTTCAGCAGTACTCTCGTACGGGAGGTCCCAGGCTATTTCTTCTTCTTTGGAGGTTATGAATTCAGTCGTACACTTTTCACACAGGGAGGAAAATCCAAAGAGGAGCTGGGTGAGTAGTGGTGACCACAGTCTGACTTTTGGAGAAACTGTCAGGGAATTTATTAACATTTAAGTCAAAAAAGCTTACGTTATTCACTCAGGATCACGGCTGGATTTTAACCGATTTTTCATAAAAGATCCGCTCGCTTGGCCAGTTGGACACATCAGCACTGATCCAGTTCTACGTTTCTCAACGTCTGCACTGTGATAGTGGCGTTGATTTTCTCTAGAGCTTACCTGCACTTGCATAGCCCCCTTGAGCTCCTCTGTGAGGATGTGTGTGTGTGTCACACACTATTTAAAAGTGCCGCTTGACTGACACTGTTCTAAATTAATTACTTTTATTAAGTTTTCCTATTGAATTTAGAAAGAGAAACCTAAAAAAGTTAAAAAGATTTACCTTTCACATGGCTTATAGTGATAGCAGTTACCTAAAATACATATGTTAATTTTTGCGATTATTGTGGCGTGTTTAATGCGTTCAAAAATATTATCACATCCCGGGCTGGCAACAAAGTGATCATGTCAGGCAGTGCGGCATTTTCATGTATTTCGCCTCCTAGGAAATTCACCACTGACAGTAATAGATTGGTCCCACTTGGAGAATCTCAGGTGTGGTTCCACCTTCGAAGAACAGTTGCTGATAGTTAGGGCTTGGTGTTGGTCGGTCCCCCTTGGAGAACTGCTGCTGGCAGTCATGGCGCAGAGAGGGAGGTTTGGCTCATTTGGGTAATTGCCACTGACAGTCATAGGTTGGATCCCTTGAAGAATCTCTACTGGTATCAAAGTTTTCACTGTTGGAAAATCATTAGCAAAAGTAATAGCAAGGGGGGTGCCCCTTGAAGAGAATCGCTGCTGACAGTGATCGTGGAGCAATGCCAATTGCTTAAATAACGTGTGGCAACCCATGTCGAGACACTTTGCGTACCACATGCAACCATTTCTCTTGAAACACAACAGTGAGTCACGACCATTCAACGCACAGTTTAAGAAACAATGTTCTACAGTGGTAACCTGCCGTAACTCTATTGATAAAGTCCAAGAGTCCAATCTTTCGCTTGATAATTGGTGCAAAGTTTTGTCCACCAAGGTTGCCAATGGTTGAGCTATGATCTTCCTGCTCACTGTCCATGGTGGTAAATGGTACCACTCTGAGACTCATTCAACTGCGATTGATGCAGACTTCTAAGATGTGCACCAAAGAAGGTGAATTCCAAAGAGAGGCCAAGTGCAGCATCTGCAAAAACCTGCACTTCAGCTGACCTGACTTTGGATATTAGTTGTCAGTAAAAGAGGGCTGCCGTTCCAGCTTTCAAGTGCAAGTCTCATATGCCTTGCTATCTAAAAGAGAGCAATGCCACTTTCTCTTACAGGAGTTGCTTGTCGTCCTATCCAGCTTCCTACTACGCAAACATTGGGTTAAGTGAGATCAGAAAATGAATCATGGCATGAACTGGCATATGCCAGCATCACAGTACTGTACATATGCTGTAGAAATTGGATTCTAATGAAATTTCCTTTTTCCGTGTGCTGCAGGAGTTTTTCCCTTGGTGGTGAGTGGAGGATTTGGAGGCGCTTGTCTGTGGCTTGCTGTATACCCCATTGACTGTGTCAAATCTCGGATTCAGGTCCTTTCTATGGCCGGGAAACAGTCTGGCTTCCTCAAGACATTCTACAGCATTGTGAAAAATGAAGGTAAATGTTTGTAAAACTTCAAGCAGAGCAGTCCTGTTGAAGGAGTCAACTAAATATATAGCACCACTGCTGTATGACAGAGTTATCCCGCATTCTTGTCGTTTCGTTAATCATTTTAGGCATCAAAGATATATTTTTGCATTCAGTTTTAGGATGGTGAGGGATGTGGGTGAACATATTTTCAGATAAGGATACCCATTTGGCCTCATGCACTCGTAATCTGTGGTTGGTATTTTGATTGTTTCGTGCAAAATATAATGTAGCTAACATGAGAATCCATTACCAGTTCCATGTCTGAGTAAATGATTGGGGAACCTGTTCCTTCAGAAGAAGGGTTCAGGTAACTTTGTCTTAAAGTGTGCACGGAATTACAAGTCAGGCATGTGGATTGGCTATTTTTGGGCAAAGCTCTTTACTAGACTTTAGTGGGGGGATCTGCACCAATTGCCAGTTTGAATCCCGTAAATGCCAGAAGTGACTCTTCTCCATTGGGCCCTTGAGCAAGGCCCTTAAACTGCAATTGCTCCGTCCTGGGCATGACATTAATCTGCTTCCAGCCCTACAAGCAGATCCTCCAACTTACTGGGAAAACATGGGGGTTAGTGACAGGATTGGCACTCCAGCCACTGTAAAAAATCATACACTGTTCTAGTGTGATGCTGAGGTGTCACCTGTTGCAGGGCTGCATTCGGGTCCCAATCCGGGTGGTTCGTCATGTAGTGGGTGCGGCAACACACCGTATCAGCGCATGTTCCCAGCCTGTCTCCCCTCTCTGTCTTTACTAGCCATTACACATTTGTTTGGGATCATGAGCTGAAGATAAGATGACCGACACCTTGGTAACGAACTGTGCAAATGGGGTTTCTTAATAGACTTACTAAGACTATGCAGTTCATGATATGGTAAACTCAGCAGTATTGATAGGCCTTGCAATATGGCTGCCGCAGCCTCCTAATCGATAGAAACGTCTCTTAGGAATAACCCTTGGGAAGTAATCGATATGGCTGTACCTGGCATAACCCTTTTGGATTATTCCTCATGACAGACCCCGTCATTCACTGGAAATGTTTAGATAAGTCTGTAGGGACATAAAAAGGAAAGCGTGGGATGCACCTGGCCATCTGATGCTATTTTAAAATGCATGAATGGATCATCTCCTGGTTTAAGCAGAATAAAATGCAATCAATTATTAGCTTGGTAGGGTTAACAAGTTCTAACATGTAGAGCCACGTAGCTCTGGACAAGGTCAGCAACGTTAAATTTCTTGGAATCACCATTCATGTTCCCCCTAAGCTGGTCGTGTTGAGCCATCGCTCATACAATTTAGGAGCATCGCTCACAATAACAATGAATTAAACTAAATAAATTACTGGCACCATTTAAACGAGTTTTAAAAAAAATTGCGCTATATGAAATGGTCTATGGTGGTGTTCCTTTGTCTCTTTAATCACGTCTAAGTGCAAAGCTGAAGAGAGTTCAGGTGGTAGAACGAGGAAACCTATTTTGGGGTTTAAGATGGAATGGGGGAGACTTTCTGAATTAAAGATGCGCCTCTACCTGTCATTCATTGGTCAGGAGTCCTGCCTTCAAGTCAGAGAGTCTCTCCAGTGAGTCTTGGGGTTTATTGTTGTCACAATAACAGACCACAGACATCAAAAAGGTTTGGGACAGCCACCTGTATATTATGCCTTGGCTGCAAATGGGTATTTTTAGTTGAGTTGTTCCCAGGTTGGAGTCCAAAACAGAACTGATTTAAGAGTGCAAATATGGCAGATTTAAAGGCCGGGACAAGAAGTGATATCATTGGAACTGGAAGTGACGTCATCAATAGCGCTGGAACCGCAAGTGACATCCCCAGGACCGGAGGTGACGCCATCAATAGCTCCAGTGCCCGGAAGTGTTGTCATCAATGGCGCCAGGACCTAGTGGGATTTCCCGTGGATGGTCTGCTGAGGATTGAGAGAGAAAGTCAGTGCAGCTCGCCACCCCCTGGTTTGGCGTGGTACTACTATTATTCAGGCCCTTTTGCTGCCTCCCAATCGCACATGTGTGACATTGTTTAATTTATAGGTAGTTACTATATAAAAATATTTAAGCAAAATAAATAAAGAAATGAAAAATTCATTTTGAGCAATCGACTGGATAAAAGACATGTGGATTATGCAACACAAGTAACATGGGATATTTTTTTTCCCCCATGGTCGTCTTTCACATTGTTTGCCATTGTTCAGATCTGGTGACAATGGAGCTCTATCGTGTGATAAAATGTCTTCTTTCCATACTGTATGAAAACATGAAATTACAAAGTTTTCTCAGCCACCACTACAAAGTACATGGGGTGTGCAACATGTAAAAATAAAGAAATCTTTTGGGATGGCGTATTCCTTTAAGACGTTACTGTGTTGTTTTGGGTTTATGCTTGAAGTTGTTGTCTTGCTGGAAAACAAATCTCCCAAGGTGCAGGCTTCTTGCAGATTGCACCAGGATTTCCCTGCATTTTGCTGCAATCATTTACCCCTCACATGCCTTTCAGGGCCTGCTGTCTCCTCATAGCCTCATGGTTGGGATGGCATGTTTTTGATAATGTGAAGTGTTCAGTTGGCACCAAAAATGGTGTTTAGTCTGATAGCATAAAAGCTCAATTTTGGTCTCAACAGACCATAAAGTCTTCTTCAGAGTCTCCCAAGTGTCATCTGGCAAACTCTAACCAAGATGTCTCGTGTCTTTTCTTCTCTTTGCCACTTTCTCATAAAACTGCAATCGGGGAGGCATCTGGGCAGCAGTTGTCGTGTGCACAGCCTCTCCAAGCTTTTTGACTGTCACTTGTGACTCCTTCGGAGTTATCATAGGTCTCTGAGTGGCCTCCCTACACTTGCCTTCTTCTTTCACAATCACTCGGTTTTTGTGCTCGGCCTGCTCTAGCAGATTTACAGATACGCCATGCTCTTTCCATTTCTTTGTGATCGATTTAATTGGATATTCAGTGATTTGGATATTTTCTTGTCTCTGTTACCTTGACTTTTCATGAAGTTGCTTAGAGTGTTCTTTTGTCTTCATTGTGTCAGTTGGTCCACCATGCTGACTCCACACACGGTGCATTTAGACAACCATCAACTGAAACCCCAGACAGGCGACCTCTGTTGTACTAATTCTGTGACTTCTAAAACCAATTGGCTATACCAGTGATGATTTATGGATGTCATATTTAAGAGGGTGAGTACTTATAGTATGCGAATAATTATATTGTTTTATATTTATAATTTAATTAGACCATTTTGACATTAAAGAGTCTTTTTCTGCTAATCAGAGTCATAAAAGCCAAATTTAATTCCCTGTGATTCGAAGTTGTATAATAATAAAGTGTGAAACCTCTAAAGGTTTGTATACGTTTCATGGGCACTGGGTGCTAAAATGGTTTCTACTGATGACAGTGAATATACGCCTGACCATAAACCCGCATTCTGTTGCAAAGGCCCTTGTGATTTAACAGACGTGACATGCTGGGTTTCATTTTCTTTGCAGGCTTTACCGCACTATATTCAGGACTCACGCCAACACTGATCCGCACCTTCCCGGCCAATGGTGCCCTGTTCCTGGCGTACGAGTTGAGCAGAAAATTGATGATGAAGCAGTTTGAGAGTTGACCTTCATTTCTGAGGTGTCCCACTTTTGATATCTGAACGTTTTCTCTGCACACCAACAAAGAAAACTGTGGGATGGGCTGCTTATAATCTGCAAATTCTCTTTTCAATTTCTTCGCATTTGGGTGCTGACTTTGCTTTTCTTGTGACTGGATGACGAATGGAAGACAAAGATTTTAGTATGTGGGCACAATATTTTTAGTGTTTCAAGATGGTGCTTTTATTTTGTGGGTTGACATACATTTCGGTACAAACAGGTTGTACTTGAAAGAGTCTCAATTACGGATTTAGTATTCATTTTTCTGCATAAATACACATCTACCTGCAGTAGATCTCCTTGAAGCAAAACCACATTGACCTTCGTCACAGATTGACAAGAAAGAAGATACGGCTCCTGATTGGTCAGTTTTGGAGCAGACCCGAGCATTGAGTCTCCAGTTTGTGTTTGAATCTCTGTGCCTTCATCGTCCTACAGCCCCTTCACTTCTTAGTGTTTGGCGCTAATGGGAGATTTTATTCAGCAAGTGAAACATTGTGCATTATTCTTTTAATACTTAAGAACAGAACTGGATCCTGTGACAAGAAAAATTTGTCACGTTTACATTTTTAACATTGCTTTGCGTTGCATATTTTTGTATTCTGTTCTCAGGTTTGTCCCAAAGTAACGGGCTGTACTGAAACAAGGATATGAAAGTACAGTTTTAATGCCCGGGGATGCTCACATGGGTCAGGTTTGCGTCTACAGAATTTTCCTTGACACTCCTTGAGATCTCGGGCTGATGATCAGCTTCCTTTCAACAACAACAACATTTATTTATATAGCACATTTTCATACAAACAGTAGCTCAAAGTGCTTTACATATTAAAGAATAGAAAAATGAAAGACACAATTATAAAACAAAATAAATCAACATTAACATCGAATAAGAGTAAGGTTCAATGGCCAGGGGGGACAGAAAAAACAAAAAAAACTCCAGACGGCTGGAGAAAAAATAAAATTTCTGTTACACTTTCAAGCTGCTCATTTCCCTTGATTAACCTTGTGATTGTTTATTGCTGCTTTCTCCTGTTACGACATGTATGTCCAGTTTATTGTGTTCCCTTCGGCTCTTTCATATGAGTTTGTTTTATGTCGAAGGATGTTGTTTGTGTTTAAATAATTATTTACGTTGCAATGGTGTTCAGTCTGATAGGCGTAAAATGAAGATCAACTGATTTATCCCCAAAAACATTTTTAAATAGAATTTGTATGAAACAATGCATAATTAGGACTCCCTATGCGGTCCAAAACAAACAGAAATCAGGGTCAGCTGTGAACCAACGATGCTTACCTCTTGCTGCCGATTCATTCTGTGTGCAATAAACTGGATGGAGAGGGTAGGAGATCTTTAATTGGCTAATCTGACGTAAGCAATATCATGTTTGTTTGATCAGGGAGGAATATGAGGAAGCGTTTAGTATATGGACGTGAGAAAGTTAAGTAGTACTACATGCTGTATATATGCTAACTATACTGGAGTTTTCCTCAGGGCTTTTTATCAGGTCACTGGAGCATCAAAGCAGGAGTATGGAGTACATCAGGTAAGCTGATTTGTGTTTTCTATTAAAAGACATTTTAATACAGTTGTTATCATGCTGCTAGAGACCAGGGGCCTCATGTATAAACGGTGCGTACGCACAAAAATGTTGCATACGAACGTTTCCACGCTCAAATCGCAATGTATAAAACCTAAACTTGGCGTAAACCCACGCACATTTTCACGGTAGCTCAAACCATGGTGTGCACAAGTTCTCCACTCAGTTTTGCAAACTGCCGGCACCCAGCGTCAAAGCAGTGCCTTTGTTCCTGTGTGTTTTCCCTTTCTTTTTTCGATCCATATCCCAGATGCGGCTTTATCATATACACTGAAACTAACTGCATATTGTTTATTAGTTTAAGGCATCTGATTGTAGCCTGTAACAATATAATGGTCCACAGAATGGTCAAACTATTCTAAATACCATAACTGCTTTAGAGTTGTTACTCTCACTGCACCACCTTTTTCTTTCAGCTGCTCCCGTTAGGAGTTGCCACAGCGGATCATCTCTTTCCATATTACTCTCACTGCACCACTCGGAGTATTTATATCACTGTATCTGAGTGGGGAATCACAGTAGCAGCTGATCGGAAAGAGAATTATCAGTATACAGCATCAAGCACACGCTGCCTCAGCCATGCTGTCTATTGAACTGCTCTCATACACAAACGCTTCAGAGCCTTTCCTGTACGGACATCATGGTTCAGAAACAGTTTCATCCCAAGAACTATAAACACATTCAATCAGTCCATCATGTGCTCCTTGTAGAACTGCTTTTACTTATAAGTAGAACTACCTCACTGTAAACTTGCACTACAGTTATAATATCGCACAACCTGAGCAACTTTATAAAGCGTGTATTTACATATGATGACGATATAATTTTTAAGATGAAATGCAGCAAAATATGTTTATTATATTATACAGATAAATCACAAATCTGAGAAACTAGTAAATTAAACGATTTTAATATTAAGTTGATAATGTTCTACTTTAATGACAAAGTAAACTACGTGATTAAAGTGGAAATTTAGAGATTAAAGTTGACATTTCAAGCTTTTTTCCACACTTGTGTGCCTATTTTTTGTTTTTTTTTTTTTCCTCTGTACCCTAATAAGTTTTCATATGACACTCAGAGAGTGGGCTATGACTCGCCGTTCATGACGAATTTGATATCTGACAACTTCTTTTTTATTTCGGGCACTGTGCGACTTTGTGAACTTGAGCTTTCGAGTTTCTTCGACATGCTGAGTCGCTCTAACAACTTCCTTTTGTTGTTTATACCACTGTTTAAACCAACAAATAGTAAGTTTTTCTTTTCCTCCACTTGGTATTCACTGAAATTCTTCTATTTCCCCCCGTGCTTTTGCCATTGCCTTTTCACAGAACATTGAGCTTAAGGGCTGTCTATATTGATTTGCATATTCAAAGAGGCGTAATTCTGGGAGGGGCTGGGGCGGGACAGAAGGCGCGTGCACGAGCATTACTTTTCACACTGACTGGGATTTATGTACCGGAAGAACGTGGAAGTTGGCATTCGCACAGATTTATACATCTGAATTTTTTTGTGCATAAGCAAATTTCCGCTTTTGTCCGTACACCATGTTTGAGTGTGAATTCTACGCACGGCGTTATGCATGAGGCCCCAGGTGAGTGTTGCACGTCGGCTGGATACACAAGCAAGAATTTCACTTAACTCTGTACACGTGACAGGACTACGACTATTGTCTTCTAAACTCTCAAAGGGATTGACAAGGTTGATCCAGCTGAATTCTTTTGACTAGATGGTGAATCATGTACTTGAGGACAGCAGTGGAAATTAAGGAAAAGTGCATTTAGTATTGGAACCGGGAAGCACTTTAATCTTCTCAGTGTTAACCCCCAGCGCAATTCAGACTCAGAATTCGATCAAAATACGGTTAGGCACAAGTTAAGGTTAACCACATTCTGAGTGACATTTAATGACATACATGTTAAAGCCCAAATAACACTCTGGACAGTTGTCTGCAGACTGCAGCTAGAAAAAGCTATTCTAGCAGGAAACTGTAATCATTTTAATATGAATGGCATATCAAGATCTCCTTTGGCGTCTAATGTTATCCGCAGAAGATGTACTACATTACCTTTCTTGTTTCCTGTTAAAATTTTACATGTCAGAATTGTTCGACCAATTTTGAACACACCTAATCTTGTCCTGTTGCATAGCCCATCACTCATTTCTTGGTGCTAGGTTTGCCGGTGTACTGATTTCTTCTGTCAATAACCGTTCGGGATGAAATTCTTCATTAAGATTTGGACATAATAAGTCGTCTTTTATTGGGAACTTAAAGTGAGGAAAACATAAAAATTTATGAGCTGAGAGCGCAGGAACTGTGTCTGACAAAAGCATTTGTACGAATGAGAGGTGAGAGGACCTTGGAAGTGGGCCATTACATTGGCTTCACACCACTGTGCTGCTCTGGGAAACTGGTTTCTAAGGTCAGTATTGTCACATGTACAGATTACACTGCATTTCTTAATTACGTATGTTAAACAACATTCAATCAGAATGAGAGACCACCTAATTAAAGAATTAGGTCAATTTGAATGGAAAATGATTCCCTAATTTCGCAAACTAGTTGAAACAAAAAGCTGCAACCACCATAAAACCCCAGGATTGAACTTGAGAGCCACTGTGACTGTTTCTCCACATGAAATGGCACACAACCAGTAAAGTGAGGTTTCTGTATGGCGTGGTTAAATATTCAAATGAATGCATGACATCAGCTATTTTGAATTTTCTTTCGACCAATCGTGTAGTTTGTCAAGTTTACTCTTTCATAATGGAGATTGTAAAGTGGCTAGCTGCTCCCCTCGCTCTGTCTGGACTCGGTTCATTTAATGGCTAAGCTGACATTATTCTCCAGCCACGTGGAGTGGCAGATCTCAACTGACCCCGATTTAGCAGATATGGCAGGAGCCGATAGGAGAACAGTCCATCGTGGGTCTGACTTATACGCACACATGTGCAAGTTCTGAATTCAGTACTCTGTACAGTTTCTACTTGAATTTTACCTGAGAACTCGTCGCAGTGAAGAGAGCCATACAAAAATAAACGTACTGGAATTAAACTGAACTTGCATGGGGTCAGTTTAGAGTCTCCAGTCAAAGTGACCCCGCGTGTTTGGGATGCAGTAAAAAGCTTCAGATGGCGATCAGGCCAGTCAGATCATGGTGGCCATGTGATGTTACATTATTTCCGTCAGATTTTGAGTTCAGTTTTGGTTGGTTTATAGTGAGAATAAAAATTCTGGCATGGTTAGTTTTAAGTTTTGTATACTTTTAACTTAAAGAACAGCACAAAATATTAAGAGATTTTTTAAGCAAGTTTCTGGTTTTACTGAAAGGGTGAAATTCATGAAATAAAAATGGGAGTGTGGGGTAACACTGTTTGTATTTGGTGGACCACAATGTGCAGCGGCCAGTGCAGGAGCCTCGCCTTTGTCTCTGTTACGACTGAAGACCACCTCTGCTCTTTTCTGTACTCCTTACATTTTCATGAGGGGCCAGAAGTAACATTTTTACCCCACCCCATTTTTTTGGACAGATTGTGTATTTGCTTTACTGTAAAACTTTTAATGTCGGTTCACCCAGCTACCGACTGAATTTACTTCATGTTCAAATGATTATGTATATTTATTTATGCTGTTGTTGAGTATTATAAAATTGCCAAAGAAAGAGAGTTGACATGCTTTTATTGTTGAGCACAGAATAAAGTAGAGTGGTGTGCCCTACTACATGAGTCCTTTATCTTTGTTTTGTCGTGGTAGGGTCCTCGGGTGACCATATGCCCCTTTATATTCTTAACAGGACACCCCAAATCCCAGATACGTATCACTTGGCTCGGGTTGACTGCCACTGTTGTTCAGTACTGCCCCCTTTCTTTACATCAGGCAACTACTTGGATCTCCAGAACAGGCAGGAGAAAATGTTAGAAATGTAATCATTTATTATAGATAACTAGCTGTACAAGGACAGGTAATAGAATGCCTTTAAAAATATCGGATATCTCCTACCTTACTGTATGTGTGCCCTCAGTGCTCCTCCTAAGCCTTTCTTCGGTATCCTCGTGTGTCTCAAGCTCTCTTGCTCGCTGCTTCCTCTCTCGCAAGTGCGTTCCTATGAAGCTTGCTTCAAAGACTCTGTCACTTCAAGGTGCGTTGCCCTCCTCCTCTCCGATTAATGACTTTCATCCATGGTAGTCCGGCCCCATTACCCACTGTGAAAACAGTGAAGGGGTCCCATGTTTGAAGGTGTCACTCGGCGTTCCTCCGACACCTTTTCTCAGTATCCTTGTGTGTGTGTCATCCTCTCTTACCCGGGGCTTCCTGCCCTGATCATGTTTGACTGAGCAACCAAAGCAAAACTGACCATCAGATTGCTTAATAGGACTGGACACACACACAAACAGAGACACCCACACAGACAGTAACATTTTATTTAAGTTAAAGTAAGTGTGACAAAAATAACATTACAGTCTAAGTAGATGCTTTCTGCCAAGTAGCTCTCTGTTTGCTCCCACATGGCATTCAAATGGAGATAGGAATAGGAATGACCATGACCATGGCCGCCACCGCCTCCTCCTCCTCCATGGAAGGAAAATGGCAGGGGCAAAATCCGCAGCATTCAAGCCTCTCCTTATTGTGGCTCCATAGACCTTAACTCACTAATGGAACAGCACAGGCAGTATCTCCCAGTATAGCTTTGTTCCTGTTAGCATGTTTCCAGTTTCAAAGGACGTACAAATTTGGTTTAGAACAAACAAGAAAGAAAGGATATACAAGTAACTAGGGCGTAAACATGTCTGCACAGCATCACACCCACTCCGGTCAATTAGATTACACAGAACTTTATTTGTTGCTATGGGGAAATTTGACTTTTTCACAGAAAGCCCTTAAAATCTCTATATATAATTCACTAAGGCAAGACAACCATGGAAAGCACGACGAAAGGGGCGTGGATTCACTAAGCCGCCGACAAGCGAGACACCTATGGCGCACACAGGAAGGAGCCACGCCCACCAACTCCAAGACCATTGGATACGACAACTCGCAGGGCCACGCCCACCAACTCTGACGCGACGACACAGAAAAAATGACGTCATTTATATTCGTCTGTCGTAGAGGCCACATGCAGTGCAGGTCAGGTTAATGTCATGTACCTCCGAGCTACGTTGACTGTTCGTAGAGGCATGTTTCTCACGGAGGTGAATCGCCATATGCAGCATGTAAAACAGTTTGCAAGGGGTATCCCATGGGATCCTTAAAACAATCCTTTACAACTGAGGTTGAAGCACAATGAAGTAAGCAGTCTTTAAAAAACGAGTTTTCGGTTACGACGCACAACCGCATGCACCATAGCAAACTGTTTTACACGATACATACAGCAATTCACATCCGCGACAAACATGCGTCTTCTTAGACGTTTTCCTGCACACCAAAGCTCCTTTTTCACTGGCCGGCGTCTACCCCCGCTCTATAGGCATTCACACTGCCTGCCCATTTGCCCGGACGCAAAAACTCACCGACCACCCAGTTAGTCCCTTTCGTCTGTGGTAAGAGTCCACATGCACGTCTGAGCCACGCGGCATTTGTTATGCCGCGGCTTCACTATTGTGTTGTATTTTGCTCTCTCCAGAGTTCCATCTTTTCATTCATTTACTGTTGTATTCTCACACCAACCCGTTTTAGACATCCGTGTCTTTCCAGAAGTGTTTAGCATTCAATAAATAATTATGCATGAGATTGAGTGTGGGTCCTCCCGGCACAGAGAGGCGTGGGTAAGCCGTTGAACCCCATTTGGGCTGCAAGCCGTGGAATTCCCACTAAGTGCGACTCATATGCTCCCACTCATTACGTCCCTACCCTTTGTGCATTATATTATATATTGAAAAGCAGCCAAAACCACACAGCACAATGAAACGTCTACGTGAGTCACAGGTACATCTGGACTGTGTAAAGACGACAACGACTCCAGTGACGAGTTGGAGGTGGGCACATGAGCAGGCAGGGCATACTGAATAAGAAATCAGCAGACTAGCATGACGGATGGAGCTGAATTGACATCCTTCTCATCTCCTCCCGTTCCACACTCCGCGCCATGCACCCCCATCCCTCCGTCTGGCAGGAGAAGGCGCGAGGGTGGTCCGCCAGTTTTCAGTCACGGACGATTGTGTGTTGGTTTGTTCCATGCATTGTTACAATGTTGCTTTTCTTGCTGATTTGTTACATTACCGATTTTTCAAATGTTAATTTTCTCTCTGTGCTTAAAAATCATTAAAAAACCGGCCTGATTATGCGGCATATGGTACACCGCGGGTTGGCTAGTTATATTATATTATCTAACTATGTAGAGAAGAGCCAAGCAAAATGACACCTTTTATTGGCTAACTAAAAAGATTACAATATGCAAGCTTTTGAGGCAACTCCGGCCCCTTCTTCAGGCAAGACATCTTTTTAGTTAGCCAATAAACGGTGTCATTTTGCTTGGCTCTTCTCTACATTCATAATGGCTAACACGGTACAACACCCTAGTACTATTATCTAACTATATAAATATATAAACATATACAGTGGTGTGAAAAACTATTTGCCCCCTTCCTGATTTCTGTTTCTTTTGCAAGTTTGTCACACAAAATGTTTCAGATCATCAAACACATTTAACCATTAGTCAAATATAACACAAGTAAACACAAAATGCAGTTTTTAAATGATGGTTTTTATTATTTAGGGAGAAAAAATCCAAACCTACATGGCCCTGTGTGAAAAAGTAATTGCCCCTTGTTAAAAATAACCTAACTGTGGTGTATCACACCTGAGTTCAATTTCCGTAGCCACCCCAGGCCTGATTACTGCCACACCTGTTTCAATCAAGACATCACTTAAATAGGATCTGCCTGACACAGAGAAGTAGACCAAAAGCACCTCAAAAGCTAGACATCATGCCAAGATCCAAAGAAATTCAGGAACAAATGAGAACAGAAGTAATTGAGATCTATCAGTCTGGTAAAGGTTATAAAGCCATTTCTAAAGCTTTGGGACTCCAGCGAACCACAGTGAGAGCCATTATCCACAAATGGCAAAAACATGGAACAGTGGTGAACCTTCCCAGGAGTGGCCGGCCGACCAAAATTACCCCAAGAGCGCAGAGACGACTCATCCGAGAGGTCACAAAAGACCCCAGGACAACGTCTAAAGAACTGCAGGCCTCACTTGCCTCAATTAAGGTCAGTGTTCACGACTCCACCATAAGAAAGAGACTGGGCAAAAACGGCCTGCATGGCAGATTTCCAAGACACAAACCACTGTTAAGCAAAAGAACATTAGGGCTCGTCTCAATTTTGCTAAGAAACATCTCAATGATTGCCAAGACTTTTGGGAAAATACCTTGTGGACTGATGAGACAAAAGTTGAACTTTTGGAAGGCAAATGTCCCGTTACATCTGGCGTAAAAGGAACACAGCATTTCAGAAAAAGAACATCATACCAACAGTAAAATATGGTGGTGGTAGTGTGATGGTCTGGGGTTGTTTTGCTGCTTCAGGACCTGGAAGGCTTGCTGTGATAGATGGAACCATGAATTCTACTGTCTACCAAAAAATCCTGAAGGAGAATGTCCGCCATTTGTTCGTCAACTCAAGCTGAAGCGATCTTGGGTGCTGCAACAGGACAATGACCCAAAACACACCAGCAAATCCACCTCTGAATGGCTGAAGAAAAACAAAATGAAGACTTTGGAGTGGCCTAGTCAAAGTCCTGACCTGAATCCAATTGAGATGCTATGGCATGACCTTAAAAAGGCGGTTCATGCTAGAAAACCCTCAAATAAAGCTGAATTACAACAATTCTGCAAAGATGAGTGGGCCAAAATTCCTCCAGAGCGCTGTAAAAGACTCATTGCAAGTTATCGCAAACGCTTGATTGCAGTTATTGCTGCTAAGGGTGGCCCAACCAGTTATTAGGTTCAGGGGGCAATTACTTTTTCACACAGGGCCATGTAGGTTTGGATTTTTTTCTCCCTAAATAATAAAACCATCATTTAAAAACTGCATTTTGTGTTTACTTGTGTTATATTTGACTAATGGTTAAATGTGTTTGATGATCAGAAACATTTTGTGTGACAAACATGCAAAAGAATACAAAATCAGGAAGGGGGCAAATAGTTTTTCACACCACTGTATATACATACACACATAAAAATCATGCGATTTAAATTTTTTATCATTGCCCTGCACTAATATATATGTAGGCGTATTGCTGTTGGTATAAAGAAGCACCCAACAATACCCCCTGTCACATTTCCTGATGCTGAATAATTAATTGTCTGAAAGTCCTCAGTGTTGTTGTGTCACAGAGAGGATGTGCAGCATTGGTCATAATGACACTCAGTTTTGTTTTCATTCTCTCCTATGCTACGACCTCTAGGGGGTCCAGACTGCGTCCCATAACTGAGCC